>NC_067400.1:262263211-262575711 GCF_016432865.1 Antechinus flavipes | reverse complement strand
CCTTGGAATAGCATATTCTGGAAGGCAAAGAGAACCTAGAATTACAATTAAGAATCACATACCCAGCAAAACAGTATAATCCTTTTAGAAAGTGTGTGTGTTTGAGGGTGGGGTGGACATTTACTTAAATAAAGCATGTTCAAGTATTCCTGAAGAAAAGTTCAAAGTTGAATAGAAAATCTGACATTCAAACACAAAATTTGAGAAACACAAAAAGGTAAACATGAAAGAAAAATCTAAGGAAATTAATAAAGTTAAATTGTTTATACTCCCATATAGGAAGATAATACATGTAACTCACAAGAACATTATTATTATGAGGGCAGTTAAAAAGAGTCTACATAGAGGGAATAGGTATGAGTCAGTTATGGTGAAATGATCTTTAACAATGAAGAGATGAAAAATAAAAATCTGAAAGAAGGGAGAGGTACAATGGAGATAATTTCCTCACATAAAATCAGCACACAAAGAACTATTACAGTTGAGGGGAAAATGAGGTAGGGAGTGTTGGTCAATGTCTGAACCTGACTCTTGATGGAATTGGTTCAAAGAGAGAATACTCCACATTCAGCTGGGTATGAAAATTTTTCTTATCAAAAAGAAAAATAGGAGAGTATAAGATAGCAGTAGAGTACTGATATTTAAAAGAGGCTGGATTAAGGAAGGCAGTAGTCAGAAGCAAAACTGACTTTTGATGAGGGATAGAGATTTTTAAAAGATAGAGAAAGAATGATAACTAGAAGAAAATAGAATGGAAGGCAATACAAATTTTTGAGTGTGAATAGGATGAACTCACCTACAAAATGGAAGTGGATAGAAGAATGGGTCACAAACTAGAATCCAGTAATATGTTCTTTATAAGAGCCATACTTGAAACAGAAACACACACACAAACAGAGTTAAAATAAGGGGCTGGAATAGAATTCATTATACTTTAGTTGAAGTAAAAAGGCTAAACCCTGCCTTTGAAACTGAGGGGATGCTCATCAATTGGGGAATGACTGAATAAATCTTGGCATATGATATTGATGAAATACTATTGTGTTATAAGAAATGAGAAGAGCAATGGTTTTAGGAAAACATGGGAAAACCTATACCAATGGATACAAATGGAAATGGGCAGAACCAGGAGATCATTTTACCTAGTAACAATAGTATTGTAATGATGATCAACTGCAAAAGACTTACTTTCTCTGATCAATACAATAGTCCAAGATAATTCCAAAGGGACTCATGATTATTAAATGTCTACAGTGTGCTAAGGACCAAATAAAACAGTTCCTGCCTGAAGGAATTTAGCTTCCACTGGGGTAGTACTGCAGTCCTGATATATCTGTTCTGTATCTTGCAATTGTCCTTTGATTCTTTGAACATTATCTTCCAAGATTTACATCACAAAGTAGGAGCTCAAACGGTTCAAAAACTCCTCTTTTTTAACATCAGTAGAACAGCTTTGGGTTATTTAAGGTACTGCACAATTTCCAGAGTGAAATGTAGGATGTTCCTATCCTTCTATTTAATTCTGGGTCAAGTCATTGGCCATTCACCAAGACATTGGTGTCTGTGAAAGGTATATATATTGATGAGTCAACCTGATGGGCTATTTTGCCAACTGCACACAATAATCATTCTTTATTTGTTTGACTTTTTCTGTGTGGATAATTGGACCAAATTCTTTTTTAAAATAACAATAACTTTTTATTTTTCAAAATACATGCAAAGATACTTTTCAACATTCACCTATACAAAACCTTATGCTTCAAATTTTTTTCCTCCTTCCCCACCCCCCCACTCCTGACCACAAGTAATCCAATATAGGTTAAACTTGTGCAATTCTTCTAAACGTATTTCTACATTTATTATGCTATGCAAGAAAAATCAGATCAAAAGGGAAAAAAACAAGCAAACAAACAACAAAAAGATGAAAACACTATGCTGTGATCCACATTCAGTGCCTATGTTTTCTCTCTTGATATGGATGGCTCTTTTCATCACAAATCTATTGGAATTGCCTCCAATCAACTCATTGTTGCAAAAAGCCAACAGCTGATCATGACATAATCTTCTTATTGCTATGTACAATTTCCTCTTGGTTCTTCTCATTTCACTTAGCATCAGTTTATGTAAGCCTTTCTAGGCTTTTCTGAAATCACAGGCCAAACTCTTTTGTGTGATTGTGGATCTCATTAAGGAAGATCTAATGTCTTTCAAGGCCATATTCAATTGGCATAATTGTATGCAAATTGTATGCAAAGAGGAGAATTTGATGCATCTCATTATGGAATTCTTCCACTTGGACTTTACATTAGACATCTTCCATGATGGTGACATATATACTTGCCTAACTTATGCCATATTTGATATTGCCTTTTTAAAATCTTGGGCTCTAGAAGATAAGGTTTAAATACCACCTGACAGTTATTCTCTGTGTGATTTTGGGCAAGTCACTTAACTTTCCTAGATTCAGCTTACTAATTTGTCCATAAAATGAAGAAGGGTTGGATCTGATGATTTCTGAGGTCTCTTCTAACTCTAAAAATTATGATCTATGATCTATGTGATCTAAAGCATTATTAAACAAAATTACCTCTGTCATTGAATTCATTATGGAATCTTTCATGATCTTAATATATACTTGTTAAGTACCTTACAAGATGATGCATAGAATGATGGTTTCAAGTCTTGCATCTGTCACAATCTAACTGTGTGATCATGTAATTATTGAACCTCCTAATTCAAAGCAACCTGTCAAGTAATGCTTTGCATTATATGTATTATACATACACATAAACACAAACACAAACACACATATATATTACAAATATATACATAATATACTATTAATATAGACTTTGATGAACTACAAAAAATGATTTTTAGGACACTGAAATTTTTTGTCTGCAGGGGAAGAAGTTATATCTTATTCAAAATTCACTCCTACAGAAGCTGTGGTGGTGGTTTTAACTGTCAATTTGAGAGGGATGGCTTGAAAAAAAGTTGAGGATGCCATTTTCCTGTCATGGCTGGAAAGAAAATAAAGTACACCAAGAAAAAGGATGGAAAGGCTTTTTGTCTAGCTTAAACTGCTTCAACTTTTATCTTGCAGAGAAAATGAAGAAATTTTTGCAAAAACCAAAAACCTTATTTAAATAGAATAAATGGTGTAGGACTGCGTTTTTTTAAAGTGAAGTCACTGCTATTAAATTACTCTGGTTATGATTGTTCTTATAGCTAATATATTGTGAGTATAAGGTGTGCATGTAACTCATGTGCATTTATTTGTCCATAAAGTTTTCTAAATTTGGCTTGGGGACAGGAATAAATTACATAGTTCTAGAATCTCTCCCACCCATGTTCAAAGGACATTTTGATTCCTGCCTAGAGGGAAGTAGGAGATTGAGACCACTAGGCTGGCTATTCTGCACTTTTTGGAGGAGTGCTAGACTAGAATTATATTTGCTCCTTCTAGTTACTGTTAGTTTAGGGATATTCGTTTTTAGGTACCAGATGTTTTCTTGATCTTTATCCCTTAAAGAAGAAAAGGTACATTTTTTTATCCAAAGGCTAAGTTCCTCCCCCCTCAAATACTAATTACATAAAAGACCATAAAAAATGGTCTTATCAAAGCAGACAGAAAAGAGAAATCAAAAAAGTTATACATATTGAAATATGCCAAACAACACCCAGATAAATGAGCTCCTCCATTAGTGACAAGATATTTTAGTTTAACCAAGAAAAAATTCCCAATCTCACTCAAGGGAAAATAATCCAAAGTCTCTAGGAAGCAAACCAGACATCAGGGACATGTTGGGACTGGTTTTTCCCTGACTGTCTAACTTTCAAAATCTATTCTCTTTCTCTTCAGTATTCTTCCTTAAGAGTATCTGGAATTATAGTGTTCTCTCTTGAAGCAAGAAGAAAAAGGAATTCTAGCCAAATCTCAAATTAATTTCACCTCTCACAGAGGCAAACAATATTGATTTATAATTCTCTCTACCAATAAGAGGAACTTTATAAAAATGTAGCTGACTTGAAACCTGGGTTACATAAATCATTATTTATGTCTTTGTTTTACTATTGATTTCATTCTTAATAAACTGCATATTCAGTAATTTTAATATTTATTTAATCCTAGAAGATTAAGGGATTTAACATATTGAGAGACATGTCAGAATTTTATTAATGAGGAAATTATAAATAATTTTAAAAATACATACACCTATGTAGTGAACCAGCATTTTTTTTTTATTGCTTAAAGGTCTTGCTATCCTGCTTAACCGAATCTTTCAGTAGTCATCTAATAATTATTCTACTGTAGTTGACAAAGGGTGTAGATGTATTTTTACTCCTGTCCCTTCCCTATTAACTAACATGAATTCTTTTGTTATTTTTTCATTTGTAAAGTATCTCTCTTTTCAGAAATTTAAGGCCTCACAAAATCCAAGATAACAGACAGTAATTCTGAAAGGTAGGCAGACTATACCCAAAAGCTCAGAGGTTCTTAATATAAAGTCTATAAACTTGCGGGGAGGTTTTTAATTATGATGTTTGATACCTTTTTAACACAATTGATTATCTTTGTAATCCTATGTATTTAAAAAACATTCTAGAAGAGGTCCATGGGCTTTACCAAATTGCCAAAGGGATTCATATACCCAAAAAGTATCCACATCATATTATAAAACACATTCCTTTCACTGACATGGATTTGTCCTTCAAACCCACAGGGCTACCGGTAGACAATGACATTCACTAGATATTGAGTAGGGGAAACAAGGAAAAATTGACCTAGAAAAAGAAATGATCTTTTTGGAGTACTGTGCAGCTCTACAATGACTCATAGAGGGGATCACCCAAGGATGATTCACAGAGTGTTACTACCATCAGGAATGCAGGGTCAGGACAGAACAGCTGTGGCCAATAATTCTGAGAAGGGCACTGGCTTCTCTCTCCCTGCCTTGAGGTTAACTGTAACCAGACTATAAAAAGTGAGCTAGCCCAGATCTTTGGACTGGTGCTTCTAACTTAGCCCTCACTCGACTGTATTATTAGAAGGGAGCACAAAAGAACCAGATGAAGACGATGTTGCAAAGTAATCCAGTCATGGAGATTTTGATTCCCTAAGTGGCTTTCTGTTTTCTGCTTCTGTGTTTGCATTCTAGTATTTGTGTCCCTGAGGAGAGTCTTATGTAAGTTAAGACATAGGATATACCAAAGGACTCAGGTAGTGATGACTTTATCCCAGATTCAATTCTCTGTAACATATTCTTTTGCAGATGCTGTGGTAAGAGCAATATCCTAACCCTCCCTTAATGCAAGTTAGATTAGATTTTCTTTTAACAGATACGGAGACTGTCCTCAAAACTTGGTTGATTCAATTAGACTAAAGAGTCAAAGTTTTGATATCATTTTCTTACCAGCCTTAAGGATGGATTACTTTACCTTGGCTGGTGGATCACAATGAGCAACTCAGATAAGGGAACTTCTCTAGGCTGAGTCAACTCAAGTTGTTCTCAATCCTTCTCCATGTCCATATATCTTTCTCCTGCTCGGCTAGGTAAATATCTTTTTGTTAACTATTGATTGACCTTTAAGTGTCTCATTTGGTTCTAGTTTCTAACCTAAATTCCCAAGGGGCTGGCCTGAAATAGCCTCTGCCCAAACTATACATCTATGTCAGAAGTCAAGGGACCCAGACCCTGTTTAGATCAGATCCCATTTCAGCTCTGTTGAGCAAATTTAAATTTGCTGCTTCACTTTTACATGCTGCAGAAAGAACTAGGAATGGAAGAAATTCCATCAATATTCTTTGGAGTTTTCAGGAGGAGCCCTAGAGTAGAAGTTATTCTTTCAACTCTCAGTTATCCCTTATGCTGACAACAGGAATAATTAATACAACTTCCTTTGTCTCCTTCAAACCCAAGGCAGGTGGAGAAATCTTCAGATTCTAGAACAGGGGTCCTCAAACTACGGCCCGCGGGCCAGATGCGGCTGCTGAGGACATTTATACGGCCCGCTGGGTTATGGAAAAATCAGACCAGAAGTGACATTCGACCTAAACTCGCATCAGCAATGCACACTTCCGGCTCTGGGCTGAGGCACAGAGACAGAGTGTGAGGCTGTACTGAGGTGAGGCAAGTTCCCAGGCCGGGTTGGGGGGGGGGGGAGGAGGGGGAGGGAGAAAGATGCAGAAGATGGAGAACTGATGTTCCCCAGCCTTGTACAATAACGGCAGCCACCACAACAGACAGGTGCGGGGGATGCACAGTGCATGCTGCGCATGTCACCGCCGCTGCAGGGGGAATTCACTGCAGCAGTGAAGGTCGGAAGCGGGAGCATGAAGAGCGGGAGAGAGAGTGCGGGGAATGGAGGCATCACAGTGCAGAGGCAGCTTGGAGGAAGTTGGACATTGCAGTCTGTATGTCTCTGTGTGGACAAAGTTATTGCTGGTATATTGGTTTTGTAGCATTGTATATATATATATATATATATATATATATATATATATATATATATATATATGTATGTATGTATGTATGTATTTTACTAATAGCAATTTGGAATCCCTAGGAAATAATGATGTCAAGAAAAAGAAAAATTGACTCAGAGTGCAAGATCTTCAAAGAACGGTGGACTTATGATTACTTTTTCATGCAGTACAAGGAAAGAACTGTATGTCTGATATGCCAAAATATAGTGTCTGTGTTCAAAGAATATAATTTGCATTGACACTATGAAACTCAACATAAAGATAAATATGATTGTTTGGTTGGAGAAGTGAGAAAAGATAAAATATTAAAACTGAAAAATACATCGACAACTCAGCAAAATACTTTTGTGAAGCAGAAGCAGCTAAATATTTCATCACTGAGAGCAAGTTTTCAAGTTGCCAAGCTAATAGCACACACTGGCAGAGCATTCATGGAGGGAGAATTTGTTAAAGAATGCCTTCTTTTTGTTGCCAAAGAGATGTGTCCAGAGAAGGCCTATTTATTTGGTATAGTGAGTTTTTCAGGACCTACAATTACACGGAGGATTGAAGAAATGGGAAACAATCTGCATCAGCATTTGCAAAACTCCATAAAAAAATTCATATTTTTCCTTGGCACTCAACAAAAGCAATGATGTTTGTGATTCTGCACAGCTTCTAATGTTTATTCGTGGGACGAATGATTATTTTGAAGTTATAGAAGAGCTTGCTGCACTGCAAAGCATCAAAGGAACAACTACAGGAGTGGATTTCTATGAAAAGATTTGCCAAACTGAATGGTTTGGAGCTGGACTGGGCTAAACTAGCCAGCGTGACAACTGATGGTGCTCCTAGCATGGTGGGGTCTGAGAAAGGAATAATTGCTCGCATTAAACAAGAAATGGACAAACATAACCATTCTCATCCAATAGCCATACACTGCCTCATCCACCAACAAGCTCTGTGTAGTAAATCACTGAAATGGGACTCTGTTATGAAAACTGGAACTTCATTAGAGTTAATGCACTAAATCACAGACAATTTCAGGAATTTTTGTCTGAGCTAAATGTTGAGTATGAAGATGTTCTATATCACACAGAAGTCCATTGGCTGAGTCGAGGGAGGGTTTTGAAATGTTTCTATGAGTTACTTCCACAGATTACAACTTTTCTGCTTTCAAAAAACAAAGAAGTACCAGAGCTCAATGATGCAGAATGGAAATGGCATCTTGCCTTTCTGACAGATGTAACAGAGCTACTTAACAATTTTAATACACAACTTGGAGGAAAGGGGAAGCTCACCTGAGATATGCAATCACATGTCAAAGCATTTGAAGTAAAATTAGGCCTCCTCATCAAACAAGTGAAGGAGGAAAACTTCTGCCATCTCCCCACAATTCAAAATCTGTTAGCGGAAAAACTGCTGATTGCATTCCCAAACAAAACATGTATGGATTCACTGGGAAAATTGCAAAAGGGTTCCAATTTAGATTTAAAGAGCTTCATTCTCCATGAACAGGACATATAGCTTTTCTGTAACCCATTTTCTATTGACATTGAAAATGTGGATACAAATTTACCAAATGGAACTGGCTAAACTGCAGAATTGTGACTCTCTGAAAGACGCATTCAAATCAAGCAGCCTTCATAATTTCTATGCATCTCTCCCCTCTGAGACATATCCTCATCTCAGGAATCATGCACTCAAAATGGTGACCATCTTTGGCAGCACTTATATCTGTGAACAGACTTTTTCTAGAATGAAACATTTGAAATCTCCAACCAGATCAAGACTAATGGATGCATACTTGCATCACTTGTTACCACTAGCAGTAACAAATATGGAACTAGACATTGACCATCTCATTAGCCAAAAGCAGGCCCATAGTTCCCATTGAAATACTGGTAAGTTTGTTGATGTAACTTTACTTCATTTTAAATATTGTATTTGTTCCTGTTTTGTTTCTTCACTTCAAAATAAGATATATGCAGCGTGCATAGGAATTTGTTCATAGTTTTTGTTTTTATTATAGTCCGGTCCTCCAACAGTCTGAGGGACAGTGGATTGGCCCCCTATTTAAAAAGTTTGAGGACCCCTGTTCTAAAGTGATGGGACACAAAGGAGGCAAAGAAGAATAAAACTGTCATCTACAAGGTGGCTGCAAATCAAAGATGGAAGCCATTTAATATAAGAACCCAGAGCAGAAATGGAAAGATTATTGGAAGCCCTAAGCCAGGGTCAAAATTGAGAGATTCCGAAAGAAAGTCACTGAGTTTTTTTTTTAATCTTGGGCCCAATTTTTAAGAAGGCTATTAATAAGCATGTATATGCAAAGACCAAAACAAAACAAAAAAATATTAGTGGTAAAACTCAAAATTACAATGGGAGTTGTTTGAAGGAACTAAAGAAGTTGGAAAATAAAATTAAGAATGGCACAATAGCCATTCATATGTATTGAAAAACTTGTCATAGAAGGTAGAAATAGAACTGGTGGTAGGCATTATAGAGAAAGATTTTTGGCTTCATGTAAGAAAAAACTTCCTAACTATTAGTTATCCAAAAATGGAGCAGGTCACCTCATAAAATTGTGAGTTTCCTGTCCTGGGAAGTCTTCAAGTGGCTATTATATGACCACTTATTAGAATATTGTTCTACTCATATTAGTCTCTGAGATGCCATGATTCCAAAATGCCACATAGATAGCTGTGTAGCTTTCTGTGTATAGCCCATACTCCAGTGTAGTTTGGGCTGACAAACCTGGTTATCCCTCTTAAAGACCCAGGCCTATCAGAAACAAGGATCCAGAAATCCACAGTTCTGTTTATGCTACAAATTAACTAAAATTTTATAATTTTTTAGAATAAAAGAATGAGTTTTTACACATTCCAACTACAGAGATCTTTTTGATTTTTCCCTTGTGTTGGCTGTTAAGAAGGAATTAACTTTATTTTTTAGATAGGAGGAATTGATAAGGAGCCTGGATGTGAACATATAGAAATTTGCAGGATTTGTTTTCTATGATTTATTTACTCTACACACTTAAAATGTTTACCTGATCATCAGCCTATTCCAAAAACAAATTATGAACAATATCAAAAACTTTTCATGTTATCATCATCATCATCATTATTATTATTATATTATGTGTTGTTTGTTGCATGCTGACACAGAAAATGATAGCCTTTGCCCCAATATGTCGCAGATATAAAAGCAATAAGATGGTTAACTCTCAGCAGCCCAAGGTAATTGATGGAGGAAGTTTTCTTTCTATCTTACTCTCTTCTTTTTCCTTTCTTTCTTGATTATTCTATTCTCTCCTATTTTAAAAATTAGAGGATTTGAAAAACATCATAAACAGAGCCAGGTCTGGAAAGGTGTTCAAAAGAGAGATTTTCTTATAAATGATCATGCATCTATATATATAACTGTATTATTATATGTATGTGTACATGTATTTATATTATAATGTAATGATATACAATTACATTATAATATATAACATATAATATCAATATATTGATATAAATGGAAATTTTATTATGTAATAATTATATTTTATATAATATATTATATTTATATTATATGTTATATAGACTTTGGTAGTTGACTATGCAGTTCTAAGGTTTCTCTCACATGTACAAAAACAAATTTAAAATTACTCTTGAACTAAGAGAACATTGTACACAGCAACAACAAGATTATGCAATGATCAACTCTGATAGATTTGGTTTTTTTTCAACAATGAGGTGATTTAAGACAATTCCAATAGACATGATGGAGAGAGCCATCTGAATCCAGAAAGAAGACTATGGGAATTGAATGTGGATTGCAATATAGCATTTTCACCTTTTTTTGTTATCTGCTTGCTTTTTTTTTCTTTCTCTTATTTTTCTTTTTGAATTGATTTTTCTTGTGCAGCATGATAAATATGGAAATGTATTTAGAAGAATAGCACATATTTAATCTATATTAGATTACTTGCTATCTATGGGAAAGGGTAGAGGGGAGGGAGTGAGAAAATTTTGTTTTGTGGGAGTGAATGTTGAAACTATCTTTGCATGTATTTTGAAAATAAAAAGCTATTATTAATTTTTTAAAATTACTTAGTCTCAAATCCATCAGATTTAAACCCCAAAGAGTCATTTAAGGAAAGCAAATTGATAAGTTAATCAGTCCATTAGCATATTTAATGAGGGTCACTTTGTGCAGAGCACAAAGAAAGAGAAATGCAATGAGAAAGAAAAAACATAAACATATGAGTAAGTGTATGAAAATATATAATGCACGAACAATAATATGACTTGTTTATGTGACACATGGGAAAGAGCCCTTGTTTTAGATGACCTATGTTAGAATTCTGATGCTATAGCTTTTCAACTGTATGTCTTTGTACAAGTCATCTTAGGACCTCAGTTCCTCTCCTGTAATTTTTCTTTATTCTAGGTTAGACTAGGCCACTGTATCAAACTCAAATAGAAAAGGGGTCACTAAACCATACACAAATATCCCTTTATGATTTGTTGACTTAGCCAAACATATATTAATGCTATCTGTGCTTTATTGTTTTAAAATTTATTTTGTTAAATATTTCACAAATTTATTTTATTTCTAATGCAAGGAATCAGGAGTGGACCATGTATTTAACACCTCTGCCCAATTTGACCTCCAACAATTCTTTCAGCTGTGAGTCTATGATCCCCAATCATGGGGACACTGAAGGCTGTCTCCAATAGAGTGTGAATTGATTTTCTGCTGCTTGTGTTAATTTTGGTCTGACAATTAACACCAAGAAAACAGAGGTTTTCTACCAGCCAGGCACATGTTCCATGAGTTACATCTAATGGAGAAATTTTGAATGCCCTGGATAAAGTCACGTACCTTGGCACTATGCTGTCCAGGGATGTCCATACAGGTGATAAGGTTGGTACATGCATTGCCAGAACTAGTTCAGTGTTTGGGAGGCTCCAAAGGAAAGTATGGGAGAAAAGAATTATTAGGCTGCCTACCAAAGTGAAGGTCTACAAAGCCATTGTGGTGCTGATCTCATTGCTGTATACCTGTGAAACATGGACTGTATACCAGCACTGTGCTAGGAAACTATCATTTCACTTTGAATTGCCTTGGGAAAATTCTGAAGATCATCTGGCAGGATAAGGTACCACCACTGAGGTCCTTTCTTGAGCTAAACTGCCAAGCATTCAAACTTTACCTTCAGAGAGCACAACTGATGAGCTGGCCAAATTGTTTGAATGCTAAACATATGTTTACCTGAAAGACTATTTTATGAAGAAATTACACAAGGCAAGCACTAACATGGAGATCAGAAGAAGCGATACAAGGACACCTTCAAACTTTATCTGAAGAATTTTGGAATCAATTGTAACACATGGGAAACACTGATATGGGACCATCCAGCAGAGCATTCCCACCTCAAAGAAGGTGCTGGGCTCTATGAGCAAAGTAGACATGAAGTAGCTCAAAAGAAAAATAAGATGTACAAACTTAGACACCTCTAGACCAAATGTTCATATGGACTATTTGTGCCTGACCTGTCCTAGATCCTTCTGAATTCTTACTTTTCTGACACCAGTACTTTCTCACCTTTTTTGCCTCTTTATTCCCTATCCTGGAGCTGTAGGAAAATTACTTAAAGCTTAGGTTTTGAATCATGTTTAGGTTTTATCCAAAAGGGGACAGAAAGAAAACTCAATATACAGTATAAACCAGATTTTTGATGCTGTTCAGTTCATATACAATTCTTTATATCCCATTTGAGTTCTTCTCCAATTCATTTTACAGGCAAGCAAACTGAGGCAAACAGGCTAAGTGACTTTTCCAGGAACACACAGCTACGTGTCTGAGGCCAGATTTGAACTCAAGAAGCTGAATCTTCCTGACTCCAGATCTGACACTCTATCCACTGTGCCAGCCTAGCTGCCAGTAGATCAAGTTTGGGACAATAATTTATTTCTACCATACAAAAGAAATTCTAGACACAAATTGTTCTCATAAATTGACATGAAAAGACAAAATGTGTAATAACAGTAGTAATATGACCACTGTTACATTCTCCTAGGAAATACAAATTTTAAAGAGCTCTTAAGCATGAAGCAATTGGAGAAGCTGCTGAATAAACATTTAACATTTTACCTTGGTTCTACATTGTCCAAGCAATTCTTTATGGGTCCATGTCTTTGGGAAATCCAACCTAGATGTTGAGCTTATTCTCTGGCTGATCTTCATTTTTTCTTCCAGGAATCACTCCTACTTTCATCTCCAATTTCATATACAAAAACACATTTACACAACTATTCTAAGAAATTAGAGAAAGTCCTACATAGTTCAGAGAAGGTTGCCCTCCCTGAATCATGCATAGGAATGGTTTAAAAGTATCATTCTATGGATTATATGATTGAGCTCCTCTGGAAACTTCAAGGAACTATCAGAGACTCTAAAGGGACTCAGGTCTGAAAAGTGTGCTCTTTGTGATGACAATCCATCAACCAGGAAGAGCCTTTAAAAATGAGTGACCCCACTCTCAATCCATCTCCTCTTCCTATTTTCACATTTTGGGAGGATTATTTGAGCCTCTCCCTGTAGGAGTGAGGGTCCCCTCTCCAAACCCTACCATCTGTGAACACATGGCAAGTGAAACAAACACCTGCTAGGTAAGGCTGAGACTGATCTCAGAACTCTTGCCTCTTTTGTCCTTCCCTGAGCACAAATCTGGATGTGTCCAGATTTAGAGATAGCCTCTTAAGGTAAAAAATTTGGGAGATTGTAGGTCCTCAATCTGTGTGTGGGTACATGCTCCATGGGGTACAAACTTCATTCCACTAGGTGGAGAGATTAGTGGTAGAAATGAGCTGAATAGAATTCTTGAGTTTTCTACTCAAGAAGCTACAATTAATACAAATAAGTGTGAAATATGATTTTCAAAAACAAGAAGCTAGAAGGGGTCACTACTCATTACATTATAATATAATGTGATGATACACAATTATATTATAATATATAACATATATAATATAAATATAATATATAAAATATAATTATTACATAATAAAATTCCCATTTATATCAATAGGGATATATTGATCACAAATTTTTATTTAACATATTTTAAAGACTCTGAAGGAAACACCTTACTTAAAGATTTCCTCTTTATTTTATGTAGTGGTACAAAGGCAAAAGAGTTGTCCCCATTCCTCAAGTCAGCTTATATATTCTTTGCTTTTGATCACTGGATTTACCATCCAATCAATCAAGGAACAAATGTTTATTAAATGCCAATATATGTTGGGCAAAGGACCTGGACCTACATCAAAAAGACCTCAGTTTCAGTCCTAGGGTAGATACTTAGTAGCTGCATGACTCTGGAAAAGGTACTTAGCCTTTCTTCCTGCTTCAATTTCCTCAACTATAAAATTGGGATAATATCAGCTACCACCCAGGGTTGTTGTGAGGATCAGACAAGACAATATTTGAAAATTGCTTAACATAGTATCTAAATGCTTGTTTCCTTCCTCCCATGCTTTTAATATCCTTTGCTATTTTCTTTTAGAAGATTTACTATGTTACTTCAGGACTTTATGCAAGTAGATACTCTAACTCCAGCTGACCAAACCACTGACTTCCCAGAGAACATAAGAGTTGGGATTTGGTCAGAGGCATAAGGCATGCAGCCTTCTGGAGCTATGGTAATAGGCAGAGTATTGTAATACCTATGATCTAATATTTGCATGTATTTTAGCAAAGTCATAACTAGTAAAATGGGGCTTTGATCCTGAGTTCCATCATTCAGGAGGGGAAAGCTTCCTCCCTATAGATACCACTTTCCTGCTGTATAATACAAGTACCCTTACATTGCTTCCTCCAGTATCCTGTAGGCACCCCCACTGGTGGCCCATTTTCTTTTTCTTCCCCCAATTCCTGCAAGAATGAGTCTGGACTCAGGCTTGTGAGCTGGTAGGTTAGACTCAATATTGGAATGAAATGAAACACTCAAACAAGACCCGACAATTAACAAAAATGGATTTATTTAGCCATAGCAGCAGTGTGATTCAATAACAATATTCAGTGAGGACGTTGTGTTGATTTAGCTGAGCAAATCCCTTACTCTGTATTACCTATGATGACCAGTGATCAAGCATTATGACCTAATTAAAAATTTCTGTACTCAGGTGATGTGGTGAGGTAGGAAAACTCTGGGAGAATGTTCCTTCTACAATAGGAGTAAGCTGTTGAATTAGCATACATATCCTCTGCCAAAGTACAAATAGCCCCTATCTACATGGCTGCTAGTGGTATTACTGAAAGAGTTTTCCAACTGTGTGCACAGCAGGGCAGTGTTCCTTGGAACCAAGATGTGGTTAAACAGTGAGAGACATTGCATATGCTAAGATTCTCATCATCAGCCAGTCAACTGTCTCTGTGTCCCTTGAACATCCTTTGGTTATGTAAACACCAACTTAGTAAACAGCACTGCTTAGTCTTTTGTTTGTTCAATGGCATTGGACAAGAGCAGAAGAGCCAGAATTTCTACAAAATTCCAGCTAGACCAATGGGATTTCCCTCAACAGCTGACTTCTCAGACCAATATATTCTTGATTGTACCTGATGTCTCTGTACTGATAAGAACAGGAAAACTATCTAGGAAATATTGTGATATAGGATGGAGAAAACACAAAACTTAAGTTTTTTTGCCCTTTAAATTTTCTTTTTCTTTTAAAAGTATTTCCCCCCACAAGTATATCTTGAGCTTTCTGCCCCATCAGCAAAAGCAATTACTTTGTAACTAAAGTGAACCCCTTAAGAAGGTAATTCCTTCATTCATTACTATTTTTTCTTTCTCAATCTCCCAAGGAAACAAAGAAGACTATAAAACTGTGTCCTTATTAAACTACACCTCAGTGATAACTTACCTTTAAGAAACACATTGTACTTATATACCTATTGACTCATTATGACACAACTTGAGATTCTTGGGTCATGGGTTAGAGTATTATTATTACCATCTCTAAGTCTACAGAAATGTGGTATATCTCTGTATTAACTATTCAGATAAGAAATGAAATAAATAATTAAGTCAACTTCTATTTGACTCACTCAAACACAACCCTGAAAATTTCTCTGATTCTTGGTAAAATATTCCTAAGAGCCTGCAGAATTCCCACTGTCCACCAGATGGTGCCCAGCCTGCAAAAACCCAGATTTCTCCCTAGAACCCTTCTGCTGAAAACCCCCTTTTGCCATACTTACCAAACAATACTTCTATGGTGATCCTAAATTATCTGTATTAAAGTCCATTGACTGTGTTCAAAATTGATCTGGAGAAGAAAATGGAAAATTGCTCAAGACAAAAATATGAAATTTTGTGTCTATACAGAACTTATGAGCTCTACTTCTATGTGAGGCAGCCAGGTGAGGCAAAGATAGAGTACAGAACTGAGAACCAGAAAGACCTGAGTTCCAATTCTCCCTCAGACATTTACTTGCTGCTTGACCCTGGGTAAGTCTCTAAGTCTCACTTTCCTCAACTATAAAATGGGAGTAATAATAATACCTATCTCACAAGGTTGTTGTGAACATTAAATTACAATATATATGATTTTGCAAACCTTAAAGCACCATACAAATGTTGGCTATTATTTTGCCCTCGCTAGGCTACCTTTTCCTCAATTTGCCGTCCTTGAACTCACAGATTCAAAGACTTATCATGCTAGAATCACATGGTTTATTTAACAGAGTAAAGCAAGAGAAAATCAATAGAGCCTTCCTATGTGGAAGATTTCTAAACCTCTCAGTTGCCCTTCAACATCTTTGGATATGGCCGGAGGCACTCCCAATCATATACATCCACAGTCTATTAACAAAGAATGAGGGAAAGTGATGGTCTTATCCTTTCTGAGGATCAAAGACTAAAAACTGGTGGAAGCAGGAAGATGGCAAGAGAAATTAATCTTTTCCTCAGCTTTGTAACTCAATGAGTTTCACAACAGCTGGCAGTCTTAGCAAATTGGGAGTGTTTCTCTTCCTGTTTTCCAGTACCATTTTCACTCTAGGATATAGATCTTTCTCCCAATGTTGGCCCTTGATCACTTTCCTTTCTGAGCTTCAGGAAAACACTTTGAGAGTGGTAGTCTCTTTACTTCCATATGTTGTTTTAGTCAATGTCGATTCACTCCCATTATCCTCATGGCAGCTAGCAAGTCTGAATTCAAGGACTTTTCAAAGAAAAAAAGGAATTCATATCCTTTCTTCTCAAACCTCCCATATCACTCCTTTCCTCCATATGCTCTGATGAAGACTTTGAGGTAATAGAAGTCATTCACCACAGGCTTTTTCATCTTCTCTTTTCTGTGTCTTGTAACCCCTTGACAACCTCCCCTATCTTCTCTTCCTTTACTCCCTTTCGTGAGGAAGAGACTTTTTTTTCCTTACTGAGGCTAATCTCTCTAAATATGTTCTTTATCCCATTCCCTACTAACTTCTTGATGCCTACAAATATAATCTAATCTTTCCTTTAACACCCTTCATAAGATCTTTCTCTCAACTGTAAAAGAAAAAAAAAACCTTTCACTAGACTCTAACATCCTATCTAGCTATTTTCATTTATCTCTTTTTCCTTTCTTAGCCAAAATATTTCTTCAATCATTGCCTCGACTTTGTTTCCCCTCACTCACTTCTTATCTCTTTGCAATCTGGCTTCTGAAACTCTTTTCTCCAAAGCTATCAACAACTTTATATTTATCTTAATAGTCATCCTTCCTGATCTTTCTTCAGCATATGACTATTGATTACCATCTCTTTCTAGGTAGTTTCTCCTCTGGGATTTTTCTGACACTCTTCTCCCTTGGTTCCCTTTCTGCCTGACTGCTCTTTTTGTCCCTTGTATCCCTTGTTGTATCATTATTTATAGCACATTCCCATATTGTGAATGTATCCAGCAGTGTTCTAGTAAATGCTTAACAACAGGCTCCCTGGAGGAAAATGTATTCATATTTATGCTACGATATATAGATACACTCTTTGTCATACTCCTGATTATCAGTCTCATCATTAAGGGTCCACTAGACATTTAGACCAGGAGGTTCTTAGCCATTTCAATTCAATATGTCTAAAATAGATCTTTTATCATTCCCTCTCTTCCCTATCCCTCTTCTATATCCATTTTTTTTTTTGTCAAAGGCATATCATCCTTCCAATAATCCAGGTTCACAACCTTGGGGATATCATCAACCCTGCACCCTTATTCATTTCATATATCTAATCAATTGCCAAATCTTGTCATTTCTATCTTCACATTCCTTGCAGTCTCCTTTTCCTTGCCATCATCTTAATTAAGGTTCTCATCAACCCTCCTTATTAGTCTCACTACCTCAAGTCTCTCTCCACTACAATCCTTTCTCCATACAGATGCCAAATTAATTTTTAGCTTGCTACCCTTCTCAATTAATTCCAGTAGTTCCCAGACAACTCCTCTAGGAAGGAAGAAGCTATAAATGCTTCTGTTTGGCATTAAAGTCATTTGCAAAGGGATAATGCTGTAAAAAATTACCCTGGCATGTGTTCTATCAATAAAAAGTTGTTTAAAAAATAAATTAATTAATTAAAAAGTCATTTGCAATTTGGTTCCAATTTACTTTTTAAGTTTTATAATTTCCAATTCAAGTGCCACGTTATACATGAACCCTTTCCTGATTTCTCTTGCTACTAGTGCCACTCCTTCCCCTTCAATCATATTGGATCTTTGAAGTCTCCCTCTATATTACCAAAGAGCTTAATATTGGTTCAAGATTAAGTATTTTCTCTTTAAAGTCAAGGCTGATTGATCTCACCTGTTCACTTGTTCTTCCACCTGCTATTCCAGGGAACTAATTGTGACAAATATTTAGGGAATTCTGTAAGAACTGTTGTTGTTCAGTCATGTCTGACTGTTCATGACCCCATTTGGAGTTTTCTTGGCAAAGATACTGGAGTGATTTACTTTCAGCTGAATGGTAATGACCTTGCTGCTCCTAGAACAAGACATTCCATCGCCAGACTCCAGGCATTTTCATTGGCTGCCTCCATGTCTGGACTACTCTCCTTCCTTGTCTCTGCTTCTTGTATTTCCTGATTTCCCTTGTGTCCCAACTAAATTCCCATCTTCTTCAAGAATCCTTTCCCCCTTAATGCCGGTATATGCATTCTAATATTATCTACAACTTAGCCTATACACATTTTCTTTGTACAATTTTTTTATATCATCTCTCCTATTAGACTTGTGAGGTCTGTTACTTCCATTCCCGGTGTTTAACACAGCTTGCTGACTTGACTTGAACTTTTCAAAGACATAGAAATTTTCAACCAACCTTGTCCAGAAAATTTTATTCAAAAAGTCAGAGTATAGAAGTAAAGGGAAGTCAGAGACCATCTAATCCACCCCCCTCATTTTACTGTTGAGTAAACTGAGGCTCAGTAAGGTTAAGTGATTTATACAAGTTGTATCAGAGACAGGATTTAAATCCAGGTCTTTTTTCTGAATCCACAGAAGCAAGATCTCAAATCTCTGCTCACAACAATCCCTTTTCCATACAGTTGCCAAAGTAAAATTTCCTAATTTTCAGCTTCCTCCTCATCTCAATTAATTCCAGTGGCTTCCTACGACTTCCCTAGTATAAACTATAAAAGCTTCTGTTTGGCATTAAAGTAATTTGCAACTTGGATCCAAATTTTAAAACTTGGAGTTTTATAATTCCCAATTCAAGTGCTAGTGCAAAGGATAAGAGTGACAGGTCTAGAATCAGGATGACCTGAATTCAAATCTGGTCTCACACACTATCTGGGTGACCCTAGGCAAGTCATTTAACCTGTTTGCTTCAATTTCCTCATCTGTAAAATGAACTGGAGAAGGAAATAACAAACCATTCCAGTATCTTTGCCAAGAAAATGCCAAAGAGATCACAAAGAGTTGGCCACAACTGAGCAACAACTTCTGACTTCAAAGTCAATTTCTGTTCTACTGCATTGTTCCTGGTTAATCCCTATATTCTGAATTATTGAAAAGACTCTACATCCTTTTCTCTTAACTCGTATGATGCAAGCTCTCTACATCTCTTACCTATACTATGGCAGAAGTCTTCTGATTGGTCTTTCTAAACCACATCCACACTGTACTTCCTTTCATTCAGTAGAATCTAGTGGCTCCCTGTTGTCTCCAAGATCAAATGTAGAATCTTTTCTTATGACATTTAAAGCCCTTCAGAATCTGCCCGCTTCCAACCTTTGCCATCTTCTTACATCATGTTCCCTTTGACTTACTCTATGATCTTATAACCAGAGTTCCTCAATGTTTCTTGTAAGCTATAACTTCATTACTTTTCACTATTTGTTCCTCATGCCTCGAATGCTTTCCCTGCCCTCCTCTACATTCCTGAACTCCCTGGCTTCCTTTAAGATCGATTTCAAATCCCACTTTCTACAGGAGGTCTTTCCTTTCATCTTCTCCTTCTGCTCCCTCCACCCCAAGATTACCTTCCTTTTACACTCTATATATCCTATTTGTATGTAGCAAGTTGTCTTCTTAATAGAATGTGACCTTTTAGGAGGGAGGGACCATCTTTTTATCTTTCTTTTTATCCTCAGTGCTTAGTACAGTGCCCAATAAAGCTATTTGGCAAAAGTTTAATTCATATTGCTGTTACTAATTTACATAGCTATTAAGTGTATGATGCTTAATTTAAATTCAGGTCTTTTAACCCTGGATCCAGCCATCTATGTATCAGACACTATGCTAAACTTGGAGAATATTTTTTAAAGCCTTTATTTTCAAGGAATTCATAACCTAATTGGGGACTAAGGGTTTATTGTTTGAGTTTTCTGGCTCAAAGAAAGTATACATAGCAATGGTTTTCAGTTCTGATCATAAATCCAGAGGGTCTTCCACTCTCAGATTGATTCCTTTGTGATGGCAAACTATGCTATCTTTTGTCTCAATTTTACCTAACCCTTAATCTTTAAAAGGCTATCAGAAGACTAAGATACTGCATTCTGGGCCATCACCAGTCAGCTTGATCTTTGTCTTGCCACTGGATCTAAATGACCCTAAAGGAGAGAGAGAGAGACTGATGATTTTGAGCTCTGCCTCACTTAAATCCAATTCACATGCAAGTTAAGACATCATTCTCCTGAAGTCATTGAACCTCTTCAAGAACAAAGGGCAAAAGAGAACAAGATCTGTGGAGAAAAAAGGAATTTATGTCCAAAAAAAACTAGAGAACATTACGAAATGCAAAGTGGATCATTTTGATTATGTTAAATTAAAAGGATTTTGTATTAACAAAACCAATGCAGTCAAGATAATAAGAGAAGCATCAAACTGGGGGGAAATTTATATCCAAGAGTTCTGATAAAAACCTTATTTATGAAACATATAAAAAATTGACTCAAATTTATAAGAATACAAGCCATTCTCCAATTGATAAATTGGATATGAATAGACAATTTTCAGATGAAGAAATTAAAACCATTTCTAGTCATATGAAAAAATGCTCTAAATCACTATTGAGTAGAGAAATGCAAATTAAGATAACTCTGAAGTACCACTACATACATACCTCTCAGACTGGCTAAGATGACAGGAAAAGGTAATGATATATGTTAGTGGGGATGTGGAAAATTGGAACACTAATGCATTGTTAGTAGAGTTGTAAATTGATCTAACCATTCTAAAGAGCAATTTGGAACTATGTCCAAAGGACCATCAAACTGTGTATACCCTTTGATCCAACAGTGTCTCTACTGGATTTGTATCCCAAAGAGATCATAAAACAGGGAAAAGGATCCACATGTGCAAAAATGTTTGTAGCAGCCCTTTTCATAGTGGCAAGGAACTGGAAACTAAGTGGATGCCCATCAGTTGGAAATGACTGAATAAATTTTGGTATGTGAATGTTATGGAATAATATTGTTCTATAAAAACAGTTCTATGAGATCTGCAGGACGATTTCAGAAAGGCCTGAAGAGAACTACATGAACTGATACTAAGTGAAGTGAGTAGAACCAAGAGAACATTGTACACAGCAAAAAAAATTATGTAATGATCAACTCTGATGAGCATGGCTTTTTTCAAAAAATAGATGATTCGGGCCAATTCCAATAGACTTTTGATGGAGAGGGCCATCTCCACCCACAGAGAGAACTATGGAGACTGAATGTGGATCATAGTATTTTCACCATTTTGGGGGTTTGGGGCTTGCTTTTTTTCTTTCTCATTTTTTAAAACTTTTTGATCTGATAAATGTGGAAATATGTATAGTAGAATCGCATGTTTAACATATATTGGATTACTTGCTGTCTAGGCAAGAGTGAGGGTAAAGGAAGGAGAAAAATTTGGAACATAAGGTTTTGCAGGAGTGAATGCTGAAAATTATTTTTGCATATATTTTGAAAATAAAAGGCTATGATTAAAAAAAGAACAAAGGACAAACAATAGCAATTAATCTAATTGGGAAGAAATTCAAACAACTGTGTACAAACAAAATTCACAGGGGGAATGTTTGGTGCTATTTTCTGAAAGAAGGCACTACTATTAAGGAATAAATGGGAAAAGACTATTGTAGAAGGAAGGGTTTTAGCTAAGACTTGAAGGAAGCCAGGGGGTGGACAGGTATAAGATATGGAAATGAAATGCCTATAGTCTAGAGATGAAGTGTCTTTTGCAAGGAACAGCAAGGAAGCCAGTGTCATCAGAGCAGATTATTCATAGAGGAATAAAATATAAGAAGACTGGAAAGATAGGAAAGGGTCAGGTTATGAAGTATTTAAAAAACCAAACAGAGGATTTTGTATTTAATCCTGATGGTGATAAGGAGTCACTGGAGCTTATTGAGTAGGGGTGAGTGACATGATCAGACCCATGCTTTAAAAAGATAAAGTTTGACAGCTGAATGGAAGATAGAAAGGAGTAGGGAGAGAGTTGATATGTAGAGGGCAATCAGAAGCCCACTGCAAAGGTCCGAGTATGTGGTTATGAGTGCCTGCAGTAGTATCAAAGGAGAGGGAGCTCCATATATTAGAGAAATTGTAAGTTAAAATCCACAGGACTTGACAGCAGATTTGGTACAGAGTTGAGGGGCAGAAAATGTTAGTATTTTTCTGACTGTCTGTTACAACCCTATACAGTTGTCCCTACTTCTTAAGTCAACTTCCTCAAAGTATTTTCCAGCTCCTCCTCTTGACTAATTAGAACCATTCATTGTTTGACTCACATCTCTGATTCATCTTAAAATCAGAGAATATCACTTATTATGTACCAGACACTGTGCTAAGCAATTTATAATTATTATTAGATGTGGAGAACACCATAGGACCATCTAGTCCTATTCTTTTGTTTAAGGACAAAGAAGTGAGACCCAGAGTAGGAAAATCACTCACCCAACGTCACAATCAGGGACAGAGCCAAGACTATAACATCCAGAACACCAGTGAAGCTTCTAATGCATCACATTGCCCTCCAACTCCAGGACCAACCCTAAAGAAGGTATAAGATATGGCCTTCCCCCAATCCTAATTCTGGCAGATTGGATTCCCAGAGTGAAGTTACATCTTGCCCCAGAGTTTTAGGGGTAGCACTGAGTGATTAGCACAGTGTCTAGCACATAGTAGTCTTTTAATAAATATTGATTGATTGATTGATTAAGGAGCTAGGGTGTATCATTCTAATACTACAGCTCCACTAGTGTGCTTTCTGATTATCTGTTGAAATAAATTAGTCATCCAGACATAATTAGCTTTTAGAGAAGCTTAATTACTAAAATGTAAGAACAGATTGTACAAAATATTCCCCTAAAAATCTGTGACACATTTTCCAACCAGTATATACAGAGTCCCAGGGAAAGTAGGCTTAAGAAAACATGCATGACAAAGGGGAAACTTACATTTCCTGGAAATTCTTTGGCTGAAGATCTCAAGATATTCCAATTATGTGTAGAATAGCTTTTCTACTAAATTCCTGTTAGTCTTTTAAAATTAAATTAAACTTTTTCATATGACAAAAATCAATCTCTCTCTCTCTCTCAATCCCTCCCTCCCTCTCTCTTAATTCCCTCCCTTCTTTCCCCCTCTCTTTCCTTCTCATCTTCCATTGAGAGGGAAAAAACCTTCTGTAATAAAATGCATAGTCAAGATAAACACTTCCTTCTATTGATAATGTTCAAAAATGATATGTCTCAATTTGCATCCTTTATCTATCACCTCTCTGTTAAAAAATATGTAGCATGTCTTCTTATTTGGCACTCTGGAATTTTGGTGGTCATTAGATCAGAATTTTTAAGTCTTCCAAAGTTATTTTTATAATATTGTCACTATTATAAAATTTTTCTCCTAGTTCCACTCATTTCATTTTGCATCAATCCCTATTTTCCCTAGGTTTCTCTGAAATCATTCTTCTTATGATTTCTTATAACATAACAATATCAATTACATTCATATACAATAACTTATTCAGTCATTCCCTAATTGATGGGCTCCCTTTCAGTTTCCTGTTCTTTGCCACACAAAAGAGCTGCTATAAATATTTTGTACCTATGAATCCCTTTCCTCTTTTTTGATCTTTTTGGGTATAGATCTAGTAGTAGTATTACTAGATCAAAAAAGTATGCAGAGTTTACTTTTAGGGGTATATTCCCAATTTGCTTTCCAGAATGGTTGGACCAATTCACAGTTCTACCAACAGTGAATTAATTGATCATTTTTCTTGTAGGCCCTCCATGTTAATTATTCTGCTTTTTTGTTAATTTTGTCAATCTAATGAGTATCAGGTAGAACCTCAGAGTTGCTTTAATTTGCATTTCTCTAATTATTAGTGATTTGGACCATTTTTAAATGGTAAATTATAATCTCTTCATAAAAAACTTCATGTTCATATGCTTTGATCATTTATCAATTGGGAAATCCTTATGAAGTCTTAAAGCTGTCTTTTCTCAGTATGTTTAGTTTGTATTCAGATCTGTTTTAGATACTGACAATAGCTGCTGATCCTGGGGATGCTGCTAGGACTATAATGAATAGAAAATCATTCTATTCTTTTAATATCACAAGGTCCTTTTCCCATCAAAGGGACTTGAAAGAAGAGAAGAAGACCAAGACAGAGGCTGAGAACAGGTCTCTTTTCCTTCTAAGTCAGGGGTGGGGAATATCTGGCAGGTGGGCCATAAAAGACCCACCAAGTCATTTATTTAGGCAACCGCAAGCACTGATGAACTGAAGGCAAAGTACAGCAATCCCCGTGCTTAAGCTCTATGTGTTTATTACTTTATATGGCCAGCAAATGATGTTATAAATGTCCAAGTGGCCCTTGGCAGAAAAAAAGTTCCACACGTCTGCTCTAAGTGATTCCTTCTTAAGGGTCTTGCCTTCAGATTTCCTCCCTTGAGGCCAAATGCTCAATTTTTTTGGGGGGGGGCATTGAATTGATCTGCTATTTTATAGATAACCCACATATTATGACCAAGTTTCCTCACCCAATACGCAATGTCATTCCAAATCACACATAAATTGATCTAAGTTTTTTTGGTGCTTAGTCTAAAAACTGTAGTTGATTGATTCAATAGAGAAAAGTCTTCCTATCTGATTAAGGTATCAAGTCCAGCATACTGACACCTGAAGATGAGTGGGATGATTTAACAGATGGAATCAATCTCCATCCTTGCAACAAATAATAATCCAAATCAGGTCTTAAGCCTGGAGTATTTGCATAATATTGTTTTCATTAGTAGAGAGAAAAATAACTCCATATTACACGTCTGTGTGAGGAGACCAATTGGTGTGAAAGTTTTGGAGATGATACGTTCATTTTTCTTCTTCCTTCAAGAAACAACCTAAGTAGTTTCAGACTGCCTTTTTGAAAATTTATGGAATGAAACAAACATTTCTATAACATAGAACAATTAAAAAGACAATCATACATGAAACTGAAAATTTACTATGCACAACTTGCTATTCCTTTCAATATGCAACAAAATTATGATTTTTTTTCCTTTCCTTCCCCCCACCCTAGAGATGACTACCATTAGACATGAATAGACACACACACATACACATAGATATTGATATCTTTATCTATATGTATGTTTATAATGTATATACATGTAATGTTATTCTATACGTTTTTTCTACTTATCAGTTCTTCCTCAGGATGCAGATAGCATCTTTCTTCATATGTCCTTTAGCTAATTTGGATATTCATAATAAATTAACTTACTTATTCAAAGTTACTCTTAAAACAATATTGCTATTATTGTATATAATGTCCTCTTGGTTTTGCTCATTTCACTCTTTATTTTATCATGCAAGTCTTTCCATGTTTTTCTAAAATTGCTGAGTTCATTATTTCTTATAGTATAATAATATTTTATCACAACCATACACCACAATTAATTCTTCCACTTCCCAGTTGATGGATATCCCTGTAATTTCTAGTTCTTTGTCACCATAAAGAGAGCTACTATAAGCATTTTAAAACATATAGGTTTGTTTTCTTTTTTTTTGATTGTCTTTTGAGGGAGAATCGTATAGAAAGAGAAGCAGACTTATGAAGGCAGACACGAAGGGAAAGCCAGCTGCTCGATATGTCCCTGGTTTCCAACTTGCTTCTCTAGAGACTTTAGAGGATTTCCCTTTGGAGGAGATTGAGAATCTTTCTTGGCTGAGCTTAGATAGCTTGTTCCCAATGGGAGAGCACATTTACTCTTTTTTTCCCCTGGTATATTCTAATCAGTGTAACTTTCTTGATTTCTGTTGGGCATCTACTTAAGATAACCAAGTTTTGTGATAGTCCTTTGTGTAACTAGCTTTTGATAGAAAGAAATAAAGCTTTCAAATTTAAGGTTGGGATACCTTGTCCTTTTAAGAGAAAGAAGCTTAGAAAAAATCTTTCTCCTCAACAATGAGACAATTCATTGTTGGCATTTAACCTTGTGATGATGAGAATCATCTACACCCAGAGAGAGGACTGTGGGAACTGAGTGTGGATTACAACATAGCATTTTCACTCTTTTATTGTTGTTTGCTTGAATTTTATTTTTTTCCTTTTTGATCTGATTCTTCTTGTGAGTAAGACAATTGCATAAATACATCTGCCTATATTAGATTTACATATATTTTTATCATGTTTAACATATATTGGATTACTTGCCATCTAGGAGAGGGAGTGAAGGTAAGAGGAGAAATTGGAATACAAAGTTTTGCAAGGATCAATGGTGAAAAATTATCCTGGTATATGTTTTGAAAATAAAAAGCTTCAATTAAAAAAATCATTCTCCTAGAACAGCAATATTTAGAGGAACAGGTAGATATAATCATGGTCTGGTACACTGTCTGTGAGAAGAGCAGAGATGTCAACATCATGACTCGTTTTGGGATTTTTTTCCAGGCAATAATCAGTTTCCCTGAAAAGGAAAAGAAGGAATTTCAGAGGTATCTACTCACGCCTCCCCAAAAGCCTCATTTAGACAATCCATTTGGAAATGCACCTAACTCATACAGTAAACACACATAGTCTGTATTTATAAAGATGAAGTCCTTAGCAAGCAAAAGAACACACAGTTCTCTCTAAGTCTATGTAAATGTGATAACCTTCTCAGAGTTTGGCTTATTCCTAAAATGGTCTTTGGCAAAATTTGGCTTGGGTAGTAGCATTCCTAAAAACATGACTCTAGGAAAAATTCCTTTCTAGCAATTGAGATATCTAGGAATATTGCCAATGGCAAAAGGTATCATTTAGAAAGAGCTTAGACCACAGTTAGATACTGATCTGTATTTTCATACTAGTTTTGTTTTTGTTTTTTCAAGTAACCTCTCCAGAAAAGCCAAAGTCCAATTCTGATGTTGGAATGAACTGGGGCATTCTTAGATCATTGTGTGCTTTTGGGTTTGTTTTGGTTTGGTTTTCAGGCAATCAGAGTTAAGTGACTTGTCCAAAGTCTCCCAGCTAATAAGTGTCCAAGAACTCAGGTTCTCTTATATTTCCCCCTACATGAGTAGAAATGCCCCTATGTGATCAAGATGCCATATTATCATAGCCACAGACCATCAGGAAGAAGCATCAAGGAAGATACAGTTTGATCCTTTCTTTGGGCCAATCAAGTCTTGCCTTTGTATTAGGGTCCAATTCATGTTAAGGTGTGGAGGGGGAATTCTGGCAGATTTTGGTCCTGTTAAACTCATGCTTATTACTCCCTCCTCATCTAGAAAAACTGACATACTTACTTTACATTTTTAGGGGAAGCTTGAAGATATTTGTCTCTGAACCAACCACAGGACTAAGAACAAACTAATAGACCTAAGAGCATCCTCAAATAATTTCACTACGTTTCCATATGCACAAACTCATAAACACACACACACACACACACACACACACACACACATACACACACAAAATTAAATTCATATAGTTCATTACCCAATGGAAAAGTTTTTATTCTTAAAAAAAAAGATTTTTTTAAAGAATCTAAATGAAAGCCCACAAAATGTCTGCTGTTTAGTCTCTATTCAGCTCCCCTTTTATCAAGAAACAAGGCTGACTCAGACAAAGAAAATTAATGAAGTAAACAAAACCCTTACATGCTTTTTGGCTGAAATTAGCGATATTTTAAGACATCTCCTAATCTTTGCCTTGACATGTGTTTTGTTTCTATGCATTCAGATTAATGCTGGGGAATGAATTAATTAGAAAAATGAGGTAAGGCTCTTGGCAGAAGTCAGCACTCCATTAATATTTAAAATTTCAAACAAACTTGAATTCTTTGTACACAACTCTCTTTAATCTTGTACTTTTACACCATGGGAAATTAAATCGACATCAGAAATAAACTTGAGACTTCTCTGGCTCTATAGCAACATGTCCCCCTCAAAGTCTCCTGTTAAATTCAGTGTCAGGAGGCCTAACTAAAAGTTGTTTACTTGGCCTTCAACTGCCAGGAATCCTGTGCAATAGCCAGCTAAACTGCAAGCTAAGAATAATAGCAAGATAGTAATTTGTCTCCAGGTTGTTTTTTTGTCTGAACTTCATTGAGTAAAATGAAGAGAACAATTTTTCCATAATGGTCCCCTCAAAACCCCATCAATCCTCCAAGTTGGGAGGAGAGGTTAATAGAGGAAGGAATATAGAAAGAGAAGTAATGAAGGAATGAAGATGGGGAGATTGTGGTACCTTAAGACCTCTAGGGTAGCTGGTAGGAACCCCCCCAGACACTGGCTAGTTGATGCCTAATGATACTCTCAAATTATCAAGTTGTCATTCCAGCCAATGTGACGTCATAGCTTTGAGCTAAGAAGCGGTGAGGGTGATTTAAGTTTGCAGGAGAAAAGGATCATTTTGATTAAGATGTAAAAGGGATCAGGTGGCACTCCTTTGTGTTTTTTGTTAGCACAAGGAGGTGATATATGCTGTACTACATCAGAAATAGTAATGCCCCATTGGCAGAAAGAATTTGGTGCAGAAGGCACTAATCAGTAAAGTGGACAAACTATAACTGTGCATGAAATTGCACACTCCTAAAAACATCCCAAAGATGGGCAGGTTTTTTTTTTTATTATTATAAGCCAGTACTACATTATTAGGTGGCTAAGTGGATAAATACTGGGCTTGGAGTCAGGAAAATTCATCTTCTAGAGTTCCAATCTGACCTTTGACATGTAATAGCTTTGTGATCCTGGGGAAATTACTTAACCCTGTTTGACTCAGTTTCTCCATCCGTAAAATGAACTGGAAAAGAAAATGGCAAACCATTCCAATATTGTTACCAAGGAAATTAATATAATGTTAATATAAATTCAAGGAAAAAATGATACCTAATTTAATCAGTTATAGGCAAGGACTTTATACTGCTTTTTTAAAATCAACAATATCTTCAGTTCCAAATCACAAAATAATGTATTGCTGTTACATATAAGGCAATCATTCCCAAATCCAGAGTCGGTGAGGTAAGAGTAGAAATTTAGATGTTACTTTAAACGTTGAGAGGGAAGAACTAAGAATCTGAAGACAGTGAAAAGCTCTATCTAACACTAACTCCCAACATACCATCTAATAATGAAATAGATAACAAAATACTAGTCTCAAATGATTTTTAGTAGAAGGTGGGCATATTTAAGATGGGAGTTCTAAAGTTCTAAAAGGAAAAATTTGAATATTATAACATGCATCTA
The DNA here is from genome assembly GCF_016432865.1 of Antechinus flavipes. Classification (NCBI taxonomy): domain Eukaryota; kingdom Metazoa; phylum Chordata; class Mammalia; order Dasyuromorphia; family Dasyuridae; genus Antechinus; species Antechinus flavipes. The sequence goes on along the minus strand of NC_067400.1, from coordinate 262,546,046 downwards.
ATAAAACAATTATACAAAAACAAATCAATTTTTAAAAAATTGACATTTAAAAATTTAAATATCATGAATGAATGCATCCTCTCACAACATGAAAATCTAAAAAATATTTCAGAACATACACAAAGCAGTATATGCTGCAGATATTGTGATAGTAAAGACCATGGGCATCAAGGTGGCATTCCTAAGGCACCAAGGAAAGAGCAGCTTGAGAAAACTATTAAAGACATTGCAGAAAGATGTTGGAAAAGTACAATTATACTATAGACAGTAGAAAAAATGAGTACTACATTGCTCAATTCAAGATGATAAAAAAGAAATATATAGAATGAAATATGAAAAACAAAATATATCAGAAATGCTAGATAATCAGTAATTGACAAAGAAAAAAGTTTAAGGTGATACAACAGCATGGAGAACAAAATAAACAATTTACTATTTATCAAGTGATACTAAAGAAACTTGAGAAACAAAGAAATTAGAGGAGAAAAAATACCCCAAAGAGAATATAAAAAATTCTTGAGTATACATATATTTTATATGTTCTTTTTCTCCTCATCTATACCTTTTCCCTCACTTTCTTCAAGTTCCAACTTTAATTCTAGCTTTATTCCCCCTTAATACTAATACATCTCTTGTTTTGGTTATGTGAAAAATAACTCCATTGGGCTTGGGAGGGATGAAGTTAAAAGTCTTTAATTTCACAACTACAAATGTGGTATCCTGTATAATAAGAATGCCTGAATCAATTCTTGTCCTCTCCCTTGATGCCCTTTTGGCTGAGCACCAGAGGTCACAATTTATGGGGATTGAAGTAATTCCCCTATGTCAGTGTGAATCTCTACCCCTGATTACATCTTTACTTCTCCCTTGGCACTCACCTTATTAGGAAGTAGTTCACTTCTTCCCCTGATTCCCTATTTGCTGAGTACAATCCTATCTGAAGAGTCTAACTCCAATCATGTGAATCTAAGTCTCTTCCTCTGATCATCATCTCATCTGCTCCCACATACCTTTCCATCTCTAATCACATCTAATAAGTATTTCTTATTCTAAAACTCCCATCCCTAATTATATTCTTTTATTTCCTTGTTCCAACTCCTAACCTCCATTTCTTGGGTTTCAATTTTATTTTTCTAGTTTAAATTTCATTTCTCTGTATTTCTCTAATTCAATTTTCATAACTCTGTGGAAACCAAACCCATTCAATTCTCACATTTATCAACAATTTATTTTGTATATATCTTGTTTTTACTTAGTTGTTTGTATATTGTCTCCTTGATTAGACTGAGGTCCTTAAAAGCTAAGGCTGTTTTTTGCCTTTTTTTCATTTTTTATTTTTTTTTGGTATCCCCAGTGCTTAGCACAATGTCTTATACATACAAAATAAGTACGTAATAAATGCTTGTTAACTAATGTGCTTTGTGAAATGCCAAAATAGAACTCCTAGTCAGTCATGGATTCATTTATCATGTTTCTTTGGTATAGGAATGCTTGTCAGGCTAGGCAAGGGACCAGTGATAACACACACACTTCACACCATGAATGGACATGGGGGGGTATTGAGATCACAGTTTCTGGCACATAATAAATACTTAATAAATGACTGTTGATTTGACTTGAATGCAATATAGTTGTGAAAAGAACAACACAATGAAAAGCAAGTTGCAAACAAAAATCTTCCATACAAACATGAAACTGCAAGCTAAGAATAATAGCAAGATAGTAATTTGTCTCCAGGTTGTTTTTTTGTCTGAACTTCATTGAGTAAAATGTAGAGAACAATTTTTCCATAATGGTCCCCTCAAAACCCCATCAATCCTCCAAGTTGGGAGGAGAGGTTAATAGAGGGAGGAATATAGAAAGAGAAGTAATGAAGGAATGAAGATGGGGAGATTGTGGTACCTTAAGACCTCTAGGGTAGCTGGTAGGAACCCCCCCAGACACTGGCTAGTTGATGCCTAATGATACTCTCAAATTATCAAGTTGTCATTCCAGCCAATGTGACGTCATAGCTTTGAGCTAAGAAGCGGTGAGGGTGATATAAGTTTGCAGGAGAAAAGGATCATTTTGATTAAGATGTAAAAGGGATCAGGTGGCACTCCTTTGTGTTTTTTGTTAGCACAAGGAGGTGATATATGCTGTACTACATCAGAAATAGTAATGCCCCATTGGCAGAAAGAATTTGGTGCAGAAGGCACTAATCAGTAAAGTGGACAAACTATGACTGTGCATGAAATTGCACACTCCTAAAAACATCCCAAAGATGGGCAGGTTTTTTTTTTTTATTATTATAAGCCAGTACTACATTATTAGGTGGCTAAGTGGATAAATACTGGGCTTGGAGTCAGGAAAATTCATCTTCTAGAGTTCCAATCTGACCTTTGACATGTAATAGCTTTGTGATCCTGGGGAAATTACTTAACCCTGTTTGACTCAGTTTCTCCATCCGTAAAATGAACTGGAAAAGAAAATGGCAAACCATTCCAATATTGTTATCAAGGAAATTAATATAATGTTAATATAAATTCAAGGAAAAAATGATACCTAATTTAATCAGTTATAGGCAAGGACTTTATACTGCTTTTTTAAAATCAACAATATCTTCAGTTCCAAATCACAAAATAATGTATTGCTGTTACATATAAGGCAATCATTCCCAAATCCAGAGTTGGTGAGGTAAGAGTAGAAATTTAGATGTTACTTTAAACGTTGAGAGGGAAGAACTAAGAATCTGAAGACAGTGAAAAGCTCTATCTAACACTAACTCCCAACATACCATCTAATAATGAAATAGATAACAAAATACTAGTCTCAAATGATTTTTAGTAGAAGGTGGGCATATTTAAGATGGGAGTTCTAAAGTTCTAAAAGGAAAAATTTGAATATTATAACATGCATCTAATAAAACAATTATACAAAAACAAATCAATTTTTAAAAAATTGACATTTAAAAATTTAAATATCATGAATGAATGCATCCTCTCACAACATGAAAATCTAAAAAATATTTCAGAACATACACAAAGCAGTATATGCTGCAGATATTGTGATAGTAAAGACCATGGGCATCAAGGTGGCATTCCTAAGGCACCAAGGAAAGAGCAGCTTGAGAAAACTATTAAAGACATTGCAGAAAGATGTTGAAAAAGTACAATTATACTATAGACAGTAGAAAAAATGAGTACTACATTGCTCAATTCAAGATGATAAAAAAGAAATATATAGAATGAAATATGAAAAACAAAATATATCAGAAATGCTAGATAATCAGTAATTGACAAAGAAAAAAGTTCAAGGTGATACAACAGCATGGAGAACAAAATAAACAATTTACTATTTATCAAGTGATACTAAAGAAACTTGAGAAACAAAGAAATTAGAGGAGAAAAAATACCCCAAAGAGAATATAAAAAATTCTTGAGTATACATATATTTTATATGTTCTCTTTCTCCTCATCTATACCTTTTCCCTCACTTTCTTCAAGTTCCAACTTTAATTCTAGCTTTATTCCCCCTTAATACTAATACATCTCTTGTTTTGGTTATGTGAAAAATAACTCCATTGGGCTTGGGAGGGATGAAGTTAAAAGTCTTTAATTTCACAACTACAAATGTGGTATCCTGTATAATAAGAATGCCTGAATCAATTCTTGTCCTCTCCCTTGATGCCCTTTTGGCTGAGCACCAGAGGTCACAATTTATGGGGATTGAAGTAATTCCCCTATGTCAGTGTGAATCTCTACCCCTGATTACATCTTTACTTCTCCCTTGGCACTCACCTTATTAGGAAGTAGTTCACTTCTTCCCCTGATTCCCTATTTGCTGAGTACAATCCTATCTGAAGAGTCTAACTCCAATCATGTGAATCTAAGTCTCTTCCTCTGATCATCATCTCATCTGCTCCCACATACCTTTCCATCTCTAATCACATCTAATAAGTATTTCTTATTCTAAAACTCCCATCCCTAATTATATTCTTTTATTTCCTTGTTCCAACTCCTAACCTCCATTTCTTGGGTTTCAATTTTATTTTTCTAGTTTAAATTTCATTTCTCTGTATTTCTCTAATTCAATTTTCATAACTCTGTGGAAACCAAACCCATTCAATTCTCACATTTATCAACAATTTATTTTGTATATATCTTGTTTTTACTTAGTTGTTTGTATATTGTCTCCTTGATTAGACTGAGGTCCTTAAAAGCTAAGGCTGTTTTTTGCCTTTTTTTTTTTGGTATCCCCAGTGCTTAGCACAATGTCTCATACATACAAAATAAGTAAGTAATAAATGCTTGTTAACTAATGTGCTTTGTGAAATGCCAAAATAGAACTCCTAGTCAGTCATGGATTCATTTATCATGTTTCTTTGGTATAGGAATGCTTGTCAGGCTAGGCAAGGGGCCAGTGATAACACACACACTTCACACCATGAATGGACATGGGGGGGGGGGGATATTGAGATCTCAGTTTTTGGCACATAATAAATACTTAATGACTGTTGATTTGACTTGAATGCAACATAGTTGTGAAAAGAACAACACAATGAAAAGCAAGTTGCAAACAAAAATCTTCCATACAAACATGAAACATGAAGTTTTTATATCATTAATATGATGAATATCGTTATAAAGTGGGGGAGAGAGATGTGGAGGTTAAATGAAAGTTTACTTTTCTACAAAACTGGAAAAAGTAGCAGATCTAGAAAAGAGCTGTAATTGTTGCTGTAAATGTTTTATAGAGGTACAGGAATTAAAAGTATAGGATTTTATTAGCTTTCTCTCTGACAAAAGCTTGATTTCATCGTTCTTTACAGAAAGCATCATCACCAAGATGAGGATGCCACTTATTTTAGTCAAATCATTCACAGTTCATATCACTATATCTATAAACACTTTTAAGGAAAAAAAACAATGTCCATACTGCAAAAAGGGTATAGCCCAAAGTCCCAGGGGTATAAAGAACAAATTGCTATTGATTCAGTGATTATTAAACAGCACTCACAACACTCTCATACATACAGTGCCTATATTGTTATCACAAGGACTGACTCAGTCCTACACTCATAGCTTAATCATAAGTGCAAATGTATCAGAATTATTAAAGCATAATGAAAAAGTGCCCTTTGTTTTGTGATATTTAAAAAGTCTGAGAGACATAATTTCTGGGCAATTTAATCATTTTATTTATAATTCCAGCATGTTTATTAATGAAGATAGTCATTTGGCAGTCTCTGTCAACCAAAGACCCCTCATGGTGGTATGCTCACAATTTAAATGCTCTTGGGAGAACAGTTGTCCCCAAGAGTGGCAATCAACTCTGATTAACAAATAATGATAAAATGAATATTAACAATGATAGGCTGGGATATATTAGATTGAGGATCTTGGGATACATGACTTGGATGACCCAAATCTTGGTCAAGAAGACTTAACAATTTTTATATCACACAAAAAGGAGAATCAACACTTTCTCAGACCCAGACTTGAGTAAACACAATGAGCAGGAATCTTCACATTATCCCAAACTTAGAATTTCTTTTACTAATCTTTAATTAGATCCCACACATCCTGGCTGGGTAAGTCTTTTACAAAGATTTCCCATAGTGGTTGATTTCTGGATGATGAAGTAGAAAAAGGGAAAAACCTTGGTTCTTTTTCAATAATTAGTTATTACTGTGAGTGAAATAATTATTTCCCTCAATTTAAAACAATACAATAACATCAAGAACAGTTGATGTAGAATATGGCATCTTCCATAGATTAAGCCTATTATGGATCTGCCTAGTTTATTATCATTGCTTCTGAATATGGCTTTTAAGTCAAAAAGAGAGATATATCAAAATAACATTAATCACTTTATGTGAATGGATGACATCAAAGTTACCTGGTTCCAAAGAAAAACTCATAAAACAGCTTCTTTGTCTTACAGAATCTCTCTCCAACTATATCAAAATGTTGGACTTGATAAATGTAAAATTCTTAATAAATGTCATTAAGAAAGAATAAAATCTGAAGACTTTGAGTTTGAAATATGAGGTCACATTAAACTAGTGAAAGAAAGAAATATTTACAAACATCTTAACCTCCAGGCAAACCATATAAAGTAAATAAGGGTATCAAGGAGAAGCCTGGGGTCATGCATGTTAAGGCATTGACTAGCTGTCTAAAGTCAAAGCTTGATAGGAGGAATAGCACCTATTCAATACAAACCTTAACTAATACTTTTTTGGCACCAAACAAAAATCTCTTCAGTGTAAAAAAAAAAAAAAAAAAAAACACAGGTCCGCTACAGAAAGGAAGATTGATATTTCATTATCAAAAAGATGAAAGAACTTTAATATATATTCTCAAAGCATATAATAAACCAAATTTAAAATATACAGAATTATTTTCCTTTTTTTAAGATCTAATTTTTTTTCTGCTGATGCAATTGGAGTTAAGTGACTTGCCCAGAGTCACACAGCTAGAAAGTGTTAAGTGCCTGAGCTCAAATTTGAACTCAAATCCTTTTGTCTTCAGGGCTGGTGCTATATCCACCTTGCTGCCCCTGAGCTCTAATTTTTACAAATTTTTTTGAAGTTTTTATTGATTTTTATTGCTTCTTATATCATCATAGTACCCTATGTATCTCCTCCTTTTCCTCCTATATAACAAATAGTATTTTTTTTTGAAAAGGAAAAAAAAAAGTTGGCACAACTGACTGATACAATGAAAAATTCAAAAACATGTGCAATAGATAAGACCTGCGGACTTCCACCTCCATGAAGGGTAGGCTGAGGTGTATTCTCATATATATTTTTATTCTGAGCCCTTTTTGGTCCTAATAATTGCGTTACATTTATTTATTTATTTATTTTTGGGTGTATGATTGTTCTTTTCGATCACATCACTGTAGTTACTGTATATGTTGTTGTTGTGGTTCGTTTGTCCATGTGCAATAGTCAACAGAACATGAAATATAAAAGAATAGTAGCAGGAAAGTGACTTGTCCTTGAGTTATGCTTATCTAAAATCCATTGAAAAGAATGGGAACAAGTTGATAATAATTCATATTATAAGGTCCATCCATATTACCCAAGATCATATCAGGTCTGTGGAAGCTTAGAATCTTTGTGCTTCCAAAGTACAGGTTAAATACCATCTCTGACAAGAAGCACTTCTGATTCTACTATATGTTAATTCCTCCAAAATCATTTAGTATTTATTAGTCAGTCAATAAATATTTATTAATCTCCTACTATGTGACAGACACTGTTAGGCCTTAGGGATACAAAGAAAGTCAAAAAATAGTATCTTTTCTGAAGGAATTTACAATCTAATGGGGAAATACTATGCATATAGCTCTGTACAAGAAAACTATAGATAGGATAAATTGTAAATAATGAACAGAGGGAAGGCACTAGAATTAACAGAAGCTTAGAAAGGCTATTGTAGAAAGTGGGATTTTATCTAGAACTTGAACCAAGCCAGGAAGCAGAGATACCAAAGGAAATCACTCCATACCCACAATCAGGAGCCTTATTATTGGATCATGGACTATATGGGAGGGTTAAAGGTAAAAAAGACTGAAAAGTTAGGGAAAGCCTGGTCATGAAGGGTTTTGAATGCAAAAGTGCCAAAATAGAATTTGATCATGGAGGTGATAGTCACTGGAATCTATTGAGTAGTGGGAGTGATATAGTTGGACCTTACTTTAGAAGAAAATCACTTTGGTGGCTGATTAGAGAATAAACTAAAGTGGGGAGAGATTGGGGCAAGGAAATCAATCAGCAGGCTTTTGCATTAGTGAGGCATAAAGGTATAGGGACCTGTACTAGCATGGTGGTATATTTAATATTAGAAAGATAAAAATCAGAACTTGGCAATAGAATGGATATAGCAATATAGAAGATGGGTAAAGAAAGTAAGGAGTTCAGGATGACATGTAGACTGAGAGCTTGGGGAGCTTGGAAGATGGTGGGTCTCAATAGTAATACGAAAGCTTGAAGGGAAGAGGACTTTGGGTGAAAGATAATGAGTTCAGTTTTAGATATGTTGAGTTTAAGTGTCTACAGGACACCCAGTTCCAATTGCCTAATGGACAGTTGAGGAAGTCAGCAGCGTGGTTAGAGTTGGATAAATAGATTTGTGAATTATCAACAGAGATGATAATTGAATCTGCTGGAAGTGATGAGACCACCAAATGAAATAGAATAAAAAGAGAATATAGGAGATCCTGGGATAGGGCTAAGTGGGATAGCCACAGTTGATGATCTAGCAAAAGAGCATCAGAAGAAATGGTCATTTAGAAAGAGAACTAGCAGAGAGTAATGTCACAAAAACCTAAAGAGAAGAGAGTGATTGATAGATAGTGTCATAGACTACAAAGAAGTCAAGAAGGATGATGACTGAGAAAGGCCATTAGATTTGATAATTAAGACTAGTTACTTTAACTTGTTACCTTGGAGTAGTTTCAGTTGAATGATGAGATTGGAAGTCAGATTATACGACTATGTTGTTCAGTTGTTTCAATAGTGTCCAATTCTTTGTGACCCCATTTGGTGTTTTCTTGGTAAAGGTGTGATAATAGTTTGTTATTTCCTTCTCCAACTCACTTTACAGATGAGGAAACTGAGGAAAACAAGGTAAAGTGATTTCCCCAATATCATACAGCTAGTGTGTAAGATCAAATTTGTATATAAGTTTCCTGACCCAATTAGCACTTAATAGTGTGGTACCTAGCTTCCCTATGTAGAGAATTATGAGATGATAAAAGTAGGCAAAGAGAAGACACTTATTATAGATAACCTTCTGAAGGAATTTAGATACAAAAGGAGAGATATGGGGCAATAGTCAACACATGAATTGATCAAATGAGAGGTTTTGTGTTTTGTTTTTTTTTTTGAGATAAGGGAGACACATTTGTAGACCATAAGGGAGTACAGACAAACTTCATCTATTGCAATTTGCTTTATGCGTCATAGATACTGCTTTTTTTTTTTTTTTTAACAAATTGAAGTTTTCTGGCCACTCTATCTCAAACCGATCTATTGGCACCATTTTTCTAATAGCATGTGGTCACATTGTGTTTCTGTGTCATTTTTTGGTAATTCTTATAATATTTCAAACTTTTTCATTATTATTATATCTGTTATGGTGATCTGTGATCGGTGATCTTTGATTTTAGTTACTATTATTTTTGGAGGTGCCACAAACCATATCTATTAAGACTGCAAACTTAGTCAATAAATGTCAAAAATACAAAAGTATATCTTCTGTCTGCTCCACCAACCAGCCATTGAACGGTCTTTATCCCTCTCTTTAGACCTCCTTATTCCCTGAGATCCAACAATACTGAAATCAGGTCTATTAACCTTACAATGGCCCCAAATGTTCAAATGAAAGGAAACATCAAAATTTAAAGGAAGAGGCAAACTTCATTTTTGGCTTAATTTAAAATTGCCACAGTCACTGCAACCTTCAGCAACCACCACCCTGATCAGTCATCAACCATCAACATCAAGGCAAAATCCTCACCAGCAAAAAGATTATGATTCACTGAAGGTTCAAGTGATGGCTAGTATTTTTTTTATCTATAAAGTGTATAATTAAGATATGTATATTTTTAAGACACAATACTATTGCATATTTAATAGACTACAGTATATATAAACATAACTTTTACATGCACTGGGAAACCAGAAAATTCATGTATTCACTTTATTGAAATGATCTGGAATTGAACTTTTAATATTTCTAAGATAAAATAAGTTTCTAGCCTATAGAGAGAATCCAAAGATAAGTGAGAGGCGAGGTGGGGGGGGGGGGCAAGTTGATAGAGATAGCAATCTGCTAGAGATGGGATGAAATGGGGTCACTTGTACACATAGGAAATGGACACTTAGAGGCAGGAGTAAGGGAGGAGACAGTGGTAGAAGATATCTGGATAGTATGAGATAAAGAGAAAGAGAAGAGGACTTGGCTCTGTGTATTTTGTACATAGTTATCTGGATATATCTTCTTTCCTCAATAAAATGTAACTTCCTATAGAACAAGGACTACTTTTTGATCTTTAGTTTACCAGTTCTTATGACAGTATCAGTCACATAGTAAGTCAATAAATGCTTGCTAAATTTAACTAACAATAATAATAATAACCATTCACATTTAGATAGTGTTTCTACCAACAGCAACCCCACTTATCTGAGTTCACATACAGAAACTTTATTTGGAATATAGCCAAAAGGTTAGGAGAGGCTGCCAATCAAAAAGTTTTATTTGGATTGGTGGACCATAGTGGGCTGAGTTGGATGAGTTTGGCTACTTAGTATCTGTCACTAACATGTTATCTACTCAAAACCAAACTATACATTTATGTTCCTGGTTTTTGTCAAACAGAAACATAACACAAATCCTGTGTGAAGACAAGTTTTTTTATGATATTAAACATCTCACAGTTGCACTTTTTCTTCTAGGAGCCTGAAACAAATAGCATCACAAGTATTATTTATTACCAAAATATTATTAATATTTCCCAAATATTTCCTAATGGTCTTCATTTAGCTTCTATTTAGAAGCATTCTAAATCTACTGGCTTTCTAGTCTAGTTAAGGGAAAATGTGTTTTGAAAAATCAAGAGGTCACCCACATGTGCAAAAATGTTTGTGGCAGCCCTTTTTGTAGAGGCCAGAAAATGGAAACTGAGTGGATACCCATCAGTTGGAAAATGACTGAACAAGTTATGGTATATGAATGTTATGGAATATTATTGTTCGGTAAGAAATGACCAAACTTAGGATGATTTCAGAGAGGCCTGGAGAGACTTAAATGAACTGATGCTGAGTGAAGTGAATAGATTGTACAAAGCAACAACAAGATAATGTAATGATCAACTCTGATGGGAAAGGCTCCTTTCAACAATAAGGTGATTCAGAGAAATTCTAATAGATGGAGAAAGCCATCTGCATCCTGAAAGAAGAGTGTGGGGGCTGAATGTGGCTCATAACATGGTATCTTCACCTTTTTTGTTGTTTTTGATTGCTTTTTGTTTTCTTTTCTTTCTCACTTTTTCCCCTTTTTGATCTGATTTTTCTTGTGCAGCATGATAAAAGTGGAAATATATATAGAATAGCAAATATGTATCATATATTGAATTTAATTGCTGTCTAAGGCAAGTGGGGGAAAGGAGGGAGAAAAATTTAGAAGACAAAGTTTTTAAGTGGTGAATGTTGCAAACTATCTTTGCATGTATTTTGAAAATAAAAAGCTATTATTAAAAAAAAAAAGAAATATCATCCTGTGCATTTGTAACAAAAGTATTGGGAGTAGCTGCCAATTTTGCCCCTTTAACATCACTTGTTTCTAAAGTTTTGCTGAAACTTCTCTGAACTTCTGGGTAATTTGCATGGCCTATCACAGATGTTTGTGTTGACAATGCAAAATGAAAGATCATTGGAAATGTTGGGCTAGAGGTAAGACCAACTAGGAAGAGGGGGTGGGAAGGACAAACTGTCTGTACTCTGGTAAGGAGGAGGTGAATGGAATTCAATTGACCTAACTCATCTAGGAATAGGAGCTAGGGACAAATAGATGGAACTGATGAGTCGGGTCTTCCCAGCTGCCTTCAGAACTAGGCAAGGTTATCAGCCTGACTAATAAGAGTTGGAAATGTTGGCTCTTGTGATTTCATTGTAAAATGTAACATTTTTCCAAGCAAAGAAAATCAAATGTCAAGAGAGGCAGGGAATACCATTGGAGGAGTTCCTAGATCAATCTGGGACCTGAGGGAGCTGAAACTGAGGAGCAACAAGATGCCAGCATTGAGATGTTATATGTGAAATGGGCTATTTGACTGAGCCCATGGGGACTGAGATATTCATCTTTCCATATTCTTTCTCATTCATTGCAGTTGTGGACTGAGTTTAACCCTGGGTAAGTCTTAGGCTCCCCATTCTGACGATCACTGTCTTTAATAAGTTCCTATCCCAATATCTCTGGGACAAAGTTAATCACAATCCAGAGATGTTGGTCTTCTTTAGGTCTTGGTCCCTGCTCTTGATTCATGCTTTTTCATGCTGGTGTATTTTTTTCTCCTTATCTCTATCTCCTTAAGTTCCTAACTTCCTTTAAGATCCAACTAAAATCCTATCTTTTTAAAGAGACTTTCCCATCAGTGCCTTCCCTATGAGATCACCTCCCACTTATACTGTCTATATCTTGAATTTGTATATTGTCTCTTTCGTTAGAATGTGAGCTTCTTGAGAAGTATCTTTCTTGCTATATTTACCTTTCTTACTTAACCCAGTACCTGATACATGTAAGCACCTAATAAATGTTTGTTGACTGATAAAAAGGGATTTACAAATTCATTTGTGCCAGGTGGTATACTAAGCACTGGGGATACAAAGAAAGAAAAAAAAAACATGTTTTTTTCTTCAGTAGCTCATGTTTTCATAGGGGAGATAAGATGCAAGTAACTCTACATACTGTGCAAAATACTTAAAAGTTCGATTTCCACAGAATGTTGCAAGCTTCCAGTAGTATAAGACAGTGGTTAACAATGACCAAGAGATTTTTCAGAATCTGAGAGATTAAGGAAGGTTAAGATTCTACAGAACAACTGATTAATAGAAGCCTTGAGCAAACAAGAAATTGGGGGCTAGGAAAGCACAGGTAAATTCATTCAGTCAAAGAGTCTTGTGGTTTTGAGAAAATCACAAAATTAAGATAACATCTGATTTACCCCAAACTAGTTGGGGTCAATGACCTGAATTGATCAAATCACTATTGTGCCTGCTTAACAGGCTAATTGAATATTAAACAACACACTCTGTAGGAAGAGTTTTCCACCATTTTTGAACATGGGATATACGACAAGGGAGGGAGAACATGCTTATACATATTTAGGGGGAAATATATAGTACACATACATATAGGAAAGATTGTAACCAAGGGACTAATCTATTCATTGAAGGGAACTGTGCCAAACTAACAGATATAAAGCTTCTCTTGCTACTGGGCTCTGGGCTCCTTATTCTCGTTTTTTTTTTTTGTTTGTTTGTTTTTGTTTTTGTTTTTTATTTTCAAAACATAATCAAGGATAACTTGACAACATTAGCCTTGCATAGCCTTGTGTTTCAGATTTTCTCCTCCTTCTCCCTCCCTGTTCTCCTAGATGGCAAAAAATTCAATATATGTTAAACATGTTAAAACATATAAACATATTTATACAGTTCTCTTGCTGCACAAGAGAAATCAGATCAAAAAAAGAAAGTAAATGTGTAAGAAAACAAAATGCAAATGAACAATAACAAAAAGAGTGAAAATGTTATGTTGTGATCGATATTCAGTTCCTACAGTTAAGATGTTATCTTAATTTTGTGATTTTCTCAAATATGTAGGTAGCTTTCTTCATCACAAGATAATTGGAACTGGCATCAATCATCTCATTGTTGGAAAAGGTCACATTGATCAGAATTGATCATAGTATAATAATTTATGTTGTTGTGTACCATGATCTCCTAGTTATGCTCATTTCACTTGGCATCAGTTCATATAAGTCTCTCCAAGCCTCTCTGAAATCTTCCTGTTGGTTGTTTCTTATACAACAATAATATTTCATAATATTCATATTCACTTATTCAGCCATTCTCCAACTGATGGGCATCCATTCAGTTTCCAGTTTCTTCCACTATAAAAAGGGCTGCCACAAATATTTTTCCCTCCTTTAAAATCTCTTTGGGATATAGGCCCAATAGAAACTCTGCTAGGTCAAAGGGTATGCACAGTTTGATAACTTTTTGAACATGTTCCAAATTGTTCTCCAGAATAGCTGGATCCATTCACAACTCCACCAACAATGTATTAGTGTCCCAGTGTTTCTCCAACATTTGTCTTTGTCTTTTCCTATAATTTTAGCCAATCTGAGAGGTGTGTAGTGGTATCTCAGAGTTGAATTAATTTGCATTTCATCAATAGTGATTTAGAGCACTTTCTCATATGATTAGAAATAGTTTTAATTTCTTCATCTGAAAACTGTCTATTCCTATCCTTTGATCATTTATCCATTGAAAAATGACTTGGATTCTTATAAATTTGAGTCAATTATTTATATATTTTAGAAATGAGGCCTTTATCAGAACCTTTAAATGTAAAATGATTTCCCAATTTTTTACTTTCCTTCTGATCTTGTCTTCGTTAATTTTATTTGTACTTTTTAACTTAATATAATCAAAATTATCTATCTAGTATTCAATTATGAGTTCCAGTTCTTCTTTGGACACAAATTCCTTCTTTCTCCACAGATCTGAGAGGTAAAATATCCTATGTTCCTCTAATTTGCTTATAATAACACTCTTTATGTCTAAATCATGAACCCATTTAGATCTTATCTTGGTATATAGTATTAGGTGTGGGTCAAGCAGGGCTCCTTCTTCTCAAAGAAGAGTGGAGTCCACTTCTGGCCAGAAACTTTAAGATTCTTCTTTAATAAATTTTCCTCAATATCTGATTTTCAGTGTCAACAATATGTTTCTAATAATTCTATGCAAATGGATGACATTAGTGGAGAGGGCATTGGGAAAGGCTTCTTGCAGAAGAAGTTGTGTTTTGATGGAATCCAGAGAAACCAAGAGATAGAGATGAAGCAGGAAAGCATTCCAAATATAATGAATGGCCAATGAAAATCCCCAGAGCAAGGAGAGGGAAATATGTGAAGAACAGCAAAGAAGCCTTTGACTCTGGATTGTAAAGAATAAAGGGAGGAATAAAGTATAAAGGGAAAGTTTGTGAAGGGCTTTAAAAGCTAAACAGAAGATTTTATAATTGATTCTAGAGATAAGAGGAAGTCATTGGATTTTATTAAATGTGGGGAAGGGAAGATGACATGCTCAGATATATACTTAAGGAAGATCATTTTGGAAAATGAGTGGCTTAGAGGAAAAAGAGGAGGTACAGAACTGAGGGAGATGCTGAAGGGATCCATATTCCCAGACTGAAATCTTATCCCAATGCTTTATAACTGGTTATCTTTCTCCTTATTCTTTTCTTCCTTCCCTACAAAAGTCCATTGGGTTTCAGATATGCAAACATATAAAATCTTCATAGTTACTATGAACCAATTAGATAATGAAAAGTCAAGGAAAGGCATGTGTTTTTATGATCCCTCCTAAAATCTAGCAGCCACTTACTTTATTAGATGCCTCTGATGTTATGACTCTAATGCATTTATTCTGATAAGCTCACCCAGAGCCAGCAGCCCCACTGGAACTAGCTCAGTTTGGCTTCTGAGGTTTTCCATTCAAAGGCCAAGCCTAGGGTTTGGAACATCAGTGGGAGCCTCCCTCACACAGCATGTGAGTTGCAAGGCCGGCCTGCAGCCAGCATTCTCCCCAGGGTCCGAGTTTTTTCCTCCCACACTTGTGAAATGTGAGAATGTGGCTCTTGGCCAGGACTCTTTTGCAGAAGAGGACTGGGAGCCCTGGGCCCCAGGCCAGTGCTTACCAACCAAATCTGTACATTTCTCACAGGAACTTAATAGGAAAATTTGTTTGCAAGCCAGTGGATTCTAATTGGCTAAGAGTTCCGCAGCTGTCCTCCTCTCCCCTCAACTATTGGAAAATAAATATGGCTTCAGGGCAGGAAAACTATGCCTGAATTCCAATAACTTTTTAATTCTTCCAATGCTAAAGGATGAACAAGATAATCTATTCCAAAAAAGAATTTGTTATGAATTTGATTCCAGGTAGAAAATGGCTGTTGTGTATTGCAGTTATGTTATAAGGCCAGTGGCTAGGAAGAACACTCATTTTGTAATAAGAAAATAGAAGGAATAATGACACTTATTTCTCTTTACTGACCTTTATTTGGAAGTAAAAAAGATAGTACCTGAAGAGACATAAGAGGACATTCAAACACACCCTTTTTATGGGGGTAGGAAGTCCACAGGTGTAACACATTGCACATGTTTTCAGATTTTTTTCAATGTATCATTCATTTGTGCTGACTTTTCTCTCTCTCTAAAAATACTGTTTGTCATATGGAAGAGTCTCTGGAAGGGGGAAGAGGAAAGATACTTGAGGTAACTATAATGATACAATAAAATATCAATAGACATTTATTTAAAAAAGAAAGATTTTTTAAAGTACATTAATTATTCTGGACCAAATTCATTCCAGACTTTTAAAACTGGATCTGCTAATCTCTTGGGACCTATAAATGACATGGAGGGTGACAATAACTGACCACAGAGATCAAAGGCAAAGATTAGAATTCTCTAAGTCAAGTCCCTTAATCAATTCAGTTAGTGAGGTTTTCAAAGTATCATTCCTAAGAGCAACGTGGAAGAGGGAAGGGAATATTCTTAATAGACACCACTACCCTAGATATGCTGAGGTGGGAACCTCTTCTATCCCATTATTTTCATCTCATATAAAGAAGTATGTCCAGATAGGATGAAGCTAACACTCATAGATACATCACATATTCATTCCTGCCTAGAAATATTTTGAAAAGACTTTTGTGCAGCACTGTTGAGGAAGGTGATGTTATGCTTAAAGATGTTCAACCACATCTGTTTGTTCCTCAACCTGCTGACTCATTGCTCAAATGGGTTTTTATCAGAATAAGTATACCTTCTTCACTCTAAGTTGTATCAAAATAAATATTTATCAAAAGGATCTCCTTATATTTTTGTAAGCTCCTTAGTATCTGTTTGTTAGCTTGAAGCTCCCAGCCAGAAACAGAACTTCTGGCAAAATACCTCAGCATTAGATGTATTTTTGATACATCTGGATTCTTTCTCTAGAAATATTTCCCTCCAAATTAAAGTTAATTTTTCCCAATAAATATAATCCCAGGTAGCAATTGCTAGAAGTTACTGCTATTTATAAAGACATACTTTTAAAACAAAGAAAAACAAATAAAATTCTCCATCATGCAGAAATTTAAGGGAGAGATATAAATACAATATTACTGCCTTGAGATATGTAGTCTAGGGACAGGGGTTCAACAAAACAGATTCTGCATCAATATACCTCATGCCCAAAAATCCCAAGCAGACTTACTCTCGGAATCTTTACCCCTTTCTTTGTGCCTTTTAATATTTGGCTCTCTTATCTCTACATAGCTTCTTGCAACTTCCTTTTCTCCGCTTCATGTGATTTCTTACAACTTCTCTTTTTTTTGTTCCATTCACCCCATCAGGCGCTGGCTTCCTCTTGGACTCTGTCTCATAGACTCAGTGAACTGACTTTTAAAGGTCACCCTGAGGTTTAGTCTATCATTCTTCATCCTATTTCATTGCTCCCTTTTCGATTCACTCAAGGGAGTAATTCAAACCTCATAAAGGGATCAACTGTCATGGCCATTGCATTTCAGGATTAGTTTGACACTTCTTTATCTGGGCCATCTTCTGTGAACTGGTCAATTGACCTTCAGGTTTGCTTGTTTTGGAGGCTTTTTTTGTATCATCACCAGAAAAATCTCTATGTTTGAAGGATAACACTGGGAAATTTATAGGTGCAAAGATAGGTGAAAAGGTAGAAGAGGCTTTAAAGGTTATATAGAACAACTTCCTCTTTAAAAAAAAAATAGATTAGGAAACTGAAATCCAAATTCAGAGCAAGAATTCATACTTGAGACGTCTGACTCCAAAATCATTTCAATGTACCCTACTTCATCATCACTGTAACAATTCAGATGATATTTGGAAATTATTGAAACTTATATTGAATCAGTTACCTGCTTGTCAATCAGTGTTAGGGGAGGCTCTGTTTGGAGAAAATCACACTGAATCTGCAGCTTTTTACATTACCTGCTCTTTGTCACAGAATTCCCACTTGCATACACTTGCTAGCTTGGGGAGCAATTGAGATGCAAAGGTCCAACTTCTTTTACTGATACCAACTTATCTGAATTATCTTCATCTCACTATAAACACTGTCAATAAAAGCTGGCCCCACTTTGAAGCCATTACTGATCTCCAGGAATCAGCCCATCTACATGTTGCTATTTTGACATAGTTGTAATAAATTCATTTAATTCTCTTTGTCCTGAGTTTTGCCTTATTAATCAGCACGAAAATTCAAATGGATAACTTTCCTTTCCACAAAATAAATGAATGAAAAAGCATTTATTAGGTGCTTACTTTCTGCTAGGCACTGGAGATGCAAATAGAAAGCAAGATTGACTCTCATAGAACTCATATTCTCATGGGGGAGAAATCACATATAAAAGTAAATGAGGAACATCAGCATATAGCATTTCCCCCAAAAGAATACCAGCAACTCCCCTTGCAAATACTCAACAGATCAAATAAAGAATGAGTTTTGTTTACAAATAAATTTTATGGATACCTTTTATTTTTATGTCATCTATTCAGAATATACATCCTTACCACCAATAAATGAGTCCTGACTTATAATTAAAAAAAAAAAACAAATGACATAATTAATGCTTCTAAAAGTATAGGCACCAGTTTGTACCCAGAAACCTCTATCTTTCTACCAAAAGGAGGCAGGTGCTTGCACATCTCTTTTCTAATCACTAAAATTAGTCATTATACTGACAATATTAAACTTTTAGTATTCTCATTTACATTATAATAGTCGTACTAGACATTATCATCCTAGTTTTGCTTACTTTTCTTTGTATCATTTTGTGCAAGTCTTCCCATATTATAGTCATTGTTTTTAGAGAATAATAACATCCAATTATCTTCACAGGTCACAATTTGCTCAGCATTTTCTAGTCAGTGGGTATTCACTTTGTTTCCAACTTGTACCAGTTTTTTGCTATTATGAACAGGTTTATTTAATGTTACAAAGAGAATATGAAAAAGACTTGCTAATCTTCATAGAGGGGCAAGAAAACTGTTTTCCCCTTTGCCTTTTCACACCTATTTGAGGAAAGAACTTAAGGTCCCTAGCTAAACAACCCTCCCCTGGTTTGGCTTTGATCTAAATATTTCATCCTTCTTATCCTGGGTGAGGCCCATTGACACATTGAGAAAGAACTTGGAAATTCATTAAAATGCCAACTCTCTGGATCTACACAGTCCAGAAAGGAATACAATCCAGATTTAATCCTCTTCATTGCAATCTGTGCTTCCTTTTTCCTCAGTTGTCCCTTCTTTGCATCATTAGTTTGATTTTCTGCTAATTTTTTCCCTTTCTTCAGCGCTCCACTACATCATTTTTAATGCCCATTGAGCAAGTTTTTATCTCTTCCTCCATCTTCCTCTCTTCTTCTATGCTTTTTGTACAGGTTTCTTGGTGTTTCTCTTCTTAAGTAAAGATATATTTGTGGGGCACTTAGGGAGGATGTGCAGGTACAAAATTACTGCCCTATACATAGATACATAAGTGATAGTGATAATACATGGATAGATATGGTCTAAAGTTTGTCCATTTCTGAAGAGAGTAAGAGAAGAATCTACAGCACCAATATACTAGCTGGGAGGAGAGGAGAGGCAGACAAGTTATGAGATGGCCAAAGCAGCAAATCTCTAAGAAAGTAACAGGCTACAGTTATAACTCTTTGCTACTCCTCAAACATCTCTCATTAGGGTTCAAGGTGGGGGAAAGCTGGTTCCCTGATCATTCTTAAGGAGAAAGGTAGCCCTTAGCCAAAATTTGCCAGTCTTTTACCACTTCCATCAAATAATAAGAGCTATCACAAATAATGAATAGAAAATAAATTCATTTATCCAAAGAAAACAGAAAATTGAAATTAAAATTCAATGGATTAGAATATATACAAGAACATATACCAAAATATACAAGAGTAAATGAACTCTTCAGCTAAGAGTGAGATGAGATCTTAGCTCAAATTAAGAAAGAGAGAAAAAGGGAAATCTTCTCAGTTTCTCTTCTCTTCTCTCTCCTGTTCCTAGAATTACACGCCCTGGAAATCAGGAATGTAATGGGGACTGGCTTCCATGTATGTCCATAATTTCCTATATTTATTATTCAAAGGACTATAGTTCCCCATTCCAAGGTCTCTATTTCAGCCACTTCCTGGGAGATTTTTAACTATAGATCTTTCTCGGAGAATGTCTAGAACCAACTGAAGCAAATCCTTTTAAGGACATAATACAATCACACAGAATTCTCTCTCCCAATTCAGAATTGTATGCATGCCCCTCCATTGAATTTAACAGCACAGGGCTATCCTTCTCAAACCACCTCAGGCTTGCGGGGGGAAGCTGAGTTACATAAGGAAAGTGATATCACTCTTTCAGAATAAAATCCGACAGGCTTTGCCTCTGGATTTGAATTTGTGTTTTTTATTGTTCTTATTTTTTATTTTTACATATCTCTAACTTTCAGATAAGGCCAGGACTGAAAGGCCCAAGAGCCACTTGATACATTTTTCCCCTTTTCACTCTTACCTGTGAACCAGGTATACATAAAAAAGGACCTAATCAGGACCTATTGTAAAAACTCCTTACTCTTTCTTCAGGCACCTGCTTCTTACTTTTGGTAAGGTAGGGTCGCCTGAATTCAACCTCTTCTTCCTATTCAGACTTCTCAGATAGTATCTTTTCAATGCCAATAGCTAAACATTATCCACTGAGACCTTTTGATGCTAGAGGAAAACACTCCTATGCTCTTTCTATTTCTTACCATTTTCCTTTCGTTTCAAGACTAGAGCTTCATGAGGAAAATTACCCTGAAACTCAGAAAAGCTTTGAAAATGCATATGAAATGCTCATAAGCAAACACCTTATTTATCTGACTGCATATTTATCCTATTTCAAACTCTTTTGGGAAAAGTCAGAGACCAAGACAATGTAGATAAAATTCACCATTCTACTGAACAGTATGTGTTATATCATCTGTGAAATAACTAGCTATTCTATTTTTTAGTTTTTTAGAATTTAAAAAAGATCTAAAGTTGAAAAATACCAAACAATGAAGAGTAAAACACAAAAAAGAAAATAATGACCCAAACTCTATTACAGACAGTTTGCTTTTCTTTTGAAATATAAAATAAGTTCAACATTTAATTTTTTAAAGTTGTCCTGCTTATCTGATTCTTTCTGGCTCTTATCCTATTCTCTTCTATGCTTCCTTCCTTCCTTCCTTTTTTCTCTTCTTTCCTTCTTTCCTTCCTTTTTTCCTTCTTCCTTCCCTCTTTTTTTCTTTCTTTCCTTTCTTGCTTTCTTTTTCTTCCTTCCTTATTTCTTTTTTATTTTTCTTTTCTTTCTTTCTTTCCTTCTTTTCTTCCTTCCTTCTTCTTCTTTTCTTTTTTCCTTCTTTCTTCACATTATTAGTCTTTCTCCCCTCCCACTCCCAATGGAAAAAAATCCCTTTTAACAAATATTCATAGCCAAATCCCACATAATCAAATTCTCACACTGGCTGAATCCAAAAACATATTTCTCATTCTTCATCTTGAATCCCTTACCTTTCTGGAGGGAGAGAGAAAAGGAGAGGAAAGTTTTAGATGAGAAGAAAAGTAGTGAGCAGAAGTAGCATTAGTCCTCTGCAGTACTGATTAGTCATTGTTTTAATCTGAGTTCTTAAGCCTTTCAAAGTTCTTTTTCTTCACAGTGCTGTTGTTAGTATATAAATTCTTTTTCTGTTTCAGACAAACTATTCTAAGTATGGGCCAAAGAAGGCTGGCTAGATAGACTTGATAAGTGTCTATATGGGCACACCATAGTGATGGCAGGATGAACAGAGAAACATATTAAATTCAATCCCTGCCTAAGGCTCAGATACTTTTGCAAATATCCTTGCCCCCAGCCACAGAGGAATGTGTCCTAAGGACCATCAATGCAGCACTGATCCTTTTGCCAATAGATTATGATTTCTAGCTCAACTCTTTTGAAAAATGGCTCATGTTTAAGGATTCATGAAACTTGGGGAATATATCACTGAGCCAACAATTCCATGATAGCTCTGTGTAAAAAATGACTTAAAAAGAAGATTCATCAAACTAATTACATTCCCTCCTCTTAGATCCCCTATTTGGTCTGTTCAGAGAGATTTACAATGGCATCAGTTTTTCAGCATAGAAGTCAAATTTCCAGTGCCTGCATGTTAGAGCGAAACATTGAACATCATTCCTGTCCTGGACAAACAAGTATTTGCCACATGGATCAAGGCTGATGCAATGCCTTTATCCAAAAGGGGACTTTATCCAAAAGGGAGAACTCTAGCTTGGAACTCATGCGGTCTAGGTTCAGTCTTGAAGGAACCTAGAATAAAAAAAGTGGGGAGAGATAAGACTACTTCTTGTACACTCTGAATCAAGATGTCCCTACCTTGGGATTCTGGATAAAATCTCTTTAATTCTGTATGGTAAGTGCTATTATTATCAATGTTTTACAGATGAAGAAACTGAGGTTGAAAGAAATTTTTCCATGAGGATCATCTAATTATTAGGAATCTGAATCAGATTTTAAACTCAGATCTTCCTTACACCAAAGTTCACTGCTCTACCCACTACACCTCTAAGCTGCCTTAAACAAAACTTGGATATGACACATATCTAGGGCAGATCCAAAAAGGGATTAATCAGGTCTTTCCTAGAAAAGCCTATTCAATGTACAAAGTACATTGGTATAAGTAGAGGTATAGAACAGCTATTCATTTGCTTCCTTTACCTCAAAAGATACTTAACACACAAAACACTCATAAGTTTACCCTGAAAAGTATTTAAAACATGAAACAGTAACATATTATATATGGGAGGTAAAGACAATTTCATAAGACAACTCAACAGATATTTCCCTTTTGCCTGAGATTTGTATTATCTGAATAATTCACAAGCCCAGATCTATTAGAAAGCCACAGCACAGTTGGGGTTTTCTTGGTCCTTTCACTTACAGCTTCCTCTTGGTGATGGTCATCTTTTCTGAGAAGGGGTTGCAGAAATCATCTTTCTCTTGAATGCATGAGGTCACTAATAAGTTTGGGAAAGTCCAGTACTAAGTATTGTTCACTGACTTGGATTCAGGAACAGACAAAAATCAGTAAAAGCAACCTCAGGGACTTAAGGTCCAAGTCTCAAGCTCACCAAGGCATGAATGTATTCTTGCACCCATGTGCACGTAACTGCCATTTTTCCTGGAGAGGAGAGGGACAGAAATCCTCCTTTCCTCTCCCTCAGTTGAAAATCTAAGGGAAAGGCTGCCTTAGTCCCAGAATGACATGCTTGAAATAGGAGAAGAGAGAGATATGAAAACTTTTTGCATTCTTTATATAGCCTACTACTGAGAAGATGATTCTTTCTGGCTCAGCTGCCAATCATCTTTGACACAGGTCCCAGGTACAGACACACATGGAAATCAACTTCTAGCTGTAGCTTGTATGTCTTTGAGCAAAGAGGCACATTGAGTCCTCTGAAAGGGACCAAGATAATGCTCAGCCCTGTCCATCATTTCTGTTACAGCAGGGAAGATGCTCAAATTATAAGCATTCCACTCCCACTCTTTTTCCCTTGCAAATCCACACTGACCTTTTTCATGGTTGCTGTGGCTATAGATGGAAGAGACTTCATCCACAAACTTCTCATCCTCAGAGTTATACTTAAAAGTCTAGCTACTGCAACTATTTTATTGACTACAAATATGATCTTTGTGGATTGTGTGTGTATTTAACTGAATAAAAATTTTTCATCAGAATTAATAGAAATAAATCAAATAGATTGATCTTACTCAGTATATGCAGGATATCCATTACTAGATTTCTTCACTTCTCCAAAATAACCCCCAAAGTGAGCAGATAAAGAAAAAGACACTGAAGAAATTCACTCCCCTACCTCTCCTGGCAGAAATGCTTAGAGGGTTTTTCTACTTACAAATTCTGAGGTTCTCAAAAAAGACAGTTCCTGAGTGTCCTGCTATTTTCTTTTAAATGCCAGAGTTGGATGTATACTAAGGAAAGTCCTCTTTCTGATACTTGCCACAAAAAGATTTCTGCAACAGACACAATAGTTGAGAGACAATAAGTATACCAGGCCAGGCAAGACAATAAGGTGACTAGGTTAGATGTGAATCTGGGAATCCCAGAAAAAAGATTACCAAAGTTAAAGAAAGCCCCAAGACAACCCAAGGTCAAACCTCATTATTTACTCTGACCTGATATTAACAACAGTTATCAATCTATGAAATTCTATAGAAAGCCTGGTATTTAAGACAAAGAAGATGCCTAGAAGAAACCAAGATGATTAAGACTTTGCCAGATAACTTAGCACTTAGTCTGAAAAATAAGAGACTATCTAGTTAAAACTCCATGCCTCCATTTCCCCATCTATAACATGGGAATATTAATACTTGCCATTTTTCTCCTCTATTCCCCTTTTGACGAGTGATGAATTAGTAATTGAAGTCTTCAGATGAAAGATGCTCAGAGCACAATGTTGCATTCATGAAAAATGGTTTCCATTTGATATTTGGAGTGCAATGAAATTGAATTCTTTTCCAATTTTAAACACTTAGCACATCTAGACCCACCCTTTGATAGATATTCTGAATTAATTTTTGAGCCATCCATCCCTATCTCCAGGAAGGGAGTCACCTCTTTGCCAAAAATTTTCCACTCTTTGCTCTGGAAACTGAAAAAAAAATTGTTGAGTATGGCAGGTCTCATTTAGCTGTTGCTATTTAACTAAAAGCTGCAGCTGAGGGAATTGAGGAGGAGTATGTTTTTCTTCCTCTCTTAGGTAATGAATTTGATCTAATGTGACTGCCTAAGTACCTAGATACCATGGTGATAGGCACCACATAAACATGGAGCTAAACAGGTAGGGAGATATATGGAGACAAGCATAATTTGCTTTTAAGTGCCCTTTCACTGGTATAAATAAAGCAAGAAAATAAAGTTGTTGCAAGTACTTGCAATACTAATGTAAAATGGGAATTAAGTGGTAATTACAGCATTTTTAGTAAATCTAGTGTGTTTCACTGAACCACAGAGGGGAAAAGTACACATTTTTAAAAAGCTATAATGCATCAAGAATTTAGTGAGTATTAGGTACAGTTTTGCATAAACCACTCTGTTTTCTTAAAGAATTATCAGCAGAGTATCTACCCTTCCTCAGTTCTGTTAAATAGGTTTCTGTTTATGTACTGCCCAACATTTTTTTGTTCCAAAGTCCTTATTCTTCTTAAGACATCCAAATCATGGGCTAAATCACCACTAACTTCCTCAGTCTCCTTCTTACTAGAAATGTTAACAGGAAAGGCAAACAATCACTGCAAGGTTGGATCAGAAAATCTCAAAAATTCCTTCAAGAATTCCAAGGGCTTAATTTGATTCTATGATTTGAGCTGTTCACATGGAAAAGGAGTCAAGTCCCAACCTCACTTGAGATAACTCTGTCTCTTTCTTCACAATGAAACTTGCTCAGGGAGTAAGAGAGTTCACCCATATCGTTTTCTAGTTTGTCTTCATTTGGATTATGTGTTCAGTGTTGATTGAAAGTGACATTATGGAAAGCAATTTGAAATATGTCCCCAAACAGGAGATCATTATATACCTCAACAATGATACTGTTTGAGGATGTATTCTGATGAAAGTGGATCTCTTCGATAAAGAGAGCTAATTCAGTTTCAATTGATCAAAGATGGGCAGAAGCAGCTACACCCAAAGAAATAACACTGGGAGATGAATATAAACTGCTTGTATTTTTGTTTTTCTTCCCAGGTTATTTATACCTTCTGAATCCAATTCTCCCTGTGCAACAAGAAAACTGTTCAGTTCTGCACACATATATTGTATCCAGGATATACTGTAACCTATTCAACATGTAAAGGATTGCTTGCCATCTGGGGGAGAGGGTGGAGGGAGGGAGGGAGGGAGGGGAAAAATCGGAGCAGAAGTGAATGCAAGGGATAATGCTGTAAAAAATTACCCTGGCATGAGTTCTATCAATAAAAAGTTATTTAAAAAAAAAGAAATATGTCCCCAAAGTTACCAAAACTGTGCTAGCAGTAAAAGTGCATTGCTAACCTAGTGGTCATTCTTTACATGGCTTCTCTTTTCTAACAATCCTAACATACCCTACAAATGAAAGCCACTTAGAATCTATTTCTTACTTCAGTCAAGTCACAGTTAAAATATCTCAGGCAGATAAAAATCTAGTCTGTTTGTAAAGCTAGGTGAGAAGAAGCATGGTGATGAGCTAGAGGGCTGACCTGGGAGTCAGACAGATCTAAGTCTTGCCTGGGACACATATTAGCAACACAACAATGGACAAGTCTCTTAACCTCTCAATCTTTCCGTAAGTGACTGATTTGCATCTTTGGAGGCAATTTTCACACTTCATTGATGAAATCACAGATGCAAACCAGAGCAAGACCATGAAAATATACCGAGGGAGATCCATACCCTTTCCTGACAATCCAGTTCAACATCAAAATCTTTTAGGAGTTTCTTCTTCATTGATCTATTCCCAATCCTTCATATTGTCATTTAAATTCATTTCTTCTTCTTTTCTTCTTTTTATTAGGAAAGAAGCACAGCT
The DNA here is from genome assembly GCF_016432865.1 of Antechinus flavipes. Lineage (NCBI taxonomy): Eukaryota > Metazoa > Chordata > Mammalia > Dasyuromorphia > Dasyuridae > Antechinus > Antechinus flavipes. The sequence continues at coordinate 262,519,596 of NC_067400.1, read as the reverse complement.
TTTATTTCAATGCTCTTTAGAGTTTAAAAGATGATTTATTTACTTAAAAAAGGAATTTTATTTCTCCAGGCTGAATAATCCTAGTCCCTCAAAACTCTTACTGTCTAGCCCTAAACTACTCCCAGTAAACTGACCTGCTGGCTTTTTGAGACCATTCTGTACAGATGTTAACCCTTAGAATTTCACAGTAGGGGGATAACACTCCATCAGCTGTAAATCCTCTCTTACTTTTCTTACTCAAAGTCAGGGAACACATTCAAAATTATTGTTGAAGACCATAAAACTTCTTTTCCTTAAAGGGCCCCTTTGTTAGAAATGTTCATGGCAGCATTCATGCCGGTTCACCAATGGCCCATAAAACCTGCCCAGCCTTTATGCAGAGTGACCCCAAAGGACTGCCTTTTAGCAACTACATCCTTTGTCTGTCAGTGAAACCGTTGTTTGGTTCACTGGGATAGCTGGCTGGCCCTCAATTTGCCTTGTGATTAGCTTGTTTGCTTTACAAATGGCTTTTGAATCCAGATGCCTCCTTGCCCACCTCCCAATTACATGGTCACTGCCAGGGATGTTGTCTGATGTCAACGGAACTTTGGGTCTCAGGAGATTTGAAAACAACACGCAAATTGGTCTAAATTAACTGAGTCCCTTTACTTAAAGGGCTAACTGATCCAAATACTTCCATCCTCTCCAATGATCCTAACAGTACTTGTAGAAATAAAATTCAAGTTAAATCGCTCAATAGGAAACATGATGGTATTTGTGAAAACTCAGGAAGACCTAGGAAGGCTGGCCTGGAATTCTCATTGTCTTTACAGACCCTTCTGTGGAATCTTCACACAGCTTCCTTTGGGGGCAGAATTCTGCTGAGCAGGTAGCTTAGCTGTGCTCCCATGGTCTCCTTTGTTGAGTACTCTTCTTTACTGTGAAGCATCAAATCTTTAGATCTCTCTCTCTCTCTCTCTCTCTCTCTCTCTCTCTCTCTCTCTCTCTCTCTCTCTCTCTCATCTTTTACCTTTCTTTGTATCCCAAGTGCTTATCAGAGTGCTTGGTTCAGTCACCTGTATCTGATTCTGTGACACCATTTGGGGTTTTCTTGACAAAGATCCTGCTCATTTTTTACAGATGAGGAAACTGTGGCAAACAGGGTTAATTGACTTGCCTATTATTATACAACTAGTAAGTGTCCGAGGTTGGATTTAAAGTCAGGTTTTCTTGACTCCAGCGTTAGCATTCTCTTGACTATACCTAACCATCCTGGCACATAGTAGGTGCTTAATAAATATTTATTGACTGTGATTGTAATGTTATGTTACCAGAAGCTGTTTCCTCCCTTGGGTGACTATCTTTCTGTATATCTTCCAGTAAATATCTCTGCCTCTGAGTGGCTAAATTATGTCTGACTGGTCCAGTAGCTCTACTGCATTAGTTGTTTGACTGTTTGTTGTCTTTCATACTTAAAGTGAATCAAAATGATATCACTTTGTTAGAGTCAAGTTACAGAGTGTCCAATTGTGGCTGATTAGACCAATATGAGCTTGGAACAACCCCAGGTTGGGCACAAATAGCCCATATGAATATTTGGGGTAGATTCTAAAACTTTGCTCTTTTCATATTTCTTTTGAACTACTTCAGTTCTGCTTTGCTTGTGGAACACAGCACCTTCTCTGATGAGGGCACACTATGTGGACAATCAAGTGCCAAGTGTTTCCCATGTCAGTTCCAGAGTTCTCAAGAGAGACCTTGGGAGTATCCTTGTATCACTTTCTCTGACCACCATGTGAACACTGTGCAAGTTCTCCATAAAATAGTCATGGCCAGCCCATCTCTGTTGCCCTGTTGAAGCATGGGACTGGGAAGGAAAAAATATCCCTCTCCTCGTCCCTTACTGTTCTCTGGCTTAAGCACTGGGGTTTCCTTCCACCACTGCTTTTAGTTCCTAAATTTAAATTTATACTATTGAACTTCATCAATTTCAAGCCCCCAAGAGTGTGAGCTATCTTATTTTTTCAGTCAATCGCCTCTTTTTCCCTTGTTGACCTCTTACAGGGATCACAGGACATAAGCATTAAAACTTCATCATTTGTGATTATAATCTGTGATAATATCAAATAGGCTCAGATGATAACGATCATTAACAACCCTTCCCTTAATACTCTCTATGTTATCCAGCTCAGTAATTATTCCAAGGCAGTTTTTTTTCTTAATCCCTCTCATCGTTTTCAAGAACTCCTTTAGAATTCAAACTCATAACTACTTATGCCCACATTCCCATTTGCTTAGGGAAATTAAATGGCATCTAGTGAATAGAGCACCAGAGCTGGAATCAGAAAAACAAGTTCAAATCTAGACTCAGACACTTCCCAGCTATGTGACTCAGGCAAGTCACTTAACTTTGTTTGGCTCAGTTTCCTCATCTGTAAAATAAACTGGAGAAGAAAATGGCAAACCTTTGCCAACAAACTCCCAAATCCAAAGTGTTGGATACAACTGAAAAACTCCTGAATAAAAGGAAATCAGACTACATGTTTGCAATAAAATCTGACTTAGGCATATTCAAGGGTCTCTAAATATTCTTCTTTAATGGTCAAGCTTAGTGGTTTGCCATAAAATATGATTGTAAGCATAAGTATTTTAAGCAAGCCCCTTGAACTCTCTGGGACTCAAGTCTAAATGTTTCTGAAAGCTTTCTTTACTACATAGTTTGTCAAACTCTTTAATATAATGTTTGAGAACAATTCTTGGGTCTAACATTAATCTGACTTGTTCAGTCTTTATGATCCTGTGAACCCTACTGTTCATAGACTCTTCTTGATAAAGATACTAGAATGGTTTGCTATTTCCTTCTCCAAATCTGAATTGTATCCACCAAGTATATCATATCAATTAACTTTTATTTAATAAATATTCCCCTAATGTTAAGAGACAATGTGCTATAATGGAAGAAACTCTGGTTGTGGAATCACAAGACCTAAATTCAAATTCTAACTCTGTGTGACCTTGGATAAGGCAGATTACCTCAAACGTTAACTTCCTTTCTCTCGTGTAAAATGAAGGGATTGGAATAAGTGAACACCAAGGTCTCTCCCCATTCTGAAGTCTAAGTGCCTAACACTGTGTCTTAATTCCTTTATCTACTATTAGTCCTCTCATTCTAGCTTCATTTGTCTCCAATATTTTCTTGACCTCAGGGTCTCACTTTAATATTTCTCTAGCTATTTCCCCAGAATCCCTTGCTTCCCTGCTATCCAAAAATCCTGACCTGCAAAGCCTTATTCCTGGATAAACACCATGATCCAATTATTCCACTCCTGCTCCAAGACTGTTAAGTATTGCCAGAGAAAGTCGGGACATCAAATTGATTGCATCTCCTACAAATTCATGCCTCAGCTGAATTCTTGCTGTTGCTTGACAAACCTTTCTGCCCTTGACAAACCTTCTATCAGACCCCTAATTCATTCCTCCTAGCAACATTTCCAACCTATTTCTCTTCTCTTTTCAATCCCAAATGCACCCCAACTTGCAACATTTATTGCAGATCACCTAGCCCTCTTTTTCACTGAGGTTGAAGCCATCTGATGTGACCTTCCTCATTTTTCAAAACATTTTCTTTCACTCACAACCTCCTTTTTCTCTATGTCACTGGAGTTTCCTAATTCCTTCCAAGGCTAATCTATCTATCAGTGGCCTTGATTGCTTTCCCTACCCCCTCCATAATTTTCCTGAACTGCCATTCTCTCTTTGGTTCATCTCAATTTCATCTTTGCCACAGATTACTTAAACATTCTAAATCTTCCTAATTATGGAAAACCTGTTCTCATCCCTCTAAATTTATTCCACTATTTAATTATGGTTCTTCTCTCTAAACAAGAGCTCCTAGCTTGAGTTCTTAATAAAGTTATCTGCTCTCAAGGTTTAAAAATTGTTTGTCCTTCTTTTTGGAAGTGTACCATGACATCAGGGAGGTGATAGTATGGCTTGTAAGTGAACTGGATTTAAATGAGAAAGGGCTGGACAAGGTCACCAGCTTCCCTCTCTCCTCCAGAGCTATCTGGGTCCAGTGACCCGATGTAGATCATAGTCCTAGATGCAAGTATCACTTTTTTTTGACATGTCATTCTGTTACTGTTAATGAAAAGAGCATCTTTACTTCCCTTTAGCTTGACTCACAATTCCTGTGATTCTGAGTTGAAAGGAAACTAGGTTGAAGCTCTCTTTCAGACTACCACCTCAATTCTCTCAGGCACATTTATGTCAGCATCATTGTTCCCATTTTTCTAATTCCATTTAGCTTTCCATTGTGCCCTCTGGAACTTCCATTCTATTATTAACAAACTGCTCTTCATATTAAGAACATTGCCTTTCACCTGGATAAAGTGTTTGGTATGTTTTTTGTGTTTAATTTTGCAGGCACATGTTGTCTCATCCCAGAAAGAAAAAGAAGTGTTTTATTTGTCTTTGTTCCCTTAAAAGCTAATGAAGTAGATGCTTAAGAGTGCTTGTTGAATTGACCAAAGGAAAAAATGTAATTAATTATATTAACCTAGTTTAAGTAAAAAACATTTGACCATGCTTATAACTCCTAAATGTTTAAAATGTATTATCCTATAGATAGCTACCTCATCTAAATACTTGTTAATATGCAATGGGAATTAAATTGTTCATCAGATTTACTTTTGAACATATATAATTTTTGGAATAATCACTCAAATAGGTTCATTTTCCCATTGCCTACTTCCTCTTTACTATCCTGAAATCTGGCTTTCCCTCTCCCCACTCCTCCGTCACTATCCAGAGACTACTTTCTTTAAGGTTCCCAATGACTTCCTAATCACAAAATTAAAAGACTTCCTAATTATCATCTTCCTTAACCATACTGCAATATTTGACTACCACCTCCTACTGGATATTCTCTTCTCACTTGACCTCTTAGACAACACACTGAATTTGTTTTCCTCTTACTTCTCTTATTCACCTCTTTCACTGGTTCCTTATCTTTTGTCCTTTGCTCTCTACTCTACTCCCTTTTTAATATTCTTCCCTTAGTTGCTTCATAAATCTGTTGTATTGAATTAAATTGAATCCTACTCATTCTCAAGTTTTCACCTAACATCTCTAGGTAGATGGTACCCAAATCTGTATATTCTGTCCCTAGATAAAAATCTGCAGAGAGATTTCACTATGGTACCTCAACCTCCACATATTTAAAACCAAACATGTTTTTCTCTAAATCTGCTCTCCTTATGACTTTTTAAAAAATTTCTATGTGCTACTTTAATTTACTCTGTCTCCCACATTTGTTATTTGAAGATTAGCTTGACTCTTCTTCTTACTATTCAATAATTACAGTAGCAAACATTTAATGTTCACAAAGTGCTTAACATATATGATCTTTAAAGCAACCTTTAAAAATTGGTGCAATTATCATTTCTGTTTCATAGATGAGAAAATTAAAGCTTACAGAGATTAAATGACTCTTCTAGGGACAGACACACTGGTAGTAAATACCAAGGCAACATTTGCACTCAGGTCTTCCTAATGCCAAGTCTAGCATTTTATACCAGCTTCTTAAACTTTTTCCACTCATGATTCCTTTTTGCCTGAGAAATTTTTGCACAGCCCCAAATATAAAGGTATATAAAATAGGTATACAAATCAAAAATTTACTGAATCAAATGATAAAGAAATTTATTTTAAAACAATCTTTGATATATGTGTAATTTTACCATTTATTAAACACGAAGCAAATTTACATATCAATGAGAAGGATGTGTTTATTTATTTTTACATAAAGAATGAAATCTTGGCAGAATATTTGATTCCTTTTGCTGTTGCCAAATTTTTCACAACTTCCACATTCAATTTCATGACCCTACATGGAATTGTGACCTACATTTTAAGAAGTTTTGCTCTATATCACTTATCTGCCTCAATCCAATTGCCAAGACCTGTCAATTGCATCTCTGTTACATCTATCAGTCTACCTACGCACATACCATCATCCTAGTCCAGAGGGTACTCAAGTAATACCTACCTATTGCAATAGCCTATTAACAGATTATTAACAGATCTTTTTTCCCCAAATTTGTCCTTTATACTGCTACCAGAATAATGTTTTTTATTATAAATAATAGGGAGTAAATAAAGTTTATTGGAGAGGAGCTTTCCCTCCTCCCAATAGAAAATTGGAGGAGTGGATCCTTTCTCCCACAGGGCCATGTGGTGACAAGTGACAAGCTTTCCTTTGATCCCCCACTCATATTCCCCACCCACTCGAGTCCAGGTCTTCTTAAACTTTTTCTATTCACATCCCTTTTCACCTGATAAATTTTTACGTGACCCTGGATATATAGGTATATAAAATAGTTATACAAATTAAACACTTGCTGATAATAATCACAATCCCCACATTCAGTTAGTTACGGGGTTGCCACCCATAGTTTAAGAAGCTGAGCTCTAGTTATTAGCAGTAAGAACTTTGCCTGAGGCTCCAACATTCAGAGAAATCAGTTCTAGCTGTGACAAAGAGAGCTTGTTTGGTCCAGGAATAAAAGAAAAGTCCCAGATGCAATTTAAACTTTAATATTCAGAAATTTTGTCAAAATTATTCATTAAAAATTATCACTGAGAGAGGATTCTGGGAAGATGGTAGAAAACAGAAAATTCTAGACTCTCTAAATTTCCTCCACATCCGGCTCGGGTAAGTGCAGTAGCAAAAAGGCTGGACCCTGCTGCTGGCTGCGAGTATTTGCAGGAAAGCTGAATCTCTGATTTTGATTGCAGAGTAAAGGGAAGAGCTCAAATTTGCAGCCATCGAAAGGGCTGCAGGGAGCAAGAGCATTTGAGGGACAGTGTGACTGGGTTGGGAGGCCCTAGTCATGGCTTGGAGGTGGAAAGGAGTACCTGAAGAAATATAACAATATTTAGAAAATAACAATAAGAAAAACCTGAGTCTTGGTGGAGATACCATTCCCCACACCTCAGAATTAGAACTTGATTATAATAATAAACTGCTAAAAATAAAATAAAAGTAAAAATGAGTAAGCCAAAGAAAAAGACCCAACAAAGAGAATAACTATAAGAATAGAGAAAATCTGGGTTCACATTCAGAGGAAAATAGTGAATTTTTAAGCCACTCTTTTTTCAAAGAGAAATGTCAAATGATCACAAGCTCTCCCTCCCCGCAAAAAATTCTTGGAAGTACTTTAAAAAGACTTCAAAATCTAATGAAAGAAATTTTTAAAAATAGGGGAAAAAATAAAAGCAATCCAAGCAAGACAGGAAAAAATTTAAATATGCAATATTTTATTCTTTTCAATTATATGTCAAAATATTTAAGTTTTGAGTTCCAAACTCTATTTCCCCCTCCTCCCTGTCTCCTCTGTCCTGAGATGGTAAGCAATCAGAGATAGGTTATATATGTACAATTATGTAAAACATTAAAATATTAGTTATTTTGTACAAGAAGACTCAAATTTTTAAAAAATGAACATTTTAAAAAATGAAAGAAAATGAAAAATAGCATGTTTTAATCTGTATTCAGACAATGTCAGTTCTTTCTCTGGATGTGGTACTATACTTCATCATTAGTCCTCTGGAATTGTCTTGAATCATTGCATTGCTGAGAACAGCTAAGTCGTTCATGATTTTTCATTATATGATATTGCTGTCATAGGATACACTGTTCTCCTGGTTCTGCTCATTTCACTGTGCTTCACTTCATGCAATTTTCCCCAGGCTTTTCTGAAATCATCCTGTTTGTCATTTTTTTAAATAACATAATAATATTCCATTACAATCATATACTATAACTTGTTTATCTTGTTTATAACTCAATTGATGAGCATCCTTTAAATTTCTCATTCTTAATTACCATAAAAAGAGCTGCAATAAATAAAATCAGAAAAATAAATTTTAAAAGTCAACCAAATGGGAAAAGATTTTTTAAAAAATTAATTAAGAAAACAACGCCTTGAAAACTAGAATTGAGCAAGGTGAAGTTAATGATAAGACTAAGAAAAGGCAACAAGAAATAATAAAATCAAAAGAATGAAAAAATAAAAGTGAATATGAATAAATATAATATTAAAAGAAATTATTAAGGAAAGTTGTCCTAAAGTTCTAGAACAAGAAGGCAAAGAAAAAATACAAAAAAAAATCTACCAATCACCACCTGAAAGAGATTCTAGGAGGAAAACTGACAGGAATATTGTAGCCAAATTTCGAAGCTCTCAGGTTAAGAAAAAAAATTATAAGTAACAAGAAAAAAAATCAGTTTAAATGCTGTGCTACAATGAGGATCACACAAGACTTAGCAGCTTCAATATTAAAAGACCATAGGTCTTTAAAACATTATATTTTGAAGAGCAAAAGAAATGGGGTTGCAACCAAAAACAAGTTATCTAGCAAAGTTAAGTATCATCCTGAATGGGGGGAAAATGAACATTGAAAATTTTTTAAGTATTTGTGACCAAAAAAAGTCTAGAATTAGTGGAAAATTCAACATATAAGGAGTAATATAAAGTAAACAATAAAGACATTAAAAACATTAAGTAACTCAATGAAGTCAAACTGTTTACTCCTCATATGTGAAACTGCTATTAGTATTCTTATGATTGTCATCATTACTTGGGTAATTTGAAAAAAAAAAAAAAGGCTTGGGCCAAACTGAATATGATAAGATGATTCTTTAAAAAAAAAATAGAACTGGGTAGGGATAGGTGAAAAGAAATATTATATCATACAAATGAGGCATCATAGCAACAATTGATACAGAAGAAGTATGTGAGAGTGGAGATCTGGTAGTGCTGGAACCTTACTCATATCAGAAATGGGTTAAAGAGAAAATATAGACAGATACAACATATACATCTAGAAGTATATAAAAGTCTTCTAAATTTATAAAGAAATAAGAGGGCAAAGGGATAAAATAAGAGAGGGACTCTTAGAGGAATAGGCAGATTAAGGAATAGTGGTTAGTAGTAAATTAAATCCTGAGGAGAGACAGAATAAATAGAATGAGAGGGATATTGAGGAAAACTAGAATGGAGTGAAAAATACAACCAGTAATTACAATGTGAATGCAAAGAGATGAATTTACTCATAAAATGAAAACAGATAGCAAAATGGATTACAGATCTAAATTCAATGATATGTTGTTTACAAGAAACATAATGAAAGATGAGAGATGCACATAGAGTTAAAATAAAGGGCTGGAGAAGAAGTAAAAGTAGCAATCATGATCTCAAAATTAAAGCTAAAATAGATTTAATTAAAAGAGAAAAACAGAGAAACAATACTGTGGGTTCATTTAAAAGAATTGTAGGCAGAAGCAGCTAGATGGTGCAATGCAAAGAGTACCAGCCCTGAAGTCAGGAAGACCTGAGTTCAAATTTGACCTTAGATACTTCACACTTCCTGGCTGTGTGAACCTGGGTAAGTGGCTTACCTCCCAAATGCCTCAGTAAAAAAAAATAATAATAATAATAATAAAAAATAAAATAAAATAAGTGTAAGCAGTATAAAATACCTGAGAGTATATGTTCTGTGTAGGACAATGACCCTTACCCAAATTAAAATCAGAGACTCAAGATAAAAAGCAAAAAAAGGTATCTCAAGAGAAAGGGCAATTCCCAACAGACAAGGTGTCAGTAGAGGAGTGCAAAGTGCAAAACACAAGATTATATAACCAGAAGCCCCTAACCCGGCCCTCCAACCATTTCTCTCAATGTCTGAAGAATTCTAATTTACCCAAAGCCCAGAAACAAAGAAACTTAGTCAATAGCACACTCTTTACTGTATTGGATATTTAAATACTTATGAAAAGAGAGAGGAATGCTTATTTATTTAAGATAATCGAACATCTGCAGCGTTTAGTTACAGATCAACTTGTTATTGCAAAGTCTCCAGTCACAATCAGGGAATAGGTCAAGGCTACATTCTTAGGAAAGGTCTTCTCTCACTTTATCCCATTAACCTGCCAAAATAGACCGTGGAACTACATGAACATCATTATAAAATGATCTTTTAACAAATAAAGTTATATTTAAATATTAATTTTTCATGGGTAGGCAGAGCCAATATAATAAAAATGGCAATTTTACCTAATTAATCTTTTTATTCAATATCATCCTAATTGAATTATTAAAAATTATATTACTGAATTAGGAAAAATAATTCATTTTTGGGGGGAAAGGTCAAAAATTTCAGAGAAATGAAAAATATGTAAAAGAGAAAGGTCAACAGTCCCAGACTCCAAATTACCTTATGAAGCACTAAATATCAAAACTGGTATTGGCTAAGATATAGAAAGGTAGATCAATGGAACACAGTAGACATGCAATACACAGTAGCAAATAACTATAGTAACCTTATGTTTGACAAATCTAAAGATATAAGTTTGGGGATAAAAATTTTTTATTAGATAAAAGTTTTTAGGAAATCTGGAAAGCAATCTAGTGTAAATTGGACCTAGATTAATATCTTAAATTATATACCAAGGTAAGTTCAAAATGTATACATAAACTAGATATAAAGGGAGATAGCACAAAAAATTAAAAGAATATGAAGCATATTACCTATCAGATCCATAGATTCATAGTTTTCATAAAGAAATAAGAGATAGAGAGCATTATGATATAAAATGGATATATTAAATTTAAAAAATTCTTCTATCAGTGTAGCCAAAATTAGGAGAAAAGCTAAAAATTGGGGGAAATTTGCATAGTCTCTCAAATAAAAGTCTCATTTCTCAAATATATAAAAATTTTTGTCAAATTTATAAGAATACAAATCATTCCCCAATCAACAAGCAATTTAAAAGTTTGAACAGTTTTTCAAAAGCAATCAAAACTCTCTCCTTCCCTGGCCCATATGTTTATATAGATATATAGACATAGATGTAGATAAATAAATAGATATTAGGGGCAGCTAGATGGCGCAGTGGATAGAGCACCAGCCCTGAAGTCAGGAGGACCCGAGTTCAAATCTGGTCTCAGACACTGTCTAGCTGTGTGACCCTGGGCAAGTCACTTAACCCCCAATTGCCTCAGCAAAAAAAAAATAAAAATAAAAATAAATAGATATTATATGTTTCTGCTTATGTATGTACGTGCATATAAAATATAGTAAATCAGTATTTATTAGAGAAATGCAAATTTAAATAACTTCATATATCATCTTACACCTACAATAAACTAAAAAAATAGTTTAGTCATTTGGGAAATGTCTTATATCATTGTAATGGAATCCAACTGTGATAGAAGTTATAATGAGCTGGTTGATTTTAGAACAATATGGAAAAGCTTGAACCTCTGAAGGAAGATAATATCCACCTCCAGGGAAAGAATTGACAAATAGAAATATATAGAGTAATGTCTTGCATATTGTATATGTGTGAATATAGATATATATGTATACACATACACACATATACATATACACAAAAATATAGATAGATAGATAGATAGATAGATTCTTGTGTTTGATTGTAGCCTTCTCCATGATGAAGTAGGGAGAAAGGGACAGAAAAAAATTAAAAGTTCACAGCAGAGAATAAAAGAAAACTTAGAAGACGCCTAGAAAAGCTGGGTAGCTTTGTGAACATTTACATAGTTGTTGTTGTTTTTTTTAAGTAAACAGTCTGAAATGGAAATGTATGTTTTATATTGAATCCTTTCTTTATGCTATGCACATGAAATGTCCTCATCTTATTCTTTTCTTATTTTCATCATTTAAGTTTAAAATGAATAAAAAAAATTTTAAAAGAAAAAAATTAAAAATTATCACTATTAGATCCTTTCCCACATACATAGCTCATCAAGCTCCCAATGAAGAAAATCCCTAATATTAAAAGATTCAGATTTATTAAATTTTGTTCATTTCTAGATAGTCCCTGGTATTTCCATTTCTTTACCTGTATGTAATTAAAGACATACATGCATCAAAAGTATCTGAAATAAATCTTATTTTTATCTAGGAAAAAAACCTGTCCTTAAAGGAATATTTAAATTGGCAATATAAACTTAAAAGAACAGAAAAGTTCTGGATTTTTAAAATATCTACCTTATCAAATGGAAAGGAAAAGGAAGCAGGGGTGGGGAAAGAAAGGCATACTTCCCCAACCACCTGAATTTTCAGCCAGGAGAAAATTCACCAGCAATCAGACATGCCCAACATTCTGATCACAGCTTTCCTGTCTGCCTCTGGTGGATGAAAATGACCGCTGCCTTCATGCATCTCAGACATGTCCAACACTATCTCCTCCAAGTGGAAATAAGTTTTGCAGGGCTTCATATGTATAATAAATATTTCTTGCCTTCTCAATAGGTGGGGGAGGGGTGGAAGTAGAGAGAGAAATTTGGAACTGAAAATACAAATTAAAAATAAATATTCTAAAAATATAATTGGGAAATGATCAACAAAAAAGTATGACTTTACTCACGCAGTTTTGTCTACTTAGAATGTCTTCCCATTCTCTCTTTACCTACCATTCCTCTGAGGTCCAATCCCCAAGTCACCACATCCACAAAGTCTACCCTGTTCCTGGAAGGATCTTCTCTCTCAAACTTTGCATGGTGCTTTGTTTTGCTAACCCTCTAATGCATTCATGAAGGAATGGATATTACAATATTCTGGGTTTTGGTCCTTATATCCCTATTAGAGGATAAACTCTTAAAAGAAAGTTTATTTTATTTAATTTTTTTATCTACCCTAATGGTATCCAGCAGAATGTCCTGCACCATTTAATAAATGTTTGTTGATTGAAGTAATTAATAAATTATTTTATTGACTTGGAGAATAGACATAATATTCCTTCAGAGAAGTACTGGAACTATATGTCAACAACACTGATGGAATGATGCTTGTTGACAACAGCAGAAAAGTAGCATTCCCAAAGAAAAGAGGGGCTCAAGGAATGCATTTTCATTCATCATTGTTGCATTCTTACTAGTTATGCCTTAATGCACTCCTGAACTAGGGGAAAGGAGAGTGAAAAGTTTCAGATTCCATCATAAAGAAAATCTAGACCTGGATTCACCAACTTAAATCAGGAAAAATTGACCTGATTTTATTTCTCTGCAAACCAAACTGCCAGTTCATTAAAAGCACTTAGCAAATGGTTGTTGCTGAATTTAATTAAATTATATGTTTTTCTCATCATGGAAGGATGAGGAACGACTGGAAATGATGCATTCTCTAGAAATTCAAAGAAAAAGAACACTAGGTATGCTGCAGTTTTACATTTGACCACACGATGGAGATAGAAGAATGTTGAGTGTCTACTGAGGAATCCAAAAAAAAAAAAAAAAAATTAATAGCTAATCAAGATGAAGTGGATTTTGTGGTTTTCATTTCTGCTTACTCCACATTGCCAACATCCTCTACATTTCACATTGTCCTATTTCTTTTGACTTAAATTATCACGAACTTAAGTTTTTCTTAATTTAATATCTTATTTTTCCCAATTACATGTAAAAACAATTTTTAATATTTGTTTTTTTTTAATTTTGAGTTCTAAATTCTCGCTTCCTCCCTCCCTTCTCTCTCTCCCACTATTTAGAAGGCAAGCAATTTGATAAAGGTTATACATGTGCAGTCATCTAAAACATTTTCATGGTAATTATGATGTGAAAGAAAACATGTAGTCTTGTTATGAAAGAAAACATGGACAAACAAATCCAAGCAAAATAAAGTAAAGGAAAATAAGCTCGGATTTGAAATCAGACTCTATCAGTTCTTTCTCGTGGGATAGTATTTTTCAGAAGTATCTTGAATCAATGAGTAACCAAGTCATTCAGAATTAATCATCATATAATATTGTTATTACTTTATATAATGATGAACCTAAATTTTAAACAAAATTTGTTTTACTTACTAATTCAACTGTAGCAAGTAGTTCATTGTTCATTTTTTTGTATTTTCATTAATTATTATTAAAACTATATTAACTACTCATAAATTATCCCCTCATTAATTACTATTAAGAGCATTTTCCCAAATGAAAGTTTCAAGACAAATTATAAATTTTACCTTTTAAAAATTACATGTTACTTGTAGGATTTTCAGTTTTTTATCATTATCTATGGTGCTTTTATTTTATTATTATTATTAAAGTTTTTTTCAAAATGTATACATAAATAATTTTCAACATTCACCCTTGTAAAACCTTGTGTTTCAAATTTTTTCTCCCTCCTTTCCACCACTCCTTCCTTAGACAGCAAGTAATTCAATATATGTTAAAAATGTGAAATTCTTCTATACATATTTCCACAATTATCATGCTGTACAAAAAAAAAAAAAACAGATCAAAAAGGGGAAAAAATGAGAAAGAAAACAAAATGCAAGCAAACAAAAATGGTAAAAAAAAAAAAAAAAACAAAAAACTATTTTGTGATCCACACTTAATCCCAACAGTTCTCTCTCTGGGTGCAGATGACTCTCTTCATCACAAGACCATTGGAACTGGTTTATTGCTCATCACAGTTAATTCCCTTACAGTAAAGTAAGGATTTGTACATAATGAGCATTCAAAAAAAGGTTGGTGTCAGTAACTGAGTACTTCTCTTCCATTTGAGAAACAGATATAGAATTAGAACAATCTGAGTTGCCTTAATATCTTATGGCTATCTGGGTGCAGGGTGATGGGCTCCAATTCATAGAAGTCTTAAGCAAAAACTGAATAACTGAGCATTCAATGGGTATGTTGTAGTGGAGACTCCTTTCTAGTATGGTTTCAATTAGCTGACCATTGCAGTCTCTTCCATTTCTAAGGTTCTGATTGTCTGAATAATTGATACTTGCCCCAATTTCTGGAAGGTTTAATTGTCCCCATTTTAAATCAACAAAAACCTTGTCCAGGGTTCACATAATATTTGTCTAAGTCTTTAGTCTTATAATTCATAGTTTCTGAATTCTAATCCCGTTTTCAAGGCTAGTATGAGGTATATACACTATCTAAAATGCTAGGAGTCCTTTTTATGACAGTATCATTAACAAAAACCAAAAATGGCCATGTTATTTTACTTCACTAAGAATTCTGCTAGTACTTGAGCCTTTGACATAGATATATATTCCATTGTGAAAACTGTTACAGTTAGAAGCATCATCTCTTGTGATTTTGAGAGGAAAGAGCAAAACAGACTGAAAAAAAATATTGCTGTCATTGTGCAAATAATTATTGTTACTAGGCTGCCTGGAAAGGCCATCTCATAGAATATTCAGGTTTACACTGAGGTATCCCTGTCCCCATGTATTATACCATTAGGTATCTGGATGATTACTAGGAACCCTCTGTCCTCATGAAATAAAACAAAGTTAACAAGGATAGTAATATCAATAATTTTGAACTCAATGACATTGCTTTAAGCAATTCTTCCTAATCACTTGCTGCAACAGTATTGCTATATCTGGGAAGGTCAATATGACATTTTATATTCTTCCAAGGGATTGAATGACGAATATGGAAGAAGACATAATGACTTGAAATTCCTAAAAATTTGTCCAAGTAGCCAAGTGACTTGAAATCATGATTATTTAAGTGGACGATTTAGTGTGTGGAAAGCAGACTGATTTTAGAATCAATTTGTGTTTAAATCCCAGATCTGCCATTTATTATATGTCCTTGGACAAATCAAAATTCTCCACACATTGAAGTTATCCCATCTTTATTACAGCAGTGGGTACCCTGCTTGATTTTCCTTTGAAGCATCCTATGATGGATAGCAAGTTTCACTGATTTACTCTGGGAGTCAGAATAAATGCCACTTAAAAGTCATGGTATATATAATAGCAAAATTATAAGTCATGTTCCATTCATCAAAATAGGTAGCATATATGGGGTTTAAGTTCTTTCTCTGAATACTGGCTGGGTGACTATATACTAGTCACTTGATCTTAAAATACTCTAAGCAATTCTCTAAAATTATTTGAGTGTTTGGAAATTTGCTGATCTGCATTGATTGAGGGAATTTCCTTAGTGGAAGTATTCTACATGGATAAAATCATAATTCTACATAAAAAAAGTCATGCTGGTATGAACATTGCTGAAATAATTTTCTCCTAAAATCAGAAAACTCAAATTACAGGCTTACTATGTTAATGAAAATATCAATAATATATTTCCCCATGGGACTGGTAAATTTAGATATTAATAAGCCAAGAAAAGGAAACCATAATTTTTTTAATGAGAATAAACTGGCCCTACTTACACATAAGATATTTGAAAATTTCTAAAGAGTCTTTAAGTATTTTTGTGTGAAATTCATTACAATATCATTCATATTTCCATTATACCATCCTGACCTGAATGATCTTGCATCTACTTTTTTTTGGACACCAGCATATGGATGGATAAAACCATTGCTACCAGCTGACAAAAATTTCCCATGAATCTTCTGCCAATGCCGTTTATGTGTAGTACTACTTTTGAGTTCTCTCTGCCCTTGCCCATTCCCCTCATGCCTTACAACCTTCCTTCTTCCTTCCTGAGACCCTAATACCTGGATCTCTTGGAAGTATCAGTAGAACATCTACTAGTAATTGAATGATATCTTTGACTCTAAAGACAACTGCATAAAACTTTATCTTCATTAATGGAAACTTTTCTCAATGTGAAGGAGGGATGGGACAGAGCTGGAGAGAAGAGAGATCTATTTTTCAGACTTTCATCTTCAAGACAGAAAGTACCTGAAGGGAGAGAAATAAGAGCTGATATTTTGATCATGTCATTATTCTCAGTTTGCTATATGAGACATTTCAGGGAATTTTTCTTAGGGTGAAATCTGAGACTTTCCCTCTCCCTCCCTTTCTTTCTCCCTCCCTCATTCTTTCCTTCCTTCCTTCTCTCTCTTCTCTCTCTCTCTCTCTTTCTCTCTTTCTCTCTCACTCTCTTTCTCTCTCTCTCACTCTCTCTTTCTCTCTCTCAGTTTCTCTCTCTCTCACTCTCTCTGTCTCTCTGTCTCTCTGTCTCTCTCTCTCTTTCTCTGTGTGTGTGTGTGTGTGTGTGTGTGTGTGTGTGTGTGTCTTTCTCACTCTCTCTCTCTCTCTGTGGGTATTTTTCTCTCTCTTTCTCTCTCTGTTTCTGTATCTCTGAATTTTTTCTCTCTGTCTCTATCTCTACTTCTTTCTCTTTGTCTCTTGTGTCTCTGTCTCTGTCTCTCTGTCTCGATCTCTGTCTCTTTCTCTCTTTCCTTTTTCTCTACTAAATTGAATTATCTCACATCCAGTGGGAGAGCCCATTCAATTTATTTTATCTGGCATGTTTTCATATTTGTATTTTCTCTGATTTCTGTTTCACTAATGACTTGAGTAAATGGCTTTACTTACTGTTTTCTATGTATGTTTATTGTGGAACTGGCATTTAGTGAGAAGGGAGTCAAGCCCTGGATATATAGCTTGGGATCCTCCTTTCACATTAAGGGATAGTGACAAAGATTTTGATATACATCTAAAAATTACTTCTCCTAGTGTACCAATATTTAAGGGAACAGATAGGTATAATTTTATCCCAGTACCCCTCCCTCTAAGGAAAGCAGAATAGTCATCTTCTGGCCCTAATCTCCTGCTTTCCCTCTTATCAGGATTCAAAGTCTCTCTTGGACAAGGGTGGTGAGAGGAAATGACTATAGAGTTATCTATTCTCACCACCCTGTGAGCTACATCTAGACAGATCCATGTAGATACATAACCTTCCTACACAAAACAACACAGCACACATCATCCCCCTTACAAGTGCTATAATGTCTGCACTTCCTTGACTGCATACAGGAGTGGCCCCATAGGCTCAGAAAAGTAAAACAAGCATTTCCTAGCACTCTAGGTCAAACAGCTTGTGTAGTGTCTGAAAATGTCTGGAGTACAGAAGAAGAATTCTAGAGTACCAAGAATTCCTCAATACAAGCTGAGGAATAAATTTTTTATTGTGCATCGTTTTATTGTTATTAGGTTTTGGTTAATTGCTTTTATTGATCCTATGCCAAGAGTAAAATATCTGATGCACTTAAACAGGTTTTGTCCATGCAAGAAGCCAACTGCATTACAACAGAGTCATATAGTCATAGCTTCATAAAATATAAAAAAGCTCAGGGAAGAGGTGGAATTGTTGAGGTAGAATCTCAAGTACTGATTCTCAAGGACAGATAAACTACATTTCACACACCTTAACTAGCAATTTGGTCACAAAGAGTGAGGTACATTTGTGGGATAGACTATAATCTGCTCTTTGTGAACCCCAGAAGATTCCTGTCCTTCCTGGGCATTCTGCCCAACAGGACAGATATGCAAAACTGCGGAAGTCATCATGGAGCAAACCCAGCAGCTCTTTATCCTTGCTGCTGAGAAGGACCAGGATTGATGAACAAGCTGATTTTAGAAAGGCCTGGGAAGATTTACACAAACAGTTGCTGAGTGAAACAAGCAGAAAATTATCTAAGGCCAGATTTGAACTCAGGAAGATCAGTTGTCCTGATTCCAAGACCCAGCACTCTGACTATTGTGCCACCTCACTCTGTATATATGTTTATTTATTTTGTATTTGTGTGTTTATTTGTAAATGTATTATAATTGTGTATTTATTTATTTTATATATTTTTATTTACTTTATATATATTTATATTATGTATTAATTGCTATATAATAAATTATATATTAATTATATAATTTATATATATTTATTTTACATATAAAGTTCTTAGATATTTAGAGTAATAGTATCAGACATGTATTTATATTTATGGAAAATATTTGGCTTTGGAATAAAATGTAACCTTACTGTAAAATGCTACACATATAAAATTCACTGTTTTTCACAGATATGTTTAAAACCATAGCATTCAGCAATTTCATATGTGTCTGCATTAAGTACAATTTAAAAATACTAACTTCAGTAGGCCAAGCCAAACATTCTAGCAATAAGGATTAGAAAATATGAAAGTTCCATGTTTTCCTCATATAATTAAATATGTGGTGCATTATCTCTGGGGACAATATTGATTTGTGTGTATATGTGTTTTTCTAAAGGCAGCATGATCTAGTACCCATTTTCAGCAAATAATAAAAATTTGCAGATATTCTGGCTGAAATTCTGTATCATCAGCTCAAGACTTTAATTACACCTTTTTCTGAGTTATCCTTCAAAAGGCAATCGTGGTGGGTATTTGAGCTGTGCAAAGATGGGAGGGTGGAGGAGAAGAATTACAGAATAGCTCTATTGTTTGATAAATTCAAAGATTCCACCTCCTGGATAAAAACTCACTATTTAACAAAAATTGCTGGGAAAATTGGAAAATAGTATGGCAAGAACTAGACACAGACTAACATCTCACATCTATATCAAGATAAGGTCAAAATGGGTACATTATTTAGACATAAAGGATAATACTATGAACAAATTAGGAGAGCAAGGGATAATTTATCTGTCAAATCTTTGGAAAAGGGAGAAATTTTTGACCAAACAAGAAATAAAGACTATTATGAAATACAAAATGGATAATTGTGATTACATTAAGTTTTAAAGTTTTTGCACCAACAAAATCAATGCAGCCAAGATTAGAAGGGATAAAAAAAGCTAGGAAACATTATTTTACAGTCAATATTTCTAATAAAGGCCCCATTTCTAAATATATGAAGAACTGAGTCAAATTAAAAGAATACATCATTCCCCAATTGACAAATGGTCAAAGTTTATGAACAGACAATTTTCAGATGAAGAAATTAAAGTTATCTATGGCGATATGGAAAAATGCTTTGAATCACTATTGATTAAAGAAATGAAAATTAAAATAACTCTGAGGTATCATTTCATAAATTAGCTAACATGACAGGAAATGATAATGATAAATGTTGGAGGAGATGTGAGAAAAACTACAATGCACTAAGGCATTGTAGATGTAGTTGGAGTGGAGAGCAATCTGCAACAATGCCCAAAAGGCTTTAAAATTGTTCATACCTTTTCATCCAGTAGTGCCATTACTGGGTCTATATCCCAAACACATCTTAAAAGAGGGAAAAAAAACCCACAAATGTTTGTAGAAGCTCTTTTTATGGTGTCAAGATTTGGAAATTTAGTCAAGGCCCATCAATTGGGGAATGACTGAATATGTTATGGTATAAATATAATGGAATATTATTGTTCTGTAAGAAATGATGAGCTGGCTGATTTCAGAAAAACTTAAAAAGATTTACACGAATTGATGCTGCATGAAGTGAGCGGCAACCAGTAAAATACTGTATATAGTAACAGCAAGATTATGTGATGACCAACTATGATAGCCTTAGCTCTTCTCAGCAAGACAATAATCCAAGACAAGTTTAATAAACTTTGGATGGAAAATGCCATCCACATACAGAGAAAAAACTATGAAGCCTGAACAAAGATCAAGACATGCTATTTTGACCTTTTTGTTTAGTTTTGATTTTCTTCTTCATGGTTTTTCTTTTTTGTTCTGGTTTTTCTTTCCCAGAATGACTAATATAGAAATATGTTAAAAATGAATGTATACATATAGTCTTATATCATATTGCTTGCTAGCTTAAGGAAGGGGAAGGTAAGAGACAGAAGGAAGAAAAAAATTGGAACTTCAAATCTTAAAAAATGAATATCGAAAACCATCTTTACATGTCATTGGGAAATAATATACTATTAAAATAAATTTTAAAAAAGAAAAAACACTAGAAAACATAAATATAATAGGATTCCTTAAAATGACAAGAAGCATCTACCTAAAACCATCAGCAAAAATTATTTGTGATGAGGATAAACAAGAATTCTTCCCAAGAACAGAAGTAAAACATGGAACAATACATAGTAGAAAATGATTATAATAACCTTGTGTTTGACAATGCTAAGATTTAAACTTTTGGGGTAAGAATTCATTATTTGGTTTTTAAAAATTGTTGGGAAAGCTGGAAAGCAGAAATTGGGCATAAACTAATATTTTAGATCATTTGCCAAGATAAGGTCAAAATGGATATATGACCTAAATATAAATGAAGATATCATTTTAAAAATTAGAAAACATGGAACATTTATCAATCAGACTTATGGATAGAATTACAATTTATAAATTAACAAGAGATAGGGAACATTGTGAATCATAAAATAGATGATTTCAATCACATTAAATTAAAAGGAGGTTGTACAAATAAATCTAGAATGGCCAAGAATAAAAGGGAAATAGGAAATTGGGAGAAAATTTTTATAGACAATCTCTCAAATATATAAAGAACATTGTATAAGAATACAAATCATTCCCCAATCAATAAAAGATCAAAGAAAATGAATAGGAAGTTTTTTGATGAAGAAATCAAAATTATCTATAGTTACATGAAAAATGCTCTAAATTACTATTGATTAGAGAAATGCAAATTAAAACAATGTTGAGATATCATTTGATATCTATCAGAGTGACTAAGATGATAGAAAGGGAAAATTATAAATGTTGAAGGGAATGTGGAAAAATTAGGACACTAATTCAGTTTTATTGGGATTGCAAGCTGATGCAAATATTTTGGAGAACAATCTGGAATTATGTCCAAAGAGTCAAAATTTTTGTATACTCTTTGACTCAGCAATACTATTATTAGGTCTGTTTCCTAAGGTGATTAAGAGAAAAAGAAAAAGAACTTATATGTTGTAAAATATTTATAGCAACCAACTTCCTTTGTGATGATAAAAAACTGGAAAATGAAGTAGGTGTTGCCTGTCAGTTGGGGAATGGCTAAACAAATTGTGGTATATGATTATGATAGAATATTACTGTGCTATAAGAAATGATGAGCTGATTGATTTTAGAAAAAAAAACATGGAAAGATGCGGTGAGCTTTTTCTTCTCAAAATGCAGCCAGGTGATAAAAGTTCAGATCTTTTATTATCTCCAATATAGCCCGGTTAGCTTAGAGGCCTATCTCTCTGCTTGGTTCCAAGAGCTCTTGCCGCTTTGTCCTTTGCTTCTGCCTCTGCTTTCTTCAGCCTCCAGAGCCAGTACCAAGTTGAATCTGTCTTGCCTTGAAGAGAGGGCTTCTGGCGTAATTCTGCTGAAATCCCGACTTGTAGCTTCTTCACTCTGAAGAACTTCTTCAACTGGCCCATTGGCCTATTTATGCTCCTTCCAGAGAGAGGGATTATGGGTTTTCTCTCATAGTGCTCTCTGGCCCAAAGAGCTTCAAGGGAGGTATGAACTCATTGAACTCCAATGAGTAAAGGTGTGAACACAAGCCTTGTATTAATTAGTTCTACTTAGTACCTTGTTTCAGGTTCTGCCCAAAACATCTTCTTGTAAGATTAGATCAACTCTAATTAGTTAGCAGTTAGTAAGGATTCCAACAGAAAGATTTACATGCAATAATGAAATGAAATAGTAAAAATAAGAAAAAGTTGTATACAGTAACATGAATTTTATTCTAAGAAAAACTTTGAAAGACTAAGTTATTTTGACTATTATAAATAGTCAAATCAACTACAAAGGACGTATGAAGGAAGACACTATCCACACCTAGAGAAAGAACTGTTAAATAGAAATATGTCTGCTATGGTTTTACATATATATGCATATTTGTTTCTAATGGCAGCTTTCTCTAGAATACTCTGGGGAGTTAGAAAAAAATTAAAAGTGCACAGCAGAAAACAAAGGAAAACTTAGAAGAAAGCACAAAAAAGTGGGTAGCTTTGAAAATGATGTGTAGTATTTATTATATAGTTTTTTTTTAAGTAAACAGTGTAAAATGTAAATTCGTGGTTTTATAATTGAATCCTTTTTATGTTTTACTATGTGTGTAGAAATGTCTTCTCCTTTTTGGTCTTTTTGTATTTAAGTTCAAAACGAATTAAAAAATTTTTCAAGAAAAATGCAGATTAGATACAAATCCAACCAGAATTCCTAGAAGAACTTTAAAAAATTAGTTTTTGTTGAGTAAAATCATTATTTTAAAAATAAAATAAGACAGACCTGGACTAAGAGGGACCTAAGTTCAAATTTGGCCTCAGACACTTAACAGCTATGTGACTCTGAGCAAGTCACAATTCCAGTTGCCTCCAAAATTTTTTTTTAAAGTCATATGTAGTAGAAGAACAACTCAGAAAAGAAGATAAAACAATGCAATAAAATTATGAAAAAATAATCAACAGCTTGGTTAAAAAAAAAAAAGACAAAAAAGGCTGAATAGCTGCTTTTAAAAAAATAACTCCTTAAAAAAAAGAATTGGCCAAATGGAAAAGGAGAGGCAAAAACCTTACTGAAGAAAATAATTTCTTAAAAAAAAAATTGAATTAGGGACAGGTTGGTGATGCAGTGATAGAGCACTGGTCTTGAAGTCAGGAGGATCTGAGTTCAAATCCAGCCTCAAATATTTAACACTTACTACTAGCTATGTGACCCTGAGCAAGTTGCTTAACCACCACTTGCCTCTCCAAAAAGAAAAAAAATCCCAAATAAAAATTTGAATTAGTCAAGTGGAAACTAGACTTAATAAGACATCACAAAACAATGAAATTTAAAAGAATTAAAACTAGAAGGTAATATGAAATATCTCAACTGAAAAACAAGTAACCTAGAAAGTAGATCAAAGAGAAATAATTTTGAAATTATTGGATTACCTGAAAGCCATGAATAACAAAAGCCTATACACTTTAATTCAAGAAATTATAAAGAAAAGCTGTCCAGATTTTTAGAACTAGAGTTCAAAATAAAAATTTAAAAATTCTCCAAATTAAAGAAAGTTAAAATTGAAAAGAATTCCAAAATGAAAATTCCAAGGAATATTATAGCCAAATTCCAGAGTACTCAGGTCATGAAGAAAATACTTCAAGCAGCCAGCTATGGTCATAATGACACAAAATTTATCAGCTACCATGGTATAGGAGCAAAAGGCTTAGAATATGATATTCCAGAGAAACAAAGGAGCCAAGGTTACAACCAAGAATAACTTGTCAAACAAAACAAAATATAATCCTTCAGGCAGGAAATGGACATTTTATGAAAAAGAGGATACTTTACTGATGAGAAGATTAGCGTTGAATAGAAAATTTGGCATTCAAACATAAGATGAAGAGAAGCATAAAAAGATAAACATGAAAGAGATAATAAAGGAGTTAATAAAGCTAAACTCTTTATATTTCTATGTGGGAAGATGATACATGTAACTCCTAAGAACTATCATTATTAGGACAATTAGAAGAAGTCTACAAGACTGAAGGCATGAATGTGAATTGATTATGTTGAGATTGCAAAAAAAAAAAAATAGAGGATAGAGAAAACTCTATTAAAAAATAGAGAAAAAATAGAAAAAATTTACTTTCACTAGTAAAAGGGAAAATGGGTAAAATGATGTCATATTAAAGAAATGTGCAAAGTAGAGTTAAATTTTGTGGGGGTAAATGAGATAGAGGGAGAGCAATACTTGAACTTCCCTCTCATCTAAACTGGTTCAAAGAGGGAAGAGTATGTATACATTCAGTGGGGCATAGAAATCTAACTTATCCAACAAGGAAATGGGAGGGGAAAGAGCTAAGAAGGAAGAGAGAAGGGAGTAATAAGACGGAGGTTGAGTAAATGGAAGCAGAATTTTAAGGAGGGCAAAAATTTTTAAAAGAGTGAGAGAAAGAGAAATAGAGAAGATTCAACAGAAGAAAATAGCATGGAGGAAAATACACAGTAATCATAACTGTGAATGTGAATAAAATGAACTCACCTATAAATGGAAGTGGAAAGCAGAATTGTTTAGAAACCAGAATCCAACAATGTGTTGTTTACAAGAAATATACTTGAAATGGAAAAACATACATAGAGTTAAAATATGAAGACAGAGCAGAATCAATTTATCAGCTGAAGTTTAAAAAAAAAAAAGGCAGGGATAGCAATTATCACCTTAAACAAAGCAAAAACAAAAGTAGACCTAATTAAAAGAGATAATCAGAGAAATTATATTTTGCTAAAAGATTCCATAAGCAATAAAATAATATCAAAATTAAACATATGCACCAAGTGGTAGAACATCCAAATTCTGAAAGAATAATCTAGGTAAGTTATAGAAGGAAATAGACAGCAAAACTATTCCAGTAGGGGACCTCAACTTTTCCCTCTCGTTACTAGATAAATTTAATAACAAAATAAATAAAAAAGGCTTTAATGAGATGAAAAGAATTTTAGAAAATTTAAATATGATAAACCTCTGGAGAAAATTGAATGGGAATAGAAAGGCATTTTTTTTTCTCAGCTATAAATAACATCTTCACAAAAATTGACCACATATTAGGGCATAAAATCTTCACAACCATGATTAAAAGAGAAATATTAAATGTATCCTTTGGGAACCATAATACAATAAAAATTATTTCAATAAAGAACCTTGGAAACATAGACAAAAAGTTAATAGTAAATGAAATAATCTAATCCTAAAGAATGAGTGGGTAAAATAACAAATCATAGAAACAATTAATAATTTCATTAAAGATAGTGGCAACATTGAGATACATACCAAAATTTGGAAGATTAAAACCAAAGCAATACTTGTGGGAAAACATACAGTTCTAAATTCTTACACCAATAAAAAAGAGAAAAAACAGCTCAATGAAAAAAAAAATTTTAAAACGAATCAAGGAAACTAAAATATACTAGAAAAAGAATAAATTTAAAATTCCCAAAATAGAATCCTGAAAATCAAATGAGATAATAAAAGAAAATTGAAAGTAATATATATATTGAGCTAATAAATAAAAAGAGGACCTTGTTTTGTAGGGGGGAACAAAAAATAGATAAAACATTGGTTAATTTGATTTTTAAGAAGAAAACCAAATTTCTGGTATCAAAAATAAAAAGTATCAATGTACTATCAATGAAAATGGAATGAAAGCAATTATTAGGAGCTATTTTGCCTATTTGACAATCTAAATGAAATGGATGAATATTTACAAAAATATAAATTGCCCATAGTAACAGAAGATATAGAATATTTAAGTAACCTTATTTTCAAAAAAAGAAATTGAACAAGCCATAAATGAGCTCCTAAGGAAAAAAAAAAAAATCTCTAGGACCAGATGGATTTACAAAGGAATTATACCAAACATTTTTTTGGGGGGGGGGCTGGGGCAATTGGATTTAAGTGACTTGCCTAAGGCCATACAGCTATAGAAAGAGTTAAGTGTTTGAGGCCAGATTTGAAATCAGGTCCTCCTGATTTCAGGGCTGGTATATACAAAACATTTGAAGAACAATGAATTTCAATACTACAAAATATTTGAAAAAATAAGTAAAGAAGGAGTCCTGCCAAATTCCTTTATGTGTCACAAATATAGTTTTAATACCTAAAAGGAAAGCAAAACAGAGAAAGAAAACCATAAGCTAATTTCTCTCATAAATATTGATGCAAAAAATTAATAAAATATTAAGGGAAACTATAACAATGTAGCATAAAGATCATACACCATGATCAGATGGGATTTATGCTAGGGATACAGGGCCAGTTAAGTATTAGGAAAATTTGAAGTATAATTTGGCTGTATCTATAATAAAAAAATCCATAAGATTATTTCAATAGATGCAGAAAAGAATTTGACAAAACAAAATGCTCATTTCTATTAAAAACACAAGAAAACATAATAACCCATAGAGCATTTCTTAAAATGATAAGCATTACTTTTCTAAAATCAAGAACAAGCATTATCTGTAATAAGGATAAACTAGATGCCTTCACAATAAGATCATGGATGAAACAAGGATGTCCATTGCCGCTACAATTGTTGAATATTATATTTTAAATGCTAGCTATAGCTAGAAGACCAGAAAAAGAAATTGAAAGAATAAAAATGGACAAAAAATTTTAAATAACTGTCATTTTGCAAATTATAGTTTATTTAGAGAATGCTAGGAAAACTAGTTGAAACAATGAACATCTTAAGCAAAATAAACTTTATTTTATAGCTTGTAATTTTGTAATTTCTATACGTTACCAACAAAATCCAGTCAAAGTAAGATAAATTCTAATTAAATATTTTGAAGTCTATCTGCCAAGATAAACGCAGAAATTATATGAACACATTATAAAACACTTTTCACACAAAGACAAATTTAAACAACTGAAGATAATATTAAATGTTCATAGGCTGAGCTAATGTAATAAAAATGACAATTCTACCTAAATTAATTTACTTATTTAGTGCCATACCAAACTATGAAAGAATTATGTTTACAGAGCTAAAAACATAATAATGAAATTTATCTGGATATCTGGAAGAACAAAAGATAAAGAATATCAAGAAAACCAATTATTTTAAATGTGAAGAAAGTACCATATTTAAAATTATATTATAAAGTGGTAATCACCAAAAGAATCTGATACTAAAAAATAGAGAAATGACTATAGTAATCTAGTGTTTGATAAACGAAAAGATTCAAGTTTGGGGGCAAAAACTGTAAAACTTGTAAAAAGAATTTCTGGAAATACTGGGAAGAAATTTGGCAGAACTAGGCATAGAGTAATATCTGATAACATAAACCAAAATACAATTAAAATGAGTAACTGATTTACACATAAAAGATTATATCAAAAGCAAATTAGGGGAGCATGAAAAAAAAACTACTTCTCAGATTTATGAATAAAGCAAACTATTATGGCCAAACAAGAGCTAGGGAGGTAAAATGGAAAATTCTGATTACATGAAATTTAAAAGGGTTTGCACAAACAAAACCAATACACCCCAAATTAGAATGAAAATATACCCAGTTCACCTTACATGAAGGTGAATTTGAGGGGGTTTTTGGAATACATCCAGACTGCCTAACATGAAGCTTCTGGGTCTCCTATCCTGAAAGTGAGGGTAGCTTCCCTTTAATTTGGAGTTTTTGCCACCACAAAAGAAGCTATTATAAATATTTTAGTATATATGGGACTATTTCCTATATCTTTGTTCTTCAAGAGATATAGTCCCAGAAGTGGTATAGCTGAGTTAAAGGGAATGGAAAAAATTGCTTATCAGAGCTATGAATAGACAAAAAGATCATGACCAAACAAAAGACAGAGAGAATCATATAAGATAAAGTGGAAAATTTTGATTATATTAAATTAGAAAAGTTATACAAAATAAATCCAGTAAATTAAGATCAAAAAGGAAACCATTAACTGAGGGAAATCTTTGCAGCAAGTTTCTATGGCAAAGATCTAATTTCCACAATATAGTTTTAAAAATTCAAATTTAAGAGTCATTTTCCAAAAGGAATTCTTGATAGTTTTAAGACAGAAATAAGTAGTTCTCCAAAGAAGAAACCCAAACTATTCATAACCATATTAAAAAAAATGCTCCAAATCACTACAAATAAAAGAAATGTAAATGAAAGCAATTCTGAGGTTCCTAAATTAATGTCCATCCCTTTCCAGTTTTTTATAATCATATAGAGGATAAAGACCAATTAGTTTGGAAATGTAGCTTAGAGCCAGGTGATGTAATATTTTAAATGCTAATCAAAGGAGTTTAAATTTTATCTCACAAGCAACAAATGAGAAATAGAGTCAGGTATTTAAAGAAATTTACTTCCGCAGCTGTGTGACATGGAGTGCAATGAGGAAGACTAATTACAGGCTGTTGCAATAATCTAAATGAGAGGTGAGGTCTTAATCTAAGCAGCTGTGTGAGCAGAAATCAGGAATCTGATTCAAGAAATGTTGTGAAGTTAGAAATAGCAAGATTGGGCAACTGAGTGGATATGTAAGATGAAAGTAAATGAGGAGTTCCCAGAATATTGACAAGAATATGAATGTGAGACAGTGGAATGATATCTTTGACAGAAAGGGAAATATAGGAGAGGGAAGGATTTAGGAGGAAAGCAAATGGAATAAGTTTTAGACATGTTGAATTTAAAATATCTCCAGAACTTCCAGTTCGAAATGTCCAATAGACAAATGGTGATCCAGGACTGAACTTTAGGGAAGTGATTGGAACTGTCTGTCTATATCTTTAAATCATTTACATAGACATGACATGGAAACACATGAGATTTACAAGACAGTATAATGAGAAGAGAAGAGAAGAGAGTCCAGGAAAGGACATTGGAGAATGCCCATGGTTTAGGATCATGAGTGGTCATTATTCAGAAAAAGAGACTGAGAAGAAGCCATTAGACATATAGGAAGCTCATCAGGGAAAAGTAATAATAGTAAAATCCAGAAGGGAAAGTATAGTATGCAGAAGCAGGTAGTCAACAGTATCATATGCAACAGGTTGAAAATGATTAGGACTGAGAAAAGACTATCCAATTTGGCAATTAAAAGATTGCTAGTAACTTTAAAGAAAGTTGAGTAATAAGGTCAGAAGTCAAATTGCAGAGCTAAACAGCTAGAAGAGCTGCAGCTCAGTGCCCTTTGGCAAAAAGAAAGCTCTCTTGGGGTCAAGCAAGAGCTAGCTCTTCAAATTTAGACCAGAAAGCACCACCAAGAGGAAAAAATAAATCGATTGGAGGGTTGGAGGGTGGAGCAAAAAATTCTCCAGTTTCCCTTTATAGAGAGCTTAGAATCTCAACTATCTCTTCATTTCCCACCAGTGACTTGGCTTGGTTTGGACTTCACAACCATCATGCCCTTGTATTGGTTACTCTCTGGCACACATTTCCCCATATTAAACTCATTAAACTGTGGGTTCCTTAAGGGCAGAAGCTGTCCTTTTTTTTTTTTCTTAGAAAAGGTGCTTAAGCATATTGTAGGTATTTAATAAATATTGACTATGGTATATATATTCTGGAGTTATTTTGTGCAAAGTGTATATCCATATAAAATACTCAAGGAGAGGCAGTGATAGGATCTCTGGAATGTTGTTCACTTTCCAGGGCAGATTAAAATTCCTGACTTGAGGCCAATAAGGTAACTTCTAATTTGAGAGGGGTTCCTCTAAATACTGGTGATCTAGGGAAATGTTTGGTTCAGAACAAAGCAGATGCTCACTTATCAAGTCATTCTCCTTTAAAAGGGTAGGAGGAATGGTCTCTCTTAGTACATTTGCCAGTTTGACTTTTTTCCTTCCAAATGCTAGCTATACAAAAGATCATCACAAAAAGTGAATGATAAGTAAACTTATTTTCCCAGACAAATTAATAAATAGAAATTAGAAAAATTACACAGATTAGAATATAAATAGAAAATAGAGTGAATAACTTTTCATGCTCATTTCATAATTTCAGTGAGATATCTCAATTTAATCCAAGTAAAAAGGCCATGATCTCATCCAAGGGGAAAGTGTACAAATTTGGGGGGAGACAAGCTGATAATAATAACATGTTGAGCAATCTTTTGTGTCAGTATTTTTAAAGCCTCTCTTTTTTTCTCATGCATCCTCTCAAAGACAGCTGAAGAAGAATGTCTTTCCTCTCCAAAACACATAACTTATGCCCTTCATACAGGAATATAGCATCATATCAGCATCCTCTCCACCAGGTAAGAATGTTAAATGCTTGCCTTAGACTGTGTAGAAACCCAACTTACATTCAAGTTGAATATCATTCTGCCTTCCTAATCTATATACAAGAAGGCTAATGATGAGTATAAGTTTATTTTATATTCTGCTACCCTGTTGAAGTTATATTTCAATTCACTTTTAGTTGTTTCTCTAGGATTCTCTAAATCATCTCATCTGCAAAAAAACAAAATTTTGTTTCCTATGCTTATTTCTTGAATTTCTTTTCTTGCCTAAATGCCACAGCTAGCATCCTACCTGGAAAGGCTGCAATCATTTTTCGGGTATTATATAGATGTTTTATGAGGTGATTTGCATATTGTTCAGTCATATCTGTATGACTGCATGGACTTTTGTCCATTGGATTTTCTTGGCAAAGATACTAGAGTGGTTTACCATTTCCTTCTCCAGTATGCCCCCATACTGGAAACTGAGGAGGAAACTGAAACATAGATTTTTTAAAAAGTAACTCATCCAGAACCAATCAGATCCTCCTGATTTTAAGCCTGGTTCTCTAGCCACTGCACTTTTTTGAAGTAGTAACTGCTCATAATATTCCCTTATCGTCTTCTTTTTTCTCCCCATTATCCTCTTCTATGAGAGAATACATGACATAGTGAATAGAAAGCTAATCTTGGAAAGAGGAAGACCTTCATTTAAGACCTGCCTCTTATACTATACAAGTCACAATCTCTTAGTGTGTTGGGCAAGTTCCTAAAACTATAATTCAAATGAGTTGCCAATATATTTTGATAAAGAATTTCTATAACTGATGAATCACAAATTAGGATGACCCCCCCCTTCAAAAATATCATCTTCCATGAATCAATAAATCAATATTATTAAGTGCCTACTTGGTGCCAGGCACTATACTAAAAGCTGGGGAAACAAATACAAAAAAAGTAAATAGTCCCTGCTTTCAAGGGATTTAGAATCTAATGAAGGAAGACACACAAAAGGCAGCTGAAAAGTAAAAGGAAATCAGGTGTTAGGAAAAGGGAGTAGCAGAAAAAGTACATAGAGGCATGGTGCAAAACTCAAAAAAAGTTCCAAAGTACTATAACTAGTTGAGAAATGAGGAAAAATTCTGAGCTGAACTCCCTCCTTAAACGGAATTTTGGGAGTATATGACTCTACCTTCCAATTAGACAGACAGAGGTGGTGATGACTAGATTACCCAGGCTGATCTTAAAAGATAATAAAGTTTTCCTGATAATAAGCATTTTGTTAATTTTCTTTTCTTTATATCATTATCACTTCCCAGTAACTAAACACTGCCCCACCTTTGAAACCCTCACTTGTAACAAGTTAATGAAAAAAAAGATACGAAAGCCCTACTATTCACTAGAAACTATGATCCATAGAACATGAAAATGGAAAAGTAAAAGTCCTCATGAATGCATATTCTCTAGGAATATATTATTTGGTCATCAGTTATGCTTGAACTGTTTCTTGAAATTCTCTTGAATAGTTATAATTTCAATGCATTATTTTCTGTAAATATGTTTAGTATTTTTGTTTTTATGTACTGGTTTGAATTATTTATTGCCAGTACATAGCCAATTTTTATAAAGGTGCCATGCAAAGGGGAGAAATAGGAATATTCCTTATGACTTCCGCTTGGTAATTAAATGAAATAGCCATTGATCTATCATGTATAATTTTTTTCTAAAATTGTATTATATCTTAATATCTTTCTTGATCATCTTTCTATTAGATTTACGTAGAACTGAAAAGAGCATGTTGAAGTTGCCAAAATTATTGTTTTACTTTTAATTTCTTCCTGTAATTTTATTCATTTCTTCTTTAAGTACTTAGATATATGACATTCAGTAAATATATATTTAGTATTATGTTTTTCATCTATGGAGCTCTTAAACATAATTTAGTTTACCTGATTATCTCTATTCCCCTTATTCAAATTTTCTTTTTTTATTATTATAAACTTGACAAAAACAACCTTGAACTTTTTCTTACACAATGAAGCACAGAAAAGATAAAAACCTGAATTATGCACAGTTTGAAGATCATATGTATGCATATGTATACATTACATATTATACACACACACCTTTCAAATTTTTGCATAGTAGTTACAATATTGCCCTGTTTGTATCTTCTTCTAAACTTCTTTCTATTCTCCTTTCTATGTTTTTAAGGATTAATTATATTCTTTTCATTCTTTTCTCTCTTCTTTTGTATCAATGTTATATCCTCCCTACTGCCTCCCTAAGTCCCTGTTTCCAAAAAAGAAATAAATGTCCTATTTTATAACAAATCTATACTGGCAGTAATTGAAAAATGTACATCTCATTTTATCCTTCTAATCTGCAATTTCTTTGCCAGGATGTTAGAGGCATATTTTATCCATCATTAGTCTTCTGAAGTTATGATTAATCTTTGTTTTGATCATAGTTTTTAATTCTTTCACAGTTCTTTTCTTTTACAATGTTGTAGTCATATAGGTTGTTATCCTGTTTCTTCTCTTCACTCTGTATCAACTCACATACATTTTTCCAATTTTTTCTGAATTTTTCCTTTCATCATTTCCTAACTAAATAATAGCATTATATTATATTCATATGCCATATTTCCCAATTGATGGACATCATTTTAATTTTCAATTATTTGCTAAAATGAAAAGCATTACCATGACTATATTGTACATATGATTTCTTTTTCTCTTTCTTTTTTGGAATAAAATCTGATTTAAGTGCATCATTAATAAAGGATATGTACTAATTTAGTGACTTTTGGAGTACAATTGGAAACTATTCTTCAGAATTGTTGGAACAGTTCACAGTACCACTAACCAGCCCTTAGTAAGCTTGTCTTCCAACAATTCTTCCAAGACCTTTTATTTTGCTTTTTTGTTGATGTCATATCAATCAGATTTGTTTAAATTTACATTTCTCTATTAATGGTTTGAAACATTTTATATGATTGTTGATAGCTTGTCTTTATTGTTTTAAGAACTGACTAATCATATTCTTTGACCATCTATTATGTCTTTCAATTAATGACTTTGCTGATAATAGTTCTCAGTTAACTTTTTCTCTTCTGATTATTTTGTCTGAACAAAAACTTCAATTTTATGCCCCTCCCAAATTGTCTTTTCTATTTCCTGGGAGCCTCTCTATATCATGTTTAGTCAACAATTCTCCCTTTATCAATACTTGTAAAGGGTATCTCCTTACTTGCTCTTCTAATTTGTTAATGATATGATCTTTTCTAAGTCCTATGTCCATTTGAAGTTTATGATGGTAAACAGCCTAAGATGTTGATTTTAGCTTAATTTCTGCCAGATTCTTTTCGGTTTTCCTAGTATTTTTGTTTAATAGTGAATATGTAACACCTGTAATTGGGATCTTTAGGCTTATCAACCATTATGTTGATTTACTTCTAGATTTTTTTATACCTAATCTGTTCCACTAATCAGCTTTGCTATTTTTAAATCAGTACCAAATAGTTTTGATGATTATTGCTTTGTAATATAGTTTGGAATCTAGGATTAATATACCCCCTTTCTTCTTACTTTAATTTTTTTTTCCTTTGAGATTCTTTTACTTTGTGCTGTTCCAGATGAATTTGAAATTATTTTCTTCTGGTTCTATAAAGTGATCCTTTGTTGTTTGGCATGGCACTAAATCAAAAAATTACTTTAAGGAAATATTGTCATTTGTATTATATTAGCATAGCCCAATCTGAGCAATTATATCTCCAATTATTTTGACTTGTCTTTCTAAAAAGTGTTTTGTAATTATATTGTAGCTTAAAATGGCTAACATTTATATAGTGCTTTAGGATACTTTACAAATATCATTTCATTTTATCTTCACAACAATCCTGAAGGATAGTTATTATTGTTATGCCCATTTTACAGATGGGGGAAAGTGGAATGGACAGACTTATCCAGCTTCACTTAACTGGCAAGTATCAGAGACTAAATTTGAACTATTAAGTGCATCATTAAAAAAGGATATGTACTAATTTAGTGACTTTTGGAGTACAGTTAGAAATTATTCTTCAGAATTATTGGAACAATTCACAAGTACAATTAATAGGCTTGTCTTCCAACAACCCTTTCAAGACCTTTCATTTTGCTTTTATGTCGATGTCATGTTAACTTGATGTGAAACATCAGAGTTGTTTAAATTTATATTTCTCTAGCTATTAATGGTTTGAAGCATTATTGACTCCATGTCCTATCTATGCTCTCCACTGTGCCACCCAGTTGTCTTGGTTTTGTTGATAATATATGTTGTTCAGTCATGTCTGACTCTTTGTGACCCAGTGGACCATAACATGACAGATTCTTCTATCTTCCACTGTCTCTCAAAGTCTGTCCAAGTTCATATTCATTATCTTGATGACATTATCTATCTATGGCATCCTTTGCCATTCCCTTTTCCTTTTGCCTTCAATCTTTCCCATGATCAGAATACTGTCAAATGAGTCCCATATCTTCTTATTATGTGACCAAAATATTAAAGCTTTAGCTTCAGTATTTGATATTCCATAAATAGCTTAATTAGTTTCTGTAAGTATTGACTGTTTTGACCTTCTTGCTATCCACGTGAATCTCAAAAATCTTCAGCACTACAATTCAAGAGTGCGCTCAGCTTTCCTCTCAAAGCCATGTTTTACTATTGGAAAAATCAAAATTTTGATGATACAGACCTTTATTAGCAAGATCATATTTTTGCTTTTTAGTAGCTGAACAAATTTGCCACAACTTTCCTTCTAAAGAGCCAGCATCTTCTGATTTCATGGTTGCTATCACCATCTGTGATCTTTGAGCTCAAGAATATAAAATCTGATACTCCTTCCATTTCTTCTATCTCTATTTGCCAGAAAGTTATGGGACCAGTTGCCAAGATCATAAGTATTTTCTATGTTAAGCTTCAAGCTAGTTTTTATGTGCTCCTATACAAGATATGCAATATTTTGGCAAAGATATTAGAATGGTTTTCAATTTCCTTTTCCAGTAGATCATCTTTTGCCAGAACTCTCTGTTATGACCTATCCATTTTGGGTAACCCTCATAGCTCAGTTTCATTGACTACTCAAGTCCTTCCATCACAACAAAACAGTGATCCAAGGGATTAGTAATATATAAGAAAGCTGAAAATTGATATGGATTTATTTTATATGTTGCTGAAATTATTGTTTCAATTAATTTAGTTGAATCTCAAGAGTTCTCCAAGTAAACCATTATAAGTCTTCAAAGAGTAATCATTCCCCCTATCCTTTTTGCCCGTATTATCAAATTATTTTTCTTGTCTATTTGCTATAGCAAGCATTTCTAAAGTTGAGTCAATTGTTGGAATGACAATGAACATATTTGCTTTGCCTCTAGTCTTATTGGAGAAAATTTTCCTATTTTCCCATTACGAAGAATCCTAACTCTTTGGTTTATATAGATATTTTTTCAACCATACTAAAGAATAGTCTATTTATTCTCATGCTTTTTAATATTTTAATAGAAATAATTTCTGTATTTTCAAAAATATTTTATGTATATTGACATAATTCTGGAATTTAAAATATTTTATTATCAATGTGATCTATTATTTTTATGAATGTCTTAGTAACACATAAACTCTGAATGTCTGATATAAAATTATGTCATCATATGTTATCTTTTTAATATTATTATAGCTTTTTGTTAATATTATATTAACAATTTTGCTTTAATATTGGGAAATTTGGTCTAAAAATTTTATGTCTGTGCTTTATTTCTAGCTGGCTTAAGTATCAGGATGATTTTGTATCATAGATGGAATTTGGTATAATATTTTTCCTCTGTTTTCAAATAGTTTATGTAATATTAGAATTGTTCTTTGAATGTTTGATAGAACAAAAATATAAATATAATCTTATCCTGAGGATTTTTCATTTATAGCTTGTTAAATTTATTTTTCTGTAGTTAGATTATTTAAATTATCTATTTCTTGTTCTATTAATATCAGTGTTTAAATTCTTTGTAGATATTCATCTATTTAACTTACCACTTTTGCTTACACATAACTGGGCAAAATAGTTTCTCATTTCCTTTATTTCTTCATAATTTATTATGAATTCTCCTTTTTTTCATTTTTTATATCAGCATTTTGAATGTTTTATATATTTGATTAATCCCCATGCCTCTTAGTTTTATTTATCATTCAATAATTATTTGTTTTTTATTTCTCTGACTTTCAGAATTTAAATTTTTGCCTTTGGTTGTGATTTAAAGTTTTTTTCCTTAAGTTTTTTAATTGCAGGTCCAATTATATAATTAGTTTTTCCTTTATTGATAAAAATGTTTTTGAGATGTAGATTTTCCCTTAAGATTTGGCTACATATACCTGTGCCTTGTATAGCTTGAATATAAGCATATTCCCTGTTATTACCATTGATTAGTTGGTAGAGATTTATCACATTTAAGTTTTCTAGATGAAAAAACTCTGAACTCCTTATCTTTTTTGATAAGTTTTTTTTTCTATTTTTAAGTGATACATGGTTTCATTTCCAAGACAGATAAGGGACTAATTTGAACTTTTAAGATTAAAATCTATTCCTTATCAATAAATGGTCAAAGGATTCCTTCTCCCCAAACAAATTGTGGTATATGAATATAATGGAATATTATTGTTACATAAAAATGATAAAATGAAAAAATTCAAAGAAATGGAAAAGGCATTTATGAAATCAAACTGAACAATTATCAAAGAAAACAACTTTGAAAAACTTTAGAACTCTTAAAGCACTGCTAAACCATGAGAACAAAAGAATGAAGATGAAATATGCCACTGGCTTCCCCCCTCCCCACTTGATGAAATGATGAACCTAAAATGCAAGAAGAGATATGACATACATTTTCAGATGTGGTTAACATGGGAATTTGTTTTGCCAGACAATGTAGTTATATATTGAGAAATGTTTTAGCGTGTTTTTTTTTTTTGTTTGTTTGTTAACTTGCTTGATTTGGGGTGGAAGAAGGATAGATTAATTTTTTAAAAATTCTTGCTACTTAAAAAATAAAAATTCAATCCTCCTTCTTTCCAACTAGAAAGTGCATCAGTATGCTGCATCAGGGTATGATGATTGACATTTAAATGACTGGCTAATCCTGTCATTTGTAGTATTAGAGGAGGGGAAAAGGAAAAACAAAAACAAAACAAAAACAAAGCAAAACAAAAATGTGGAGAGAAATGTCA
This sequence comes from Antechinus flavipes, assembly GCF_016432865.1. Lineage (NCBI taxonomy): Eukaryota > Metazoa > Chordata > Mammalia > Dasyuromorphia > Dasyuridae > Antechinus > Antechinus flavipes. The sequence goes on along the minus strand of NC_067400.1, from coordinate 262,481,967 downwards.
GAAATTCTTGGTCTTTCCTCCTTCCCTTAGAAGGACCAAGTCTCAGGGCTTTTATAAAATAGTCCTCTTAGTATGAACAGTGCTACAGTTAAAAGTGGGGAAACAGAAACAAACCAAACCAAACTGTACAAAAGTCAGAAATCCTAAGCCTTTTCTTCTTTCTACAAAAACACTAAGTCTCAAAGTCCAAAAAGTGATAGGGGATACTATATCTTTGAAATAATACAAAATGATGATGAACTAGAGTAGTACCAAGAACATTAGAACCATAATACAAAATATAACACCTGTGGAATAATTAAAGATTTCTTCTGATGTAAGGTGGTAATGATGAACAGGAGCAGCTCCAGTAACATCATCTTTCCTTTGAAGGATTTTTGTATTTGTCTATATTTTGTTTTTCTTTTATTTCTGTTTCTGTAATGGACTGAGGCTTGAGTTGATGCACTGAGGTCCCAAGCATGTGAGGCTAAATAGTAATTGGACTATACTCTATTAATATATATGCTTGGAGAAACAATGGCCCCTGCCCACTCTTTGCCCAAGTCCTGATGTGTTGTATAGGAAATGACGATTTTGGTGGGTGGAGGCAGGGGAAGGGGAAGGAAAGACTGCTGGCTGGTGTCTTGTTGCAGCTGCTCACATTGCTATCGCAACACCCCCTCCCCTTCACCTCCTATCCCCCTTCACCTCCCATTCCCCTTCACTTTCGATCCTTCTCCACCTTCACTAAGAATAAAGATCGACAATTTTCCCCTAACCTGAATTCCTGACTCTGGCTGATTTTAAATATGCAGTCATCACATGTTTCCCCACTTTATCTTGGTGTTTCTGTACTAGAAAGACTTCCCTATAAAAGATGTGAGACTTGGTCCTTTCAAAGGGGGGAAGATGGATACTTCTGGGACAGTCAATTTTTCATTCTGTAAAAGGATCATCTGTAATAAAGTGGTTAAGAAGTTCATAAATCTCTTGTATGCAGCCTATACCAGGATATAAGTTGATAATGAGGCTTTCCCAATACTACCACTTACTCAGTATTCCCTGGACCACCTGCCAAAACCTCCCCCTACTTGAGAGGTCCATCAGGACAATAACACAAAATCTTTACCCCCTTAGAAGCCTCTATGGAGGAATTGTCTCTTTATTTTATAGTAGCTAAATAAGGATTCTCCCTCATTCTCATGCAGTGACTCAAAATTGCCACCAACTCAACTAAGTCATCCCCTTTCTTCCAAAGGAAAACATACTCACCAGTTATATAGCGAGAGTTTCAACTCTCTCATGATATTAGAAGGCAAGACACCTCCCAACAATGCCATCTTTTGTAGTGTCAAAGGTTCTGTAGAAAGGAGTTCTTTGAACCATCCCAAAGGAAAGGAAGTCTACTAACTGAGGGGCACTTGACTTACTTGTGCAGAGTATACAGAGTCAGTGAGGCGACTAGGATCTAGAGGCTAAGACAATTCTGTGCTGGGGAAAGAACAAGAAAGGCTGGAGAAGATCAGCTGGAACAATGTTCTAAAATAGTCTATTCTTTTCAGGAATCCCTTCTTCCTGGACAAAGAACTCTTCGCCTTTCCAGGGTAGCATCAATTTGTCATGGCCATGGCTTCAGGGGAGTTGGACAGTCAAATGCTTAATAATGCACCTCTTTATCAGCAAAGGTTAACTTTTTACCCTAATATGTGAGAACACTAATTTGCCAATTGGAGACAAGTGGAGGGGCATGTGAATGAGGAATAAATGGTCTTGTTTGTAGTGAGGAAGATATGTTCCTTTGCCCAACACAGCAGGATATAACCACTGAATTGGACACTGGTTGCAATCCCTAACTTCTCCTATTCTTGTGACAAAGGGTCTACAAATTAAAAATTAGCTTTTATTTCTAATATGATAACTATCTATAAAAATAACCCATATACACAAATACTCTTTTGACAGATCCTCAATAATTTGTAATAGTATAAAAGGATACTGAGACAAAAGTTCAAGAACCTTGTACAAGAGAATCTCCTGTAACCAGGCTGTTGAAGTCTAGTTTGTAAGCCTCGCTTGTGGCAGATGAGATAATTGGTTAATCAGACAAAATGGCATTCCTCAGGAAGTAAATTTTTAAAGGTAGGAATCTACTAGAGCAGCAGAGGAGTCGATGTTCCAAGATGATCCAGAGGCCTCAGTCTCTCCTAGCCTTCACTTGTTTGTGAGGAACCAAAGCAATTGTGATTTCTAATATACCATTTCCACTTATCAAGAGAAGCCTTCTATATTCCACCTGTCTTAGTAGAATGATCTTGTTATCACCCAATCCATACTAGATAAATCTGGACAAAGCAAGATTGAATGACCTGGTGTCATCTGTTTAGTAGCAAGTAGTATCTAGTAAGAGGAGAACCACTACTTTTCTTTCTCTTTATGTATTTTTATTTTGTTAAATATTTCCCAATTACATCCTTAAAAAATTTGAATGTTCATTTTTTTTTTTTAAATTTTGGGTCCCAAATTTTCTCTCTTCCTCTTACCTGACAATTATACATGTAAAAGCAAATGCTTTTTAAAAGCAGTAGGGTGAGTGGTTGTTTTGAGGAGCTTACAGCTTGTTTAAATCATCCACTGGTGCCTGCCAAAGGCTTTTCTGGGCCTTAGTCTTTATGAACAGAGAGCTTCAGAAAGGGACCTTGCAAGATAATAAGAATGAAAGGGAATAGGTTACTGGATAACCTGCTTTACCTCTTTCAGGAATGTAGTCTATTCTGTTCTTTGAATTAGTTAGCAAATGGGAGTCATCAGGCTATCCGTGTGGGGAATGCTGGTTTTCCAAAATCTAAAGAATCCATTTAAATCTCTGGGCAACTTTGTTAGATAGTACAGAAGAAGTTTCAATAATTTATTCCAAATTGTATCTCGAATCTTTTGGATTTTTCTCCATCCCACTGTAGTCCCCAAAACTTGAGTGAGCAGGGTTAGACCCTGAATTTTTCCACCCCTTACTGCTCATATAGGCCCCCTATCTGATCTAGGGATTCTGCCACCATGGCTTCATCTGGTCTGGTCAACATCACGTCAACAATGTAATAGTGTATGTCCTTAGTAATGGAGGGAGGGAGGCCTCTTACAGGTTTAAACACTGAACTCCTTGCCAGGTAAAATCAAACTGCTGCCTATCTCAGCCACAGGGATAGGGAGAAAAAAACAAACAAACAAACAAACATTAGCAAGGTTGAGAGCCCAATACCACTCACCCTACAACACTGACAAGCTCAGATACAGCTGTAGTGATGGGCATGGTAACTTTGTTCAGCTCTCTGTGGTCCACTGAAAGCTGCAGGTGCTGTGTGTCACTGGAGAAGAAAATTTGTTAATCCTTAAGAATCCAATATTATACGGTATTAACTATGTGGGGCAGTGCAGGTAATGCTAAGGCTTCCATTTGGTCCTCCTCACAATAACCTACCTAGCAACTGCTGAAAAGGATGGCACAAACCCTGCACACAGGATTTCTCTTTCCCTCCGTGGATTGCCCTCGGTATCCTCCCCTGAATGGATCAAATGGAGTAGGGGCTTCGGAGGCTTTCTCAGGTTTCAGTGGGTCTGTAGGGTCCCTCAGGGTCAAAGTGCTTAATTTCCTCTGGGCAGTTTTATAATTGCCCCCATGAGGTGGCCATCAATTACTTTATCAACCCCGTTTTAGGAGCCACATCCAAAGCTTCTTCCTAGGGATGGAATCACGCTCCTCTGCTCACTGAAAATGCCCAGAGTTGGAAGATGGGTGTGTCTGGGAGAGAACAGCGGGGTGGCCAGTGTCACTGGGTGCCGGAGTGCGAGAGAAGGTGAAGGGGAGCTGTGTAACGTATAAGAAGACAAATGGGAGGGAATGAGAGCGGCAAGATTATAAAGGTCTCTGAATACTTAACAGGATTTTATATTTGATTTGATCCTAGAGATTATAGGGAGCTACTGGAGCGAGTGGGTTGGGGGCGGGATGCTATTTACACGGTCAGACCCGTGCCCTAGAAAAATCCTTTCGCTCTCTGAGGCGGGGGTTATTGCAATCGTCCCAGCAAGAGGCGATGGGGGCCTGCCCCAGGGAGTGGCAAATATCAGAGGTGAAAAGGGGGGTGGAGGTATCAAAGAGATCTTACGAAGGTGAAATGGACAATGGACGAAGATGAAATGAAAAAAGTCAAAGCAACAGATTGGATCTGAGACGGTGAAGTGTGAGGGGTCAAGGAGCATACTAGGTTAAAGGTTAAGTAAATTAAGGATTGAATGCTCTCCATAGCCAAGCACTAAACCAGCTCGGCTCAGCTCCCTCCCTCCCCTCCCCCGTCCCTCCGAGTGAGAAAACCTAGACTGCTTAAATCCTTCCGCATTTAGCTAAAGCTGGGTAGCATTTGCTTGCTGAATTACATAACGCAATTGACGGGGGATGGGAAGTAGCTTGTCTGCGACAAGAAGACAGAAGAGAAAGCCATTCGAGAAATAATCAATTCTTTGCACCCACCCCAGCTTCCCAGAGGCCGGCTCTACCACCCAAGGCCCCGTGACTGCAGATCAGCATAGGGGCGTGGCTTCCCCAGAAAACTAGATGCTCTTTTCTCATTAGCTTATCTTCTCCGTCAGTCACTCGAGGTCCCGCCCCATTCCCAGACCCAACGGAAGCTGCGCCTCCACAGAGAGGCGGGTTCTTAGGGCTGATTGGTGGAGAGGGTGGCGGCGGAATCAGCTGGGGGGTTGTTCGAGGAGGCGAAAATGCAGAGAAAGGCGGGGGCGGGGCCTAGGAAACGTCATTCCCCTTTCCTCTTCTGCTCTGAGGCTGCGGCTGCGGTGACTGCTCTTGCTGTTGCTGCCGTCGTCGCCGGCTTGTGACCATGGCTGCGCTCGCCCTTCTGGCTTTGCTCCTTCCCGGTAAGGAGTCGCGGGTCGTTGTGGGAGAACCTGAAGGTGCTCTTGGACAAGCAGTACCCCTGGACGTCCGGGCTCACGCAGTTCCTGGAAGGAAAAGGGAGAGGGGGCGGGAAAGAACAGTAGATAGAGGAGGGGGCAATGCGGTGGTTGTATAGATAAATCCTTAGGGAAAGAGGCAGGGGTGGTTGAGTGAAGGAACGTGGGAGTGGGAATCTTGTACACAAATAGAGAAACCTGTAGAGGGGGATGATAAGACTGTCGAAGAAGAGCTGAGGGTGGGGGTGGGGCAAGGATTCCACTGGTTCTTGGGCTGAGGGAAAAGAGGGAAGTGGCCCTGCCTTCTGGTGCCGCAGTGCTGTCATGGCTGGGAGGGGTATAAGGTGGGGTGGGGGAGGAACCTGACGAGTCTCGTGACCTCCGTGCGGCTTCCCACCTCCTAGGCTCCCCCTCCCCCCCCAAACACACCAGTCGCCCCTCCCGTCCCTTGCCTCGATTCCAGATTGCCTCCCCCTCCACCAGCTTCAGGTCCCCAGCCTCGCTTCTAGATCCGCCCCCAGATACTCAGCCTCGATTCCAGATTCCCTCCCCCCTCCCTCTAGATCCCCAATCTCGCTTCTAGTTCCACCCCCACCCATCCCTAGGTCCCCCAGCCTCACTTTCAGATCCACCCCCAGGTCCCCAGCTTCGATTCCGTGAGTTCCTGCAGGGAAGGGGGTGACGACGAACCCTTCTTCAGGGTTTGGGAGTGTGTGCAGCCACCTGAAAGAGGTGGAGGAAGAAGAAAGGGAGGGGGAGGAGTATCGGGGATGTTGCCTAGAATATTAATGTCTAAATGACTGGAGAAAGGAGATGCTTGATGCTGTTTAAAAAGGCAGCTCCTAAAAAATGCAAATCTGTAGCCCTCCCCCTTTGTCTCCCCACTGTGGAAGAGCTGTTCATTCAACCTGCCTGTTAGGGCAGATATCCCTGGTTTATATCTCACCTACCCATGCATTTCTGTAGTCCTCTGGGGAGCCCATCTAGTCTGTCAATCAGCCATTTTCAAATCCCTAAGCTTTGGGGAGACAAAGACTTTTAATGGGAACTGCCCTCAGAGAGAGCACTTTCAAAATGGGGAGACAACCTGTAAATCGTGTATGTAGAAGATATATACGGATTTAATCGACCCCTTTTATTATAGCTGAATTGCAATCCGAGCTGTAGTTTCTTAAAATATTGAACTCTTAACTTGATCATCCTGTGAAATTCAGGAAATTCTCTTTTTTTCCAGTGCAGTTTGTGTATCGGATGGTACTTAACTAAACCTTTCTTCAGGAATGAAAAAAGTCCCTGGTTCAGGGGAACATCAGTGAGTTTTTTTCCCCCAACTATACAGTGCCTATTACCTTCCTATTCCGTGTTTGTAAGAAAAACACCTGCAGTCTGGCACTAATTTATAGAAGACTTTTTTTCCTCCTCAGATTTGGATTTTTAATAAAATTCCAGATTTTTTGTTCGTTTTTTTATTCAGAAAGATATTTATTTTGAAAACATAAATATCTAAATTTAGTGAAATGGAATTTGAAACAATCGTAATATTTTTTCTTTTTTATTAGGGACCTTCATGTTATAGATGAGGGAACCTGGAGAGTTAAAGCCATTTGCCCAAAGTCATACAGTTGAAATGGAAGAGAAGCTCTTTCTTGGGATCATGGATGATTCTTTTTTTTCCATCACAGTGTTCTCAGACTAGTGGAATTTTAATGTTTCTCTAAGTCTGTGTTCTAATTCTAGTAGTAAGATTAGTACCATATTTTTGTAGTAGGAGTAATTTGGCTTAGACTACTTTATTGCCTAAGATAAAATTATGTTTTATATACATTTTGACCTTTTGTGACAGTGAATTGATATTTTCTTACTAGTTTAAGCCAGTACACACAGCCCAAGAATCTAGATTAATTCACTTTTGCTTTGGTTGTGCTTATCAGCTGAATCATACTATTTTTCCTGGTGACTGAACATGTTTTAATAAGAAATACCTTTAAGGAGGTCAACTTCCCTGTTGTGGGGGAGGGAAAGGTAGATATTTTCTTCTAGTACTTTCTGACAAGGTAGAGTTCAGAGATGTGGTTGAAAGAACTAGATTCTTTGGTCTGAAGAAAAGAGAAAGAAATATCAGAATATTGCCATAATACAAGAGGGATTAGATAAATTTGGTATTGCTTTAAAATCCAGAATGAGTACCTGATAGGTGAAAATTACCAACGTGGATTTCAGCTCATAGAAATTTAAGAAATGATTTTCTAGCAATTGTAGTCTCAACAATGACTGTCTGGTGTATAGTGAGCTTCCTATCACTAGAGGTATCCAAAAGTAGAGACTAGATGTATATACTCAGTTATATAATAGAAGAGAATTCTTTCCTGTATTAGATAGGAAATTAGATTTAGTAATTAATAAAATCCTTTTCAACTATGAGACTCTCTGTTTTTAAGAATTTTTAAGGTTAAAATTGAAATTGAAAACTGAAGATCTTCTGTGTAACTCATAACCAGAATAAGCTTCTGGGAAAAGTTGTGGATGCAATAGCAAGGATTTGAGCCTGAAATCTAGTTGTGGAGATCTTCCCCCAGAAAAGGTATAGAGGTTGATAATTATAGAAAAAAGAATTTTAAAAACAACAACTAAATAATCAAGATAGATATTTATCTAGTAAATATCTAATAAATAAAAATATCTGTCTGTGACATCATTTAATTCTATTTCTTGTATATTCCAAGAGTGGTGAAAGGTAGGGAAGAGTATTTCTTTTTGACATGTTGCCCTTCCCAGGTAATGAGTGATGAAAATTACATTGAAAAGAAAGACAGTAAAATTGATGGTGGTAGTAATGAAGAAAAAGTGCTTACTATGTGGAAAGCACTTGGCCATTTTCCTTCTTTTCCCCCCTCCATTGGTAAAGATCCTCGATAAGTGCCATACTTTGACCATAATATTGTCTAAGGATGTTGTGAATAGAAATCTGGATAAAGGTTATTAAAAATATGGAGTTGTCTAAATAGATATCTTAAATGGATGCCTTGGAAACTCTCCATCTAAACTTCACTTTAAAAAAAAAAATCAATAGGAGATGGAATCAAGAGCAAGAAATAGGATGAATAAAAAAGCATTCTATAATATTTTAAGAATAATGGTAGAACTCAGATTGTCATTTTAGGCAAAATGTTGCCTAGGCAACAGACTGTTGCTATTTGATGGAGTGAATAGATTCTATAGCAATACAAAGACAAGAATGAAACCGACAAGTTTTATCTTTTGGATGGGATAATGTTAAGTGCATAACGAATAAAATAGAAGGGAATTTGGAGAATCAGTAGAGGCCTCTTGTAGGAGGTGATATTTGACCTGAGCTTTGAAGATTTCTAAGAGATGAGGAAAAAATGCATTCCAAACATAAGGAATAGTCTATACAAAAGTGTGAACTTGGTGGGTGGAATGTATCAGGATTAGCCATATGGTCAATTTAACTAAATCATAGAGTTTGTAAAGTGAAATAAGGTATAGTAAAATTGAAGAGGTTTTGGAGTCAGTTTTTTAGGGTTATAAATACAAAATAAGATTTTATCATCTTAGATGGGGAGGGGAGAAAAAGAATGTTCGATGATCAACTATGAAAGACTTTGGTTCTTTTTCAATAATCCAAAGCAATCCCAACAGACTTTGGACAGAAAATGCCATCTGCATCCAGAACTAAGGAGACTAAATGTAAATCAGCACATGCTGTCTACATTCACTTCTTTTTTCTGTTTGTTTGGTTTTTTTGGAGGGGAGGGGTTCTTTGGTTTTGTTTTTGTCTCTCCCATGGTTTTTCCCTTTTGCTCTGATTTTTCTCTCCCAACATGATTAATAAAGCAATGTATATTTTTTTAATAAATAAAAAATAACTTTGACTCAGTTTCCCATGTATTTGAAAAATGAGGCCTTTATCAGAGATACATGTTGCCAAATTTCCCCCCATTTTTCTGCTTTCCTCATAATTTTGGTGCACTGGTTTTGTTTGTGTAAGAATTTTTAAATTTTATATAATCAAAATAATTATTTTACATCTAGTTATGCTCTTGTTTGATTCTAAATTCTTCCCTTATCCGTAAATCTGACAGATTAATTATTCCATGCTCTCTTAATTTGTTTATGGTATTATTCTTTATATGTAAATCATATACCATTTTGACCTTATCTTGGTATATGGTGTGAAATGTTGGTCTATTTCTAGTTTCTGTCATATTGTTTTTTGGTTTTCCCAGCAGTTTTGTAAAATAATGCTGCTGCAACCTTTTTACTGACTTCCATCCAGGTTTTATCTCTAATTGACTTTTAGACATCTTGAATTGTACATTCATTAGTATGTACATTGTATGTGCATTAGTTGTACATATATCTTAAACTCGTATATCCAAACTGAACTCATTATATTTCTCCATAAACCTTCCCCCTGCCTCTGCCTTCCAATATAGAGCTTAATCCTCCCAATCCCTCAGACTCAACCTAGGTGTCATCTTCAGTTGTTGCCAAGAACTGTTGAACTCAACTTTGCCTTATATGCTTCCTTTTCTAACTAATATTACCAACATTCAGGTGCTGGCCCTCACTACTTCACATCTGGACAATTGCTGTAGCCCCGCCTCCTGCCCCACTTTTCCCACTCAGTCCATCCCCCATTCAGCCAAAGCAATTTTCCTAAGGAACTGTTCAACCATGGTTTCCCCCACACACACTTCTCCTGTCCCCCATTGCTTACAGTGTGACCAAGACACTTCTACCTTTCCAGTCTTATCATTTACTCCCTCCTCCCTAATGCTGGCCTCCTTGCTCTTCCTGGAATGAGATACTATCCTCAGCTTCAAATATTTTCTCTGGCCATCCGTCATTCCTGCAATGCTTTTGCTCTCATCTCTATCTCTTGGCTTCAAGACTTGGCTAAAATTCTCTCTTCAATAGAAAGTTTTTCCCAACATCTTTAATAAAATGTCTTTCCCTTCTCTTTTAATTATTTCCTGTTTATTCTGCGTATGTCTTGTTTGTTTTCTCCCTCATTTGATTGAGTTCCTTGAGGTCAGGGACTATCTTTTGCCTCATTTTATATCCCCAGCAGTCAGCACATAGTGCTTGGCACTTATTAATGCTTCATAAATATTTATTAATAGGCTCTTTATTGACTGACAAAGTCTTGAAGATACACTCCCAGTTAATTGGCCTTAACTGCCAGTGATTACCTAAAATTTTAGCAAAGGCATGAGAAGGGGGAGGGGAGGGGAGAAAGAAGATTTTTTTTTTTCCAGTTACATGGAAAGGCAATTTTCAGCATTTATTTTTTGAAAGCTTTTAAATACCAAATGTTTCTCTCTTTCCTCTGTTCCCTACAGGGCAATTAATATGATATAGGTTACACTAGAGCATTTTATTGGAACGCTTTACAGATGTTATCTGATGTTATTCTTTTGTTCCCAAGCTATCTTTTTTTTTTTTTTTTTTGAAGCTTTTCTTGTAAGGTATTATTTTAGATTCATGTTTTGAATTTTCCTGTTATGATAGACTTGAAGTTAGGACTGTCTCTGTTTACTTCTGTAGGGAAAATCGGGGCTAGTCTTATTGTTGCTTTCTTGGAGATATTGAATGTTGTGTTATTCTAGTATTTCAGGAACAGTTCAGTCTAGGGATGAACAAATTTACAAGGCTTCCACAATGGTTATTAAATCAGGGCAAAATCTGACTGCTTCCTCTCTGTTATGAGTTGGACAGATTTCTCACCTGGATTTGGGTCTGAGCCACTCTATCTAGACTGTTAGTGCCTATGGATTCAGCCATTGTGAGGCAGTTGGAAAGTTAGTGGCAACTGTTTCCTGCTACACTATCATCTTGGTTCCACCCCCAATTATTTATCATTTCATGCTTTTTTTTATAGAAAGAGGAAGAGATGTGAGTTAGATATTACTGTGGTTAGGTGGATTTAGAACTGGTTGGAAATTGTGGCCTCAAAAAAAAAATTTGTTTTTTATCCTCACTGATAGATGTCCTTAGTATAGTGGTAATTAACATTTTTTATCAGTGACTTGGAAGGTGAATGCATAGATAGCTTACTTACCATATTTGCAGATTACATAAAGGTGAGAGATTGCTAACACTAGACAGTTTACTATCCTAATCAGCTAGAACAAATTGGTCAAATTGAGTAAGATGAAATTTGCCTAACAATTAAGACAATCCAAAATGAAATCAATTGATCTTGAGATAGGTAGTATATTCTCCCTCATTGAAGGTATTAAGGCAAAGACTGATGCAGCTTTTGGGGAATGTTGTAACTATGAGTTGGAATGAGTATGGTCTCTGAGGTAAAGTAAGGTATGCTTTTAATAGCTAGCAAATATTTAGAACCAATTCAATATCTTTACACATAGAGTAATCATAGTTTCTTTTTTAATACAAAATAGATTATATTTCTGTCTATTACATAACAGATCTATGCTGAAAAAAACTCAATAGGCATGAGTTTTTTTTTCAAATGAAAATTCTTGTTTTGAAGTCATCATTGGAAAAACTATATTAAGTTTTCAAAAAGATAAAAATAATTTCATTTAGTATATCAACTGACTGGTACAGCTTGACAGCTGCTACTCATACAATATATTTGTACCCCGAATTTTCCAGTATTTCAATTTTTCAGTTGGAGATTTGGGAAGAGAAAATTTTATTATACTTAAATATGTAATAACATATATAACATTTCAATGTTTAGCTTCAAATTCCAAATATAAGTTTACTAAGAGTTAATCAGAGATAATCTTCTTTGGAGGAAATGAAGTGAAGTTTAGAAATTAACTCTATAGAACAAAGTAGTGATTGAAGTTGTTCTGATATGTTCTTACCAGTAGTAATAGCTAGCATTTACATAATGGCTACTGTGTGCCAGGCACTGTGCTAAGCATTTTACAAATATTATCTTATTTGACATTCAAAATAACCCTAGGAGGTAGATATAATTATTGCCAACAAGGCTAAGTTATTTGGTCAAGATCACACAGCTAGTGTATATCTGAGGCTGGATTTGAATTCAAGCCTTCCTGACTACAGGCCTAGTACTCTGTTTACTGTATCACCTAGCTGCCTCAGCAACTTTTGTGATTTATATGCATTAGACAAGATGTTTTGCAGAGTAAAATCCATTTCATTAACATGAAGGAATGTGTTAGATCTAGGCAGTCAGTCATGGAGTGAAATCTTAGAAAAGTAGGTTAACAAAACATTGTTAGATAAATGGATATTTAAGTGGAAATGTGGTTTGGCTAAGATATGTAATTTCTCCATTAATGTATGGGTTGCAATCTTGTGGCTATCTTTCAGTTAATGTATTGGGCAGATCAGCTATGTAAAATTATTAGCAGTTTTCCAGTACTAAAAAAATTTTGAACACCATTGTAGCATTCAAGCCTGACTTTCTATATCCCTTATTCTGGAAACTAGCTTACCACCTTTTCTGATATATATATATACACACATACATATATATATATACACACATACATACATATATATATATACACACATACATATATATATATATATACACACATACATACATATATATATATACACATACACACACATACATACTTATAAAGTCATTTAGTAGGCAATATATAAGGTCTTATTTGGACCTGTCATTCTTTCATTTTTTTTTTATATAACCTGAAATTCTGATTCTTTAGGGATCAGGGGATTCCATATATAGATAGCATCATTGGAAACTATTGATGGGAAAAAAAAAAAAGAGCTTTTAAAGTAGGGAGCAGCTGGGCATCTTTGATGGTAGCAATCAGCTTTAAAAATAAAGCATTTAATAGTATTATATATAAAACTGTTGGTTATAATTATCATCATCATCATTATTATTGTCATTATCTAAGCTTTTTGCCTCTTATTCAGCCTTGAACCCAGTTCACTGTCCATTTGGGGAACATGCAAAGACATGTGCTTATTAGTGCTCTCAGTGGGCTCTTAATCCATCTGTAATTGATATGAGTGTTTTACATTTCTTCTGCTTATTGATACTAAATTGAACAAAGTTGTACTTGCATGGTTACATCTAAAATGGATTTCTGTAGGAACTAATACCACAAGCAAACCAGGTAGAACTGATTTAGTCTTGAAGAAATCTGCAGATAAATTTTAAATAAAAACGAAAAATATTCCTAATATTCTTATTAGTATTGATTTTTATACTGTTATCTCATATCTTATTCTTAACTATGGCAAAAACATTGTGTATGTTTTGTGTTGTGTTGTGTTATATTGTGTGTGTATACATGATGTAGTTCTACTTTAACCTGAGGAAAACATCTTAGTCCCCAAATATCTTCTTTTGAATGGAATCTTTTGTTTTTAGAAAATATACTGCTAGACACATCTGTCCTTCAGTCCTTGCCCCCATATGTGTCTGTTTCCTTTGTAACAGATACCTTTAAAATACATATATAGAGTGTGCTGCTTTGGAGGACTTGGGAAAAGGGAGCAGAGGATAAATCAAGACAAACTGAATTCTTTCTCCTTTAGAGGATATAGTTAGGGAATCTGGGAAAAGAAGAAAAATTGTGGCAGTAAAGAATGCAGTATGGAGTTATAAATAAGCTAGATCTCATGGTTGACCAGGCTCTGTGGAAAAGGAGGTATGTGGAAATCCACTTGTGGTTTCTCATGTTGAATAGTCTTTGCAATTAGCATTGTGAGTACAGTTTGAGAATGTAGATAATGTGAGCATAATAAACACTTTTCTGGATCCTTTCCAATGCTCTAAAGGGTCTATAATCCCATCAATGTGTTGTTACTTCCTCTAGTGAAGCAGATTATCACTAATCCACATTTGCCCATCTGTTGTAACTATCACAAGTTGGTCACATCAATCTATCCTTAGTAGTAGAAGTGGGAAATTTGCTAGTATTTAAACTATAATTAAATTAACTTTTTCTGTTTCTTTTTTTAGGTGTACTGGGGAATGAGTTTAGTGTGTTAAGATCACCAGAATCTGTTGTTTTCCGAGATGGAAAATGGCCGATACCCGGAGATAGAATCCCAGATGTGGCTGCATTATCCATGGGGTTTTCTGTGGAAGAAGTATGTGTATCTTCAATAGTATTTGAAACTATTGTAAATCACTTTTGTTGGTTTTTACTAAAGTCATTCAAGGTCCATTGGCAGATGGATATATATATGGTGTCAGTTCAGATACTTAGAAATATTATTTTGTCGGTTTGAAGGAGATTTTAGAAAACTTAGTTTGGCTTTGTTGCCAAATAATATTATTTTAGTTCTTAGTTTATATGGAGTAATTGGTAAATTTTAGAAGTTGAAGTTAATTTTCAAAATTGCTAATAGTTATGGATGTTTTAATTTTGTCTATGTATATACAATACTTTGCTGTGTAATAAGCTTAATTGTTGCAATTGAATGTACTTTTAACTGGTTTTGGTTTTAAAGTTGTTTATAATAGTTTTTTTAAAGTTATATCTGACTCACCATCAGTAGGCCTTATAATTTGATTTGGTTTTCCAATTCTGGTGATAGGCATATTAATGATCTATTTAATATCATTATAATGATTATTAAATTTAATATTTAATAATGATTATGTTGAATATATTTATGAAATATAATAATTACATTAAACATAATAAATCATATTAATAAGATTTTTCTTCAGTCCCTAGAACACTGACTTTGTCTTAACATCTTTTCTAATTTGCTGGGTTTGAAGTGAAATCAGTCTTTCAGATGGTTGTTAAAAATTTGCAATTCTTTTAAAAACTGTTCTTATTTTTTAAGATTTAATGAAATGTGTTCATTAAAGAATGACATTTTGTCATATATATTTGATTAATAAGGAGAAAAATTATTTATTATTGATGTGGGATTTATCCCTGAGTTAGCATCCAAGTGCAATCAGACCTGGCTGCATTTGGATATCTCAAGCTATAAGTTCCATAGACTGAGTCCCTTAGACATCTCCTTCACATTCAAAATAGAACTTGAAGTTCTCCCCAGACTTTTCCCTCTTCTAGACTTCCTTATTACTATCTAGAGTAATACCTTTTTACCCATTATCCAGTTTCTCATACTTAGTGTCATCTTCAACTCCTTACTTGCATTTACCCCACATCTCCACTTTGTTACTAAGCCTTGTCATTTCTATTTTAACAGCATCTTTCAAATACATTCCCTTTTCTTCACTTACATAGCACCATCCTGGTGTAAGCTCTCATCATATCCCACCAGACATTACAGTAGCATTCTATTTAGTCAAATGTCTTCTCATTCCAGTTCATCTTCACCTGGTGTAGGCTCTCATCATCTCTCACGGGACAATTACAGTAGCATTCTGTTTAGTTAAACAAATGTCTTCTTACTCCAGTTTTGTTGAAGAGAGCAATAACCAAAAGATTAGTTTGAGGGAGAAGATAATATTTTCATTTAAGAGAATAAGGTTATGATTTAGAATTTGAAAACCACTTCATGTCTCTTTATTGTCTGCATATTTTTCTTTAACTTGTAGATCAGATTGCCTCCTCTCCACCTTCCTTCCCTGTTGTGATATGGGAGCCACCTGCCAGTGGCTGCTGGAGGTCTAACTCAGACTGTAGCTTGTGATTCTTGTACCCCACGTTGGGCGCTAGAAGGACACTACAGTTTCTCCCCTCCCCCCCCCATTTTATTTTGTAGAGAAGATGATCAATAAACAAAGTGATGATAAAACTCAAATAGCATCTCTTATTATATAAGGGCTTTGTGTGATTGGAATACATACTGTATTAAATGAAATTCATGGATTTTCTGAAAATTTTACTTCCATTGTTATCCTGGTTACTCCTGGTTTTTTCTTTTTAAGATATTTTGGAGGGGATTTGCCTAAATTAAAAATTAAGCCTTAATTTATACTTTTAAATATTTAGGACCTTTCATGGCCTGGACTTGCTGTGGGCAACTTATTCCATCGTCCTCGAGCTACTGTTTTGGTGACAGTGAAGGGAGTGGACAGTTTAGCTTTACTCAAGAATGGTGTTGTTTCATACCCTCTTGAAAATGTGAGTATTTGAGAAGACTGGTTTTTAAAATATTATTTTGTAAATGTCACTAGGTACTTTAGTTTTGTAGCATATAGCTATTTTCTTATGTTTGTTTTAATAAGTTGATTAATATGAGGAAGTCATCTCTTTTTTTTTCCCCCATAAAGAAAAAATTAAGGCAACTAGGTGGCATAGGGAATAGAGCACCAGCCTTGAAGTTAGGAGGACCTGAATTCAAATCTGGCCTCAGACATTTAACATACTAACTGTGTGACCTTGGGCAAGTCACTTAATTCCCATTGCTTTACCAAAAAGAAAAACTAAATATTGTCAATAAACTTGATGCGCTCTAGACCTCTTGGATCTTATTTTGTCATTCTGAGTAGAAAATAGCCTGTCATTGTATAGACAGGGAGAAGAGTTGGTAAAGTATTCACTTTGTTGTTTGGGGGACATTGTTCTCTAGTTATTTTGGTTAGAATTTGGCCTCCATACATTTTGGTATATATTATTTAGTTATTTTTTCACCTTCAGGAAAAGAAAGTTCCAGAAGTTGCTAAAGAGTGTGATAGAGTGAACTCTCAAACTTAAAGAGGAATACAAACCTGAATACTTTTTAAAGAGGTTTATACTCATTTTCCCCTTATAAAATCATCCAAATATAATTGCACCTTGGTTTAGAGAAAAAACTTCATTTGGTTGAGACTAAATCTATAAACGCAGAATTCCATGGTAGATAGAATGAGACTTAATCAGTGAGGTTCAATTTCTTTGATATTTACTGTGTGCCATGGAGGAGGCAACTTACTCTTTGAATCTCAGACAACTCTATAAAAGTCTAATTTATAGATTGCTAAAGAGTATTTCTTTATTTACATCTTTATATGTAAATAGTCAGAGGATCTGAATTCAAATCTCTGATCTCTGACTTGAAACAAATCATTTAATCGTTCTCTAGATCTTAATTTAATTTCATCAAGTGTAAAATGAGGAAATTGACTAGCTGACTTTACAATTCCTTCTAGCTCAAGACCTGCATTTTCAATTTCTGGTTGTAATCTTCATTAAGGGAGAGAGAAGCCTGCATTAGACTCACAAAATTTACTAGCCCTTGATTAGGAAATGACTGATGACTGATAATTTGTGATCAGTATCATATTTTGCCTTTAGATTATATGCTTTTGAACTTTTTTGATCTTTTCAGTCTACTGGATTGGGAGGAATAGTAATTTACTCACTAGTCCTTTGTGGTTGCTTGTTAATTGGAATGATAAAACAGCTGAATTTAGAGTCAAGATGACCTATATTTATATTTCACCTCAGACACTTACTGTGTTCTTCAGTGAATATCACATATCTTCTCAGGACCATGTAAAAGGAGAGAATCGGAAGTCCTCTCTAGTGCTGAATCTATTATTATTATTATTATTATTATCATCATTATTATATATTATTACATTGTTATCTATTAATGACTTAATAGAACTTCCTAAGGAAATAGTGGCTTAGGACTCTTGAATTTTTATAAATAATAAACTTGCTTACATAGGTAGAAATTTTGCAAAAGCAGTAGTCATCATAATAGCCTTTTAAGATTATTATCTCAAGTTTTTTTTTTCTTTCTTTTGGTAAAAATTTTAAAATAAAGTGTTATTCTTATATCCTAGGCAGTTCCTTTCAGTCTTGACAGTGTGGCAAATTCTATCCACACATTTTTTTCTGAGGAAACACCTGTAGTTTTGCAGTTGGCTCCTAGTGAGGAAGTAAGTAATACAGTTTTTAAAATATTCTAAAAACAAAAAATTGTCTTCAATTTTCAAATGTGTTTTTTATCTTCAGTTTTTCAAAAATTATTTTAATTATAAACTTAATAGTCCTCAGCAGAGACCCATATATAAAGTTTGTATAGGAAAAAAAATCTAATTTCTGTCATCTGTTTGAGAAAAATACATACTTTATCATTAAGAAATCTCAAGATTTTTCTAATTTAATTATAAATTAAAAACAGCTGCTGTTACTTGTACTATGTGTTGAAATGACTATGCAGTGTGTAGACAAGTTTTAAATGTGTTGTTATTTCAGAGAGTGTATATGGTGGGGAAAGCAAATGCTGTATTTGAAGATCTTTCAGTCACTCTGCGGCAGCTGCGGAATCGCCTGTTCCAGGATAACTCCATTCTCAGCTCTCTGCCCCTTAACTCTCTGAGCCGGAACAATGATGTAAGTGCTGCTGAGATAACAAATGGATGAATAGTGCTCTTCATTTTTTCCTCCCTTACATTGCTGAATGAAGGACTAACAAGGAAAGTGGGGGGTGACTTTGTTATAGTAACTAGAATTGCATTCAGGCATGAAGATTGTCACCTGTTGTAAAAGTTTAAATGTGTCGTGATCAGGGGCAGGTAGGTAGCACAGTGGATAGAGCACCAGCCCTGAAGTCAAGAGGACCCGAGTTCAAATCCCACCTCAGACACTTAACACTTCGTAACTGTGTGACCCTGCACAAGTCACTTAACCCCAATTGCTGGGGGAAGGGAGGGACAAGAATGTAATAATCATTTTTCCTTGCCCCTAGTTGCCATATTTTTTACTAGGCCATTCAGGACATCATAGCAGTGGAGCCAGTCTAAGTAGAGCTCCTTAATCTATCAAGCCAGCCAGCCATTTTCCTCAAGCCTCAATCATGTTATATTCACATATGAATACCATGCCTCTTAGGTCTAAACATGACCAACATCCTTCATATAACTAAAGAAAAATTGGCAAAGGGGAAATGAAAACTTCAGGCATTGTAATATGGAGATATAGCGTGAACCTGTGATTTAACTTTTATAGGGAACTCTGTGGTGAGAAAACTCCCTCTAACTAATTCAAATTAGTACCTTCTATGTAACTTACAGACACTATTAGAAAGTTACCTAAAGTACTGAGAGACTTGGGATCACACAGCTAAGTATGTGTAAGAAACAAAATTTGAACCCATGTGTTCCTGTCTTTGATGCTAGCTCTCTGCCCTATAACATACTGTCCTCTCATGTTGTAATAAGAAAAAAAAATTATATTGCTTTGGTATCTTGGTGAATTTGTGATTAATAATGTTTTAAAATGTGATTTTTAATCATTACTACTTGGATTATTCATTTTACTTAGAATGTTTACTGTCCTAAAAGTTATCTTTAAGAGACGTATTCTGTAAAAGATCATTTTACAGATTCTTCTGTGCTTTGATTATGCTATTATTAATTTGGGTTATTTGCAGTATTCTCGAGAACAAGAATTCACAGTGTATTGAAGATATCTAGATCTAGATCTGTACCTACCTATCTATAATTTGTATTACAGATAGACAAAGTAAATTATTTTCATCATTAAATAATAAACATGAATCTCAGTTTTTACATTTTCTGCTAAAATGAAAACTAATAATTTTATTTTGATCTTCTAGGTTGATTTGCTATTTCTTTCTGAGTTACAAGTTCTACATGATATTGCAAATTTGGTAAGCAGGCAACTTTGGTATTAAAAGAAAACTTTTAAAAATCCTCAAGTTTTCCACTTCATGTTCCAAAATATACCTTTTTAAAGAAATTCTCTTAAAAGACTGGTGGTGAATGAATAGGTAGGAAAATAGATTGAAATATGATTTAACGTACCAGATAAAAATCCTATCAAAACTGTTAATGACTTTATGTCTGAAATTAGCATAGATTTGGATAGAATTTATATGTGTGTTATACCTGTTGTTAATAAAAAATTATTCATATTATATGTTTATGTATTTTTTAACTGTACCTGTGATTTCACTGGTCTGAGGCGCTCCTGATTAGGAATTAAACTGTGTCTGAGATACTGAGATTAAAAGTGTTTTTATGTGGGTTATAAAACCAGTATGCATCAAAAGATAGAACTTAAATTCAGGCACTGAGGTCAGCTCCTGTATACACTGTGCTGTGTTACTTTTGTGTTTAAGTGTACATCTTAATTAAATAGCTGGTCTGTTAGATTTTCAGAGGTCAGGATATACATTTCCCCAACTTTGATTTCAGCAATAGTTTTAATGCTTTTGATCCTTTGCCTTTTTCCAAAAGTTTTACCAACAATTAAACACACATAGGTAGTTTACAAAACAGCTAGACAAACTCTCTATAACTTAGTTTTAGAGAAGTGATTAAGGCAGTGATTTTTCCCTTCTACTACACTGTGATACTATTTATGTGAACATGAGGGCAGAGAAACCAAGTCTTATTCATGTTTTCACAGCAAATCATTGGCAAAATTAGAGGTACCAAGTATTCTTATTCTTGTTTTGTTCTCTTGAATGATCATGAAGTACATGTGCATGTTTCAAAAATATTAGTGCAGTTTTAAGTTTTGATAATTGAAGAAATAAAAGTGCTACAAACTTAGAAGAAATAATATTTGAAAGGCTAATTATTTAAAATCTTAATGTATTTCTTGCTAAATTTAACATACCTTATTGTATAGGATAACTCACTCTAATTGTTACTAGTTTTTTAATTAATTTCATAATTATGTCACTTGAATCAATAATCTGCTTCTAAAGCTTTTTAGTAGTTTTTTAAAGCTTTTTAGTAGTTTTTTTACTTTTATGTCTAAATAGCAATCTACTTTACATGTTGTGTTGTTTTTTTTAATGTAGAAAACAAGCAATGGGACTAGAAATTAGCATTTAAATAACCAAATAACCAAAAAATACTTATGTGTCTAGGAATTAGAATTATTCTCCTTAGAATTAGTTGAGTTCTTACTACCTTTATCAAACTCTTGATGTCATGACTATAATGTGATGCTCATCTTTTTATCATCTCAGAGAATGTTTGAAACTTGCTAAATATCATGAATATAATTGCGTACAACCTACTCCAGTTATAGATGAAATTTAGTTTGAAATAAATTTTAAGTGAACATATTTGCAATTTTATTCATTCTGTAATCTTTTCTTAAGTTATCTCGACACAAGCATCTAGCCAAAGATCATTCTCCTGACCTGTATTCTCTGGAGCTGGCAGGCTTGGACGAAATTGGAAAACGCTATGGAGAAGATTCTCAGCAATTCAAAGATGCTTCACAGATCCTTACTGACTGTCTTCAAAAGGTGACTTTACCAATATATAAAACTGAGTTGCTAGTAAAGTAGACAATATCAAGAGAAATAAATAACTTTTTATTTATTTAAAAAATATTTTATGCTTAAAGTACCATAGATAATGTGAATCTATCTGGTCCTGGGGTATTTTTCTTACAGAGTTCATTTATGAATTGTTTGATTTCTTTTTCTAAGATAGGGTTATTTAAGGTATTCTATTTCCTTTTCTTTTAGTGTAGAAAATTTATATTTTTTAATTAAACATTCATCCATTTCATTTAGATTATCAGGTTATTGGCATATATTTGGGCCAAGTAATTCCTAACAATCATTTTTATTGGTTATCAATTCATTGTTTTCATTTTTGATGTTGGTAATTTGATCTTCTTTCTTTTTTAAAAAACAAATTAACCAGTGTTTTATTTAATTGATTTTCTTTTTTAAAAAAAAAAAAACTTTTAATTTTATTAGTTTAATGTTTATTTCTGTTTTCTTCATCATTCCTTTAATTTTTCAGGATTTCTATTTTGATGTTTAGTTGGAGATTTTTTTGTTCCTCTAGTTTTCTAAATTGCATGCCCAATCATTGGTATAGCTTTTTTTTAATTGATGAGAAGCATCTGGACATATAATTTTCCCCTAAGTATTATTTTAGTTGGATCCCACAAATTCTACTGTCTTGTCTCATTGTTGTCATTATCTTGAATGAAATTGTTGATTATTTCTATGATCTGTTCTTTGATTCATTAATATTTTTTAATATTGTTTAATTTCCAATAAATTTTAAATCTATTCTTCCAAAGTTCTTTATTGAACATTTTGTATAAGGTGCCTCATAATGGTGGGCAATAGTATATACTCCTATATATATATATATATATATATATATATATATATATATATATATATAAAACTTTTCTAAAATTCTACATCTCTCCTTAATTTTCTTCTTGTTTATTTTATGGGTAGATTTATTTAGATCCAAGATTGGACTCCCAGTAGAATAATTTTATTGTCTCTTTCATTCCTGTAACTCATTTAACCTTTTCTTGAAGAGTTTAGGTGCTATGTTCTTTGATGCAGTATAAAATACATTCTATTTATCCCTTTAAATTAGCTTTATTTTTACATTTGCTTTTACTTGGAGATTTTTATTATTCTTGCCTTTCTTACTTAAGCTGAAACCTAACAGATTCTTCTCCAATTCCTTATTTTAACTCAATGTATCTTTCAGTTTCAAGTGTGTTTCTTAAAAACATCATATTGTTAGATTCTGGTTTTCTCATCTATTCTTCTATCTTCTTTTTTCATTTTGTGGACAGGTTCATTATATTCACATTCACAGTTATGATTGCTAACCGTGTATTTTCCTCCATCCTATTTTCTTGAACTTATCCAGCTTTTTTAACCCATCTCCTCAAGAATTGGTTTTATTTCCAGCCATTGTCTCCATTAACCTACCTTTCCTTTTATTTCCCTCTCCCTCTTTCTCTTAACTTCCTTCTCTCCTAATTTCCTGTTGTATAAGATGAATTTCAAATTCATTTTATTCTTCCCTCCATGAACCAGTTTAAATGGAATTGAGGTTCAAGAGTAATCTACTTTCCCTTCCTGCCCCCTTTATTATATAAGCCCTTCCCTGCATGTCCCTTTTATGTGGGTTAATTTTCCTCATTTTTTAGTTCTCCCTTTTTTTATTCTCCAATGCATTCCTCTTTCCCCAGCTTTACATTCTTATTTTGAAGTCCTCCCAACATAAGAGAATTACAACTATGCCCTTTGTCCTCCCAGGTAAGGGGCATGTTCTAAGGGATTACATATAATTATAAGGTTTATGTTTTTCAGTCCCTTATGATTCTTTCTCATATTTACCTTTTTATGCTTCTCTTGTTTCCTGTATTTGAACATCAAATTTTCTATGCAGCTCTGGTCTTCAGCAGGAATGCTTGAACTCTATTATTCCTTTTCCCTTTTCTTTCTCTCTTCCCCCCCAAAAGAATTATATTTTATTTTGTTGGATAGATTATCATTGGTTGTAATCCTAGATCTTTTGCCTTCTAGAATATCCTATTTCAAACTCTCCTTCCTTTTAGGTAGTGGCTGCTAAATCTTGTGTCATCCCTATTGTCCCAGGCAGCCCCCATCCTCTTCTTCCTGTCTACCTTCCTGAGATTCCCTTTGTTTGGAAAATGACTCACTTTTCCCTGACATTTTTGGTCAAAATTAATTTTGATGCATTTTCTGGGTTGTGGAGGAGTTGTATTGAGAAGACTCTAAGGAGAAAGAATCTGACTGTCCTTACTCCTCATCTTGATTCTGCCCCCTCTGCCATAGAAAATAAAACTTATTTTTAAACTGGACCTATGATTTCATTAATAAAGGAAACTACCAGGAAATTCTTCCAATGTAGATTGGCATTCTCTCTTTTACTCAAGAGTCCTTGGAATTGCCTAAAGCAATGAGAAATTAAATTATTTGCCCAGGATTAAAAAAGCCAGAGTAACACTTTGAATCATGTCTTTTCTGATTTGGAGTCATCTCTCTACCCACCATAATAACCTGCTTCTCTCAGTAAAACAAGTGATTTGTGATAAAGGGAATTCCTGGATAGGACACTTTTCCTTCCACTGAAGCTTGGTACTTTTCTCTGCAACTTGTAATTTTAAAGAATTGCTTAAAATAGTGAAAGGTTTATTGACTGATCCAGGGTATGTCAGACTTGAACACAGGTCTTCCTGGTTTCAAGGTCAGCTCTCAGTCCATAGTAACATATTTAAGTACCGAATGGCACATCAACTTATCAAAAAAAACTAAAAGACTAATAAATAAATAGTAATTGAAGGAGATTTCAATGTCTATGTTTAGACTTGAATAAAACTAACAAATATAGAATGATAGATTTAGAGCTGGAAAAAGATCTTAAGAGGCTTTTGAGTCTATCTTCATTTTACAAAAGAAGAAAAATCTATAGGCAGAAATGTCTAAATGCATTCTTTAAAAACTGTTAACAACAGAAGTCAAAATCGGTAAGGGAAATTTGAGCAAAAGAAATCCTTAAATGGGAGCTAAAAAAAAATCCAGAT
The DNA here is from genome assembly GCF_016432865.1 of Antechinus flavipes. Lineage (NCBI taxonomy): Eukaryota > Metazoa > Chordata > Mammalia > Dasyuromorphia > Dasyuridae > Antechinus > Antechinus flavipes. The sequence goes on along the minus strand of NC_067400.1, from coordinate 262,457,779 downwards.
AATGTATACATAGGGCAAAGAATAATTTTAGAAAAATGATTATTACTCCATTTACTATAATGAGAAGGTAATATTTACCAGATGCAGGAAAGTGATCCTTAAAGGAAAAGTCCCACATTCATATTAACCAAAGAAAGAAAGAAACAACTGGTGAATTTTGTCTTGTTTTTAAAAAAAAAAAAATCTTAAATCCTCAAATAATCAGAAAAGTATAAATACTAAAAATTATCAAAGAGATGTACAAAATTAAAACCAAAACATAAAAAACTGTCTTCAGAGAATGCAATAAACATGTTGGAAGAGATCTATAGTAGATATGAGGGGACTGATTGACAACTTTTTATTTGACAGTATTTTTTCCTCCAATACTTTGTTGTCTTAAATAGTCTTGAGCTGTTATTTGGGGACAATGCTTTTTCAGTAGATTATTTAAATCGGTTTAGTAGTGATGCTAGATGGAAATAGATTTGAAGAAACATTTTCAGGATCTTGGACTCCAGAAATGTTAATATCCAAAAGAAATAGTTGCCCTAAAAAAACTAACCTTCATTTTGTATCTGTTCCACTCATAGTCCTTTTATCTGGCACTTACAGAAATCAGGCTTTTCCATATGACATGACATCCCTGGCCATGCTCTCTGGCATTGGCTGTACTGTCTCCTAGTCCCTATTAATGCTGAAAAGGGAGATAGAATACTCCTTGCTTCCTATTGCCTATTCACTCTCCTTTGGTCATTATCACTCAGCAACCCCTTGTCCTTTTGAAAGTTAGTACTCTCTCAAAATATATTACCTAGTATGGGTTGTGGTAGTCATGACCATTGGTCTCTGGGTCATTCTTTCACCTTTATCAGAATTAAATATTTGGTTCACTTTCTTCCTTTCCTGACTTCTGCAAAGGGACTTTATCATTGACATTGAGGCAAACCCTGAAATTCTAACCTCTGACTTCCTCAGTATCCTCAAATTTCATGACCTTAGGCCTTTATTCCACCTTAGCTGCACATAAGGAAAATATTATCCTGGATCTCTTCATTAAGTTCTCAACCTCTGCAAGCAAAAACTCTTGACATTCCTATTTTTCATCATAACCGATTCTCTCTTCCTTGTGCCTGCCTCCCTTTTCTGTACTTTTCTTCATCCTTATGACCTCCAGTGCCTCCACCTGAAGTCATTTTTCTCCTTTTCCTAATCTCAAATTCATAAACTTCTATTTAATTTTGATAGTAAAATAAGTACTCTTTCTTAGTTTGCAGATGAGATGTATGACCTTTATGGTGGGAATGCAGTAGTGGAAGTAGTAACGGTAAAGTCATTTGACTCCCCACTTGTGAGAAAGACACGTTCTATTCTTCAGGCAAAACAGAATGTAAGTTCTAATTTTCTGAGCATTCTAATTTTATATACTCCTTTACGATCAAGGGATGAAGTTTTTTCCTAACCAAATCATAATTCACTTTGAAACTGTTAAACTAAATATACTGAATCTAAGATGTAATTACAATTAAAATATAAGTTTTGTTATTTTTAAACTCCCACTGAGAAAATTTGAAATCACATTCAGGTATAGCTGTTAAATTTGTAATGTACTAGTGATTTTGAGGTGTATTTCCAGAGTTTGGTTGGTAAAACACTTAATTTTTCTCTAGGATCAGGGATGAAAGGGAAATGGTTCAGAATCAATAAGGTGATGCTCATTTTGTTTTGTCATATAATTATGCATTAGAAATTAATGGTGAAAATATTTTCCTGTTGACTTTGGCTATGACCCCTTTAGTTTTAAGACTGAAATATAGAATCATAATTTGAAATGCTCATTTTCTCTAGCATATTTCTTTAGTATTCTCTAAATACTGATTTAGAAGAATAGTAATGTAGATCATTCAAAACAATGAGTTGTTATGTATGTGACTTTTAAGTAAAATTATATATATACTCATCCATAGATATAGTCTTCTTCATGTATAACCACAGTTTCTTCCATATCCAATTCTATTGGGAAGTTGAATCAAGAAGATTAAATAGTAAACTTCCCATTATTTGAATGTTACAGGTCATGTTTTCTAGTAACTTAGGAAAGTCTTTGCATTCAGGGAACTAGAAAGGAAAACAGTACCTTTTGGTTGATCCCTTGTATTGAAATTGCCTTTCCAATCCACATCCCTTTGCAAGTCATTCTTGTCTCTTTAAGGTGAACTGTGAGTTCATCCCTCAGGCATTTTGTTGAATTGGAATATAATCCTTTTACAAATGATACTAGACTTCTTTATAATGTAGAAAGTTTCTTCTCTTTGAATTTTTTTTTTAATTAAGTAAAATTAAGTGTATTTGGTGAATGAAGATTGAAAATACATCATAGATTTTCATGTACTTCAAATAGTATTTAAATTTCTATTTAATACAGATATGAAATTTGATTTATGTAAAATATGATTGTATATTAGGTGAAAATGGAAATTTGAGGGAGGGGGCAATTAAGACCTAACATTCCTAGCAGCATTATGTTGTTCCCTGTGCCTTCCTGACATGTTATTATAATTTTTCTGATTACAATTGAGATAACTTTCTATGTTTATCTTTTCTCTCTTTCCCCCCTTAACTATAGAGCAATTCGGTAAATCCATACAATCTTGCATATACATACGACATAAATTACGCAGTAATCTTCAACATGATTCTTTGGATAATGTTGGGCTTAGCCTTAGCTGTGATCATCATCTCCTATGGCCTGTGGAACATGGATCCTGGCTATGATAGCATTATTTATAGGATGACAAATCAGAAGATCCGAATGGATTAACTTTTTTCTGTGTCACCCTAATAAAAGAATATGGAAATCGTCCATATTATATTAAGATAAGTTTTTTGGTATGGTTTAAAGTAAATGTTGTATTTAAAATGTATTAAAGGATAATATTTGTTTTCTATTTTGTGTGTACTTGTAACCATTTTTCAAAGTGGGTAATATTTAAGTGAAAATGTGACACAAATCCTTCACTCTGCTATGTTAATACAATGGCATTAAAATAATTTCATTCCATTTTAAATCTGGAAATGTGCACTGAAACTTTAAATATTTATAAATGTTAGCCTGTGTGTTGCTCATCTCTGGGGAACAAATGCACTGAAAGTATAATAGAAATATTTTGCTAAGTTCTTTAACAGTATGAATAGAAATCATCTCTAGATTGTTATGTATTATGAATTACTTGTAAATGTCTTAAGATGATGTAAATATCTTGAACAGTATTGGATGAAGGTTTTTATGATCTACAAAAGCCCTAAAATGGGAGAAATATTTACATACATAGTTTTAGAAAAATATTCCCGTAGACAGAAGATAACTGTTTTTTAACCTCTTTTGGAAGCTTGATGATCTATTAAGAGATGGGCAAGACCTAGAAAAGGAAACACAGAGTATCTGACTGGACTGGACCTAGAAGAGCAGGGTTCTAATTCCACTTCATGCCATGTCTAGCTGTGTGACATTGGAGGAGTCACTAAACTTTTTGGGCTTCAGTTTCCCCTTGTGTACAATGAGGGGGTTGGACTAAATGTCATTTCGGTTCCTGCCAACTCTGAAATACTCTCATCTGTCAGCATATGGTATTGTGAATTCTTACAGTAAGTTATGCACTCAGACACACATTTCTATTATGGTGGTACTTTTGGGAATGGCTTGAGTTGAAAATCCATTTTTTTATTTTCATGTATGTTTTTCAACTCATATTAATTGGTACAGTTGATATTACAATCTCATTCTACAGAGTGCTAAGTGGATAATCTACTTTTTGATGTGAATCAATGTATCAAACTTATTAAGTGACTGAAATAAAAATTGATAAGGATTGCAAATATGTCTTAGTCATTCACCGCATCTATATAATTGTATATGAAATGAAATAAGTAGTTTTACAGAAAAAATTGTCTTATTAGAAAATACATGTGCCCTTTTAAAATGAGCTGTTTTACAAATATTACTATGTCAAAGATGTGATAAAAGGTTAAGATAAATGGGTTCAGAATGAGGGGTGATGATCAGCCCTTAAGTTCCAGGTATGCTTGCAATATCAGGAGAAAATAAGGAAGGGCTTCGTACACTGGATTTACATATTAAGCCTTATGGGAGAGGATTTTGGGAAAGATGGGCAAGCATGATGGATTTTGGTCTTCACTAGAAGAAACATTCAAAATAGTGAAAAACAGGCCCATTTGAGTACTGACGCTGCTTTATTTACATCATTGTCATGAGTATAAATAAAAGCATTTTAGTTCTCTTTATAATTTTTTTTTAATTGAACACATAATATAATCTTTTTTTTAAGTGAATAGCAATAAAGGGGGGCAGGTGATACAGAGGATAGAACACCAGACCTGCTTCAGGAAGATCCAAGTTCAAATCTAGCATTATATACTTATTAGCTGTGTGACCCTAGGTAGATCACTCAACTCCGTTTGCCTCAATTTCATCATTTGTAAAATAAGTTGGCAAGAAATGGCAAACCACTCCAGGGTCTTTGCTAAGAAAACCCTAAATAGGACCATGAAGAGTCAGACACTGAAATGATCAAACAACACAAATAAATGGACATAGATTTTGAAGGTAAGAATTAATAGTGTAAGTTTATTTTTCATTAGACATCGATTAGTACTTTACTGATGGATGCCCTAAAAATCGATTATCTAGCATTTGTGCTTTTTGAGAAAAGGAAAAGTTGTCATGGTTAAAAAAGGTGAAACATACTTATGCATTTGAACATTTCTTTGCTATGTCATTGTGAATAATATCTTTGGATAGCTGGGTGTGATGACTGCATTTAGCACCCAGGGTATTTTAAAATCAGCAGTGCCTCTGGCTCTCACTCCCACCCACCAAATCCTCTTATCTCCTATACAACCCATCAAACTTGCACAGAATGGGTGGGGCCATTCTTTCTCCAAGCATATACTAATAAGAGTATTGTCTAATTGGTAATTAGCTAGCCTCAAGTGCTCGGACCTCAATGCAGTTGGGGCCTACCCTTAGGGAACCTCATCCATCCATGTTGGATTTTTGCTCAAAGATGGCCAAGGGCATCATGCATTTTCAGGATTGACTAATACTCCACAGTCTTACCCTTAATGCCGTATGTCCGAGAAAATGCTTTAGATTCTTAAAGTCAGCTAGTCAGTCAAGTGCAAACTATTTAAAGTTCCATTATGCTGGAAGAGCCAATAGTCTCAGCAATAATACAAGTCAATTTCTGAGGGCCAGCCTACTTTTAAATACACAGAAACTGGCCACGTGGTGTTGAATTCCTTGATTACAACAGAATCCTTGAAACACAGGGATTGGCAGGGTTGGTTTATTTTGTGTCACATGCAACAACATTTTATCAGTTATTTGGTCTTGTCTTGTACTGCCCATAACATACATATGCAAAAATGCCACTAAGAAGGTAGTTTCAGCTTCTCTACAATATCTTTTGCAAAGAAGGAAAAGAAACTTCATGAACTCAATTATCTTGAAATTTATATGCAACATTTACTTTGATATCCCGCAAAATAGTGAGAAGAGAAAAAAAATTTAATATCAGGAATAAGGAATGAGAAGCTAATGGCTGCTTATGCCTATGTCTTGAATACTTAAAAAATTGATAGGCTGTACATAATGAGCTTTACAAAAAAGAAAATTATATTTTAACAAGACTTGTTATGATGTGGGTGTCAACTCTGAATCAGCTCTATACCGTCTACCAATTTGTTATTACAAAAATTAAAATGAGCACAAAGCAAGAATAAAAATACTAAGAAAATAAGTGATATCCAGTTGTAACAATTGTTTTTAAGAAATTGTGATAAAATTTACAGTGAAAGGAAGGTCACTAACAATTTCATACACAAGTTTAACTGATACAAATCAATTCATTTTGCAAGGGGAATATAAAACTACTAAACCAGCAGCAAATAGCTGGCTTATCTGTCAAGCAGGGAGATGCTGAAATTGATGACAGAATTAGAATATCAACTCATTTATTATGTCCCGTTTTCTGTGAATAATTCAAGGAAGTGGTTACATATATCCAACTAAACACTATTTGAAGTCATGTAAATGGAGTAATTCTGGTCCAGTGGAAATATGTCCAAATTTGGATAGTGCTACAACTGCTCTGCTTATTTTCACTAAGACCTAGATCTATGATGATGACTAAATGGATGATTATAAAGCATTAGTACTTCAGAGAGTAGAGAAAAAAAAACTATAAAACCAGGATAAGGAAAACTTGATGAGGGTTCCAAATAAGCAAAATCATACCAAAGGGATCTTAAGAATAAAATAGGAGAAGGGCAGCAAAAGGAGGGGGAGGGATGGAAAAGATCTGTGAAACTATAATGAAAAACTTCTCCATCCAGGACAGTGGAGCCACTCGTTGTTAATTCTAGAATCAGAGTTCAGGATATACTTCAGAGAGTAAATGGCACTAAAGAGAACAAAGATGGGGGAAATGTGTTAAGTGAAGGGTAGACAGGATATGCACAACACAATTGTGAGGATGTTGAAACAAGAACAATTGTTGATCTGCATTTCTATTTTTCCCATTATAAAAAAAATTATGAGAAGCATTAACAGTTACTGAAGATATCCTCATTGATGGTATTTATTAGTAGAGAAAAGGCAGGCATTCACAAGTGATAGTTCAAAAAAGAATGTGTATATAATATACACATGTACTTAACATATACTTTATAGAAATATATAGAGACCCCAGTCGTTATTTACATTAAGAAAATACATTTAAAGAATTGTCACCTAAAAGATGTAACAACAGAACATTGTTCAGTTCTTTTCAATTCATACCAAAAGTGATAAAAGGGAAAAATGTGCTTATCAAAGATGTATGTCACTGTGATGAGAGAAAGGAAGAGAACAAGCATTTATCAAGTGCCTACTATGTGTGAGGCACTGTCCTTTATAACTATTACTCATTTGTTCTTATTTATTTTTATAATAATACTTCATAAATAATTCCATTATATAGAAAAAGCCAGCAGAGAATCCAAGTTAAAGAGGGATTCCCTAACAATAGTGAAATCCTTCCAAATTGCACCAAGCCCTAAAATATTAGATAATCTCCTGAAAGAGACCCACCACCGTTCACAGGAGTCTGACCTAAGCATCATAACCGGCCTGGAACTGGCCTCTAACCTGTTGGTGACCAGAGGCCAAATGGCAGGCTGAGAGTCAGGACACAAACAGAAGTTTAATTTCCAAGTAAGGAAAATTATGTTTGCAAATAGAAGCCCCACCTCCTACAAAAGGGACTTGAATACTGCTAAGGTTGGGACCACTTACATACATGAAAAGGGTTGGACCACAACAATTTTAGGTCTAAAGACAGTTTTCATGTTGGCATTTCATGGAATAAAATAGGTGTCCTTTGGGTCTCATGGAAATAGGCACTGTCAAGTTTGGGGGCACAGGATAGGAACAGTGGGGCAGGGATTGTGACCATGGGATGGATGGCCCTGGGAAATAGGGAGAGCTAAATCAGCGAGCATCTGGTGCTGGCCCAAGCAGAGGGCGAGGTTCCCAGGTGCAAGAACTCTTTCAAGCTCGGGCTCAGCCTGCTCACTGGGTTTTACTAAAGACCATGCATTAGTATTTTTTGCACATGAGGAAACAGGTCCAGAAGAGAAAAGAAACTAGACCATGGTCCAACCTTTCTCTACTCAGCTTTCAAAGAGATTCTCCTGAAGTGGAGTTTGGACCATGTCATACTTCTCTACTCCATCTATAGTGACCTTTTATTGCCTCCAGGATCAAATATAAAATCTTCTATTTGACTTTTAAAGCCCTTCATAACTCGGCCCCTCTCTGTCTTTCTAAATCTCTTCACATTTTACTCCCCTCCATATATGCTATAACCCAGAGGCAACTGGCCACCTACTTCTTTCCATATGATCCTGGGTTCTAACTCCATGTCTTTTCCATGTCTTCTATCTCCATGCTTGGAATGTTCTCCCTCTTAAATTGTGCCCTCTCACTGTCCTAGTTTCCTTTAAGATTCAGTTCCAATTCTACCTTTTACTCCCACTTCTTTCCACTACTAATACATTTCTCTCTCACATACCTTCCATGTAATACAGACAGGTATATACCCCCACTCACACACACACACACATATGTGTGGGAAAAGGTGAAGAACTTACAGATTCTAAAGTAGATCAAGCCTTTAGGCCTCAGTTTCTGCTTCTCCGGAGTCACGTGATTTTAGATAAGGCCTGGACTAAGTGGCTGAAGAAGCTGTATATCATCTTGTCTACTACATTCCACTGACCAACTAGGGGAACAGTAGATTTACGTGACCAATCACAACATATAGAGGGTGGGATTTTAGAGGTTCTTTGTCTGAAATGTATAAAAGCTGTAAGCATCTTCAAGGTTCTGGCCCTATCCTGCTGTGAAATTTTGCTCGCAGACCAGGATGGGGTCCGCTTCTCGAGATTCTAATAAATTATTCTGCTTTCTATGAGTGATCTCTGTAGTAGTCAATTTGGGTAGGTCTATTTGTCCCAAACACATATATATTTCCATTTGCATTATCTATCCACATATATGTCATATATGTGTACTTAAGTATTTATATATCATCTCCTCTGTTAAAATCCAAACCATTTTTTCTTTCTCCAAGACTTAGCGCAATGCTTGACATATATCAAGCACTTAATAAATGCTTAATGACTGACAGAATGAGCATATGAGTAAGGATTGGTTATGGTCTACGTTGTTGAAAGGAAAATTCCAAATTGATAAAATCAGTGATTCATTTGAGCATTGCATCATAGGGAGAAAATATATATGAGAATGTAATCTTTTGTGATTGTAAATGATTTTGAATCTTTAACAGTACTAAGAAAGCATTTCTGGATCAGCATGCTTACAAAATACTTGGATAAAAGCAAAAAAAAAAAAAAAGCCTGGATGTCTCTTCTAGGACTTTTAGTTTATCCAAAACAAAGTTATCAAGTGGTCAAAGAAACAATGTAAAAACCCCTCTTCAAACAGAGAGGATGAATGGTGGAGCTAGATAGGACATAGTCAAGTCAGAAAGACAGGCAAGGGTCAGGAGTAAGAATAAGCTTTGTTTGGGGTATAATTTTCATTATAGCAAACTCCCCCTAAAAACTCCCAAATAGAGCTATAAAATGCACTTTATTGAATCTAACATACAGATCAGTTCTCTACCATTTGTGCTCATTTTAGCCTGGCAGTTAACCCAAGATAACAGGAGTTCTCCACTAGCGAGCACCCCCCCACACACACCCATATTTGGAACCATGGGTTATATATATGTATATATACATATATGTGTGTGTACATACATACATACACATATATGTGTGTGTATGTGTATACATACATACAGAGACAGAGACAGAGAGAGAGAGAGAGAGAGAGAGCAGTGCTGAGGTAAGAGTGCTGCCCACGGATAATGAAGGTGATGACATGAATGATGTCGGAGCTCTCTCACTGGCTGGGAGGCTCCGAAGGACAGAGTGGGATGGAAGATGCAAAGCTAAGGTCTAAAAGCCTTGCCCTGCCCTCGCTGCTGGGGGCCGGGACGCCTGGGGACCGCGGCCCAGCGCCGGGCCAGGAAGCCGAAGGGCTCTCATCTGAATTGTCTCAGGAAGATTCTGAAGATGGCCCGGCAGGAGGAGGTAGCAGACACTGACGCCTTTTACAGCAGAACCGCCGAGCCAGAAAGCTGATGGGCTGACCAATTTTACAGAGAACGAACAGAGGCGGGTACGCCCACGGAGGTGAGAAGAAGAGATCCGAGGGCTCCCTCAAGGGCTCTCTGAAGAACTCTGGAATCACTTATCAGACGGGAGAGCCTGAGACAGGCCCCCCCAGCCTGGCCCACTGGTGTCAAACACAGGCTGCGCTCCAGGAGCAACGAAATGGCAGCAGCTCACAAGGAAGGGGATCCGGGCCAGTTAGAGACTCTGCCCTGCAAATGTTCATAGGCTATCTGTGCCTGGGCCCATCGGCAGCAGGTGGGCACACCGTACCCTGACATTGGGATGCCCTTGCAGTCCTCTTCAATTATGAAGGATAATAACTAGAATAACAATAACTGGTGAGGAAATACAAGAAGAGGTCCCCAAGAGTCATTTGGCAGACCCCGGGAGGCTGTGCACCAGGACAAGAAGAGGCCCCAGATCCATATCAAAGGCTCCCTACCTCTAAATCTGACCCATTCCTGAGCACTGCAAGCTCTTACAGGAGGCAGGAACAGGCACCAGCTGGCTGCCTTGGCACTCACTACCCCGTTCTGTGGACTGAGGAGAACTGACATAGCCCGGAGGAGAGGAGGAAGTCAGAACTCAGCCACAGCTGCAGTATATAGCTCAAACCCCTCAATTCCAGCTTCAAGCCTAATCTTCAGCCTGCAGAGGGATAGCCGGCCAGAGCCCCAGGCCAAGAGGAAGCCTGCAATTCTGTCTCTCTGACCCAGCAGAGTCTCCTACCTGAATGACTATTGAGGCACCGGGGAGACTACTGGGACTCACACTAGCGGGGCAGCAATCAGACCTTTCCCTGGATCGGATCACTGAAAGGTTTCCTATTCCTGAGATTCTGAGGTAAAGCAACATTCAGTACCCCAAGAAAGCAGCAGCAGGACCAGCCCTAGACCTTCCCTCCAGAAGGGTGCCTATTTTAGTCTTGACATCAAGTCTGAAGTCAGGAAGTAGATTGGAAGAATGAGTAAACAAAAAATTTAATAATCCCACCATAAAAAACTACTATCGAATAGTCAAAGGAACAATGTAAAAACCCCTCTTCAAACAGAGGATGAATGGTGGAGCCATAGGAGACATAGGTTAGAAGGACAGGCAAGGGTCAGGAATAAGAATAAACTTTGTTTTGGATAAACTAGGTTAGAAGTCCTAGAAGAGACATCCAGGCTTTTTGTTTTGCTTTTATCCAAGTATTTTGTAAGCATGCTGATGCAGGGCTGGAAAGACAGGTTGCAAAGTTGTAATATGAATCTGATTTCCAACTCCACAGGAAAGAGAAAAAGGTATCATAAAACTGTTCTATGGAGCCCCCACACCTTTTCTCAAAGGCCCTTAATTTTAGATTCTTATGAGTCAGCTATTAATTTTTATATACAATACAGCATGCTAGTTAAGTAGCTGAGATCTAAAATGCTGCAATGTGGTTAAGATTAATTTTTCTTTTTAAAAGTTCCTTATGCAAACATTTCCATAGAAGGTAGATTGTTGTAATGAAATATGAAGTAAGCCAAAGCCTTTGTAATTTAAAACTGATGAGATTTTAAGTTCAGGGGAAAGAAAAAATTAATTACACGACAGCACTGATCCTTACAGGATATGTGGCACCAACATCCTCCCAGCTATATTAATCAGAAGGCAATTAATTAAAATGGATGTTCTGCCAAGATTATTACACCTGTTGCTGATGATCCTCTCTGAAATTAAGCCTAATTTGTTCAAGAACATAAATCATGATGTCAGGATTTGTGTGAGAGGCAGGAAAGTCAGTTGCACAGGAATAATCTTCCCCTGACACTGAAGGAGAAGATTCATATTAAATTGGTGGGATAGTTTATGGAAGGTTTGATATTCCATGTGTAGTGGTATTTGTCTATACTGTGTTCTTACAGAAATAATTTGGCAATGGTTTTTGGTTTTTTTTTATCTTTGTTTTTTGTTCTCTTTATTTCTAAGAAGCAAGATTCTGGATGTTATGTGAAGGCAACTACAGATAAAACCAAAAGAAATCATATTGTATCAAAATGAAATCTCTATCAATGTCTCTTACCAAGTCAGATTTTCTTAAAATGAGTCAATCAAGTAATAGCTGGTCATGAACTTTAGAAACTTTGTTGAAATTTGTTTTCCAGGGCATGAAGAATTATAGTCAGTAATTATCACCTATTCTGATCATGTAATAGTATCAGTAGTTATAACCATGGGCCCCGAGGGTCATAACAATTTCACAAAGTAAAATTTTAAATGAGTAAATCTTGAGCCAAAAATTAACACACACAGTGATACAGACAACCTGATACAATAACCTGAGGGAAAAGGCAGGAAAGGATGGAGTCAAGTTGGTGAAATAAAAATCAGCATTTTTGCCTAGTTCCCCGACTCACCTCTTCCGCAACCATACTGACTACCACATTGTGATTAGGAAAGCTCCACAATGACTTGTCTTCGCAGAGTAGCAGCAAGGACAGATGCAGCAACAAGAATGGCCAGGAGGCTGCATCTGGTCACCAGAGCTGGAAGCACTGAGAAGAAAGAGATCTCGGGCAGCCCGGAAGGACTGGGAACACGAACGGGGAGCTTCTGGCAGCTGTGACCCAGTACCCAGTCCTGCGTACCATTCCAGGGCAGTCACGAGGGTGGCGGCCCTCCCTTTATCCTGAGAAAGGAATAAACGACTAAATTAGGCAGCCCTAATTAGCCTCTGAGCCCAGGAGCAGAGGGAGAACTCACTTCTAACCGTAGACCTCCGCACGCGTCTGTGCTGGAACAACATGTAACTACCTCTAGGCTTCAGAGAAATGGGCAAACTGGACATAAACACACTGCAAATTCTTAGGAGAATTTAAAAAGAGAGAGAGAGATTTTAAAAAGAGAAAAAAATATTCTTAAAACCAAATAAAAATATTAGAAAAAATGGGAAAAGGAAGATAGCTAGCCAAGAAATTTATTTAAAAAAGAATTAACAGCTTGAAAAGCAGCACAAAATATTTTTGAAGAAAATAACTCCTTAAAAATTAGAATTGAGGGGCAGCTAGTTAATGTAGTGGATAGAGCACCAGTTCTGAAGTCAGGAAGACCCCAGTTCAAATCCGACGTCAGACACCTAACAATTCCTGGCTGTGGGACCCCAATTGCCTCAGGAAAAAAAAAATTAGAATTGGCCAAATGGAAGCTAATGACTGTATGAAACGTGGGGAAAAAAAATAAAAGAAAGTCAAAATTATAAGAAAATAGAAAAAAATGTGACATATTTCATAGAATAAAATGGCTGATCTAGAAAACAGATCAAGAGATAAGCTAAGATTCACAAATCTTCTTAAAAACCAAAATAAGAACCTACACATGATTTTTTTTTTAATTATAAAGAAAAACTTCCCAAATATCTTAGAGTGAGAAGACAAAAGTATTATCTACACATCTTTTTTTTTTTTTTTTAGTAGTGTTTCTAATCTTAGTACTTTTTTTTTTCATTTTATTATATCTTTTTATTGACAAAACATATGCATGGGTAATTTTTCAACATTGACCCTTGCAAAAATTTCCGTTACAACTTTTCTCCTCCTCTCCACCCCCTCTCCTAGATGGCAGGTAGTCCCATACATGTTGTATATGTTAAATACAATATATGTATACATATTTATATAGCTATCTTGCTGCACAAGAAAAATCAGATTTAGAAAGAAGGTAAAAATAACCTGAGAAGAAAAACAAAAATGCAAGCAAACAATAACAGAAAGAATGAATGAAAATGCTATGTTGTGGTCCACACTCATTTCCCAGTGTTCTTTTGCTTGGTGTAGCTAGTTCTATTCATCACTGATCAATTGGAACTGATTTGGATCCTCTCATTGCTGAAAATAGCCACATCCATCAGAATTGATCTTCATATAATCTTGTTGTTGAAGTGTATAATGAATGATCTCCTGGTTCTGCTCATTTCATTTAGCATCAGTTCATGTAAGTCTCTCCAAGCCTCTCTGTATTCATACAACAAGAAATGTAAGTCATTTCTTACAGAACAATAATATTCCATAACATTCATATACCATAATTTATTCAGCCATTCTCCAACTGATGGGCATCCACTCAGTTTCCAGTTTCTAGCCACTACAAAAAGAGCTGCAACAAACATTTTTGTACATGTGGGTCCCTTGCCCTTCTCTAATATCTCTTTGGAATATAAGCCCAGTAGTAACACACCAGTCAAACCTTGAAGGAGACTCCAAAATGAACATTCCCAGGAATATTTTAGCCAAAATCCAGAATCCCCAGATCAAAGAAAAAAATACTATAAGCAGGAAGAAAGAAAATTTTCAAATACCAAGAGCCACAGTCAGGATCACAAAAGTTAGTCAGTTATTATGATGAAGGAATGGAAGATTTGGAATATGATATTCCGGGAAGCAAATGGTCTAAGATTAAACCTAACAAAACTGAATATAATCCTCTAGCAGCAAGGATATTTAATGAAATAGAGGACTTTCAAGCATTCCTGAGGAAAAAGACCAGAGCTGAATAGAAAATTTGATATTCAAATGTAGTACTCAAGAAGCCTAAAGAGGTAATCATGAGAAAATTCATAAAGCAACTAAACAAGGTTAAACTGTTTACATTCTTATATGGAGAAAGAATACATACAATATATAACACCTCAAAACATCATCACTAGGGCTCTGAGAGGGAATCTAAATGGACAGTGTTTGAGAATGATTCTATTATTTAGAGATGACCTCAAAAGAAGGGAAATATGGGGAAGAAAAATGACCTTGGAGATTGGGGAAGGGATAGGAAAAATGGGAAAAATTACCTTATATAAAAAGGGGCAGTCAAGGGAGAGTTTATACAATGGAGGGAGAAGTGTTGGAGGGGGAGCAGGCACTGTTTGAACATTATTTCTATCTGAAAAGGTCCACAGAAGGAAGAATATACATACACACAGTAGGTACAGAAATTCATCTTACCTAATGGGGAAGTAAGAAAGTTACAAAGGTGGAGTGGATCATGAAATAAGGAGAACTATTAAAGGAGGTAGTGGTCAAAAGTAAAACATATTTTTGAGAAGGGTCAGGGTGAAATAAAGTTAAAAAAAAAAGATGGGAGGAAACACACAAGTATTTGTGTAAATGTGAATCCACTTTCATTATAACTATGAATGTAGATGGGATAAATTCACCCATAAAATGTAAGTTAATAGCAATATAGATAAGAAACCAGAATTCAATAAAGGTTATTTACAAGAAACACTCAAAATAGAAAGATACAACAAAAAGTTAAAAAAAAATATCGGAGCAGAATCTCCAATTGAAATAAAAAAGGCAGGGATAATAAATCATCTCTGATACCAAAAGTAAAAGTAAAATTAAACTCAATTAAGAGAGATAAACAAGGAAACTACATTTTGTTAAAAGGTATAATAAACAATGAAGTAATAATATTGAACATTGATGTATCAATAATATAGCATTCAAACAAGATACACACAGGAACTATATGAACACAATTACAAAACAATCTTCACACAAATAAAAAGTGATCTAAATAACTGGAGAACCATTTATTGCTTATGGGTTACCCAAGTCAATATAATATAAATGGCAATGCTAGCTTTTATTTTAAAATTTTGCATCATTATTCATCAAGGAAATTAATCTATAGTTTTCTTTCTCTGTTTTAGCTTTTCTGATTTAGGTATCAAGAACTTACTTCTGTCATAGAGCTTAATAGTTTTCTATGTTTTCAAACAGTTTGTAAAATATCATAATTATACTTTAAATGTTTGGTAGAATTTCATCTGATCCTGGGTTTTTTCTTAAGGGTCTCATTTAAGTTTTGTTTGATTTCTTTTGCTAAGATAGGATTATTTAAGTATCTACTTCCTCTTTTTTTTTTCATTTAGATTATCAATTTTAAAAGCATATAGTTGGGCAAAATAGGTCTTCATTGATGTTATTTCTTCTTGATTGGTTGTAAATTCATGTTTTTCATTTTTGATATTGATAGTTTGGCTTTTTTCTTTATTTTTATTTCAAATTAGCCAATAGTTGTTCAATTTTATTGGTTTTCTTCATAGAACCAACTCAGAGTTCTATTTATTCAATTTATTTGTTTATTTTTACTTTCAATTTTATTAACATTCCTTTTGGTTTTCAAAATTTCGATTTTGGTGTTTAATTGGGTGGGGGTTACTTTTTTTTCCCCCTATTTTTCTTTAGTTGCATTCCCAATTTGTTGACCTGTTTTTTTTTTCCTTTTTTTCATTGATGTAACCATTTAGATATATAAAATTTCTCCCAAATACTATTTTGGCTGTATCCCAGAAATTTGGGTATATTGTCTCATTGTCATTGTCTGGAATAAAATTATTATTTTCTTCAACCCACTCCCTTTTTTAACCATTAGATTATTTAATTTCTAATAAGTTTTTAATCTGTGCTTTAAAGATCCTTTATTAAATGTATTTTATTGTATTATGTATGTATGCAGAAAAGGATGCATTTAATGTTTTCTCTTTTCTGCATATTTGTGAGACTTTTTATGCTCTATTGGTCAGTTTTTCTAAAGGTGCCTTGCATGACTGAGAAATAGATATATTCCTTCATACTTTCTTTCACTATTCTTTAGGGATTGTCATATTTAACTTTTCTAAAATTCTATTTATCTTCTTAATTTGCTTCTTATTTATTTTATGGTTAGGGAGCAAATTGAGTTCTTCCAGTAGCATAGTTTACTATCTTATCTTGTAGAGTGAAGACTGAAATTTTTTTTATTCTAATTTTTTTTTTTTGGACAGAGCAAGAGACATGACTAATGTGAAAATTTGTTCTGCCTGACTATACACATTTTAAATAGTTTTTTTTCCCCTTATCTTTCCATTGGGTAGGGTAGGGAGTAGAAAAAGAGAGAATTTGGAACTGAAGAAAAAAAAGGTTTTTTTTAGAAATCTCTAGGCTTCCCAAAAAACAAACATGTGCTTGGTCTAATGATTCAGCTGCAGTAGGTGGGGATGTTGATAGGCATGAAATATTGCTTATATTGTCAGGGTTTTTTTTTTAATGCATTAATTGGTTTTGCTATTTTTTCTATTCCTTTTTTTCTTTAAAAAATTCTTTGTGAAAAGATGGAAGTTAGGAATATAATCTCTTCTATTATTATATATGCTTTCTTGAAATGGAAATTGGTTGTTATATATCTTGAATCCTTCCTGATGTTCTTCTGTGCATATGACAATATTTTGTTTTGTTTATTTTCCTTTTCTTTCCTTTTCTATTGTTTTTTCTTAGTTTGTATTCAGTTCAACTAAAAAAGAGAAAAAATTCTTTGTTAGGGGAAGCTAGATGTTAAAATTGGTAGAAAGCATCAACCAGTAAGTCAGGAAGACGAGTTCAAATTTGACCTCAGATACTTAATACTTACTAGCTGTGTGACCCTGGACAAGTTACTTAACCACAAGTGCCTCGCCAAAAACAAACCAAAAAAAAAAAAAAAAAAAAAAAACCCTTGTTGTATGAAATAGCTCCATGGGAGTGGGTAACAAATAAATAAGAGGTGACCCCCTTAATTTTTAAGTAGTTCATAAACAAAAGATATCATTAAAGTTATTTAAAATAAAAAATCTGTGGGGTTATACCCTTAAAAAAAGAACGGAATATAAATAGATTTTAACAGAGCACATATATTTATATTGCCAGTCAAGCATTTTTAAGTGCTATAAATGTGCCAGGTAATCATTCTTAGAGACACAGACATGTAATTCCTAGACTCTAGGAGATCACATTTAAGTAGAATAAAAATGCTGGAAACTTATATGACCAAGTGTATATAGAGACAAGTATATGGGGAAGTCTCTCAGAGACAGAATTTTAATCAACTTTCTAAAAACAAATTCTCTATCCACAATGTCATGGTTGCCTTTCTAATTGACCAATTACACAATAAAAATTCACCAAATAATTCAAAAACCTATATTTCACTTTTATGCAATGTAAATTTAATATGCAAAATCAAAGGACACTGAAAATATCAACAATTAATGAATAGGCATTTTTAAAGTTCCTATTGTGTGTCCAATACTATGTGATCAAATAGAATGGAATAAAGTTGCTGTTCTACAAGTCATTAAAGAATCATTGGAAACTGAGTTTTAAGTATTAAGACTCCTTAATAAGGCCTTAATTAAGTTTTTGACTAAGCATAAAAAAAAAAATTCTCCCTCTTCTGAATGTCTGGAGTATTTATCTGAGCAGGTTATTTGACAGATGTGAATGAATAAGTGAACAAATAAGCATTTACTATATGTCAACAAAAGGTCTTTTAAATATCTTAAATCATTTCTTTGGAATATAAAATGGGATTTTCCGGTAGATATGTTTAAATAATATTCAGGTTCTAAAGCCTGTCCACAAAACCCTATTTAAATATCTCAAGGACTGTATCACTCTCAGAACAATGGACAAAAGAAATGAGGTCAAAAGATGAGTACAAAAAGTTAAGTGGCCCCTCTGAGCTTTTTTCTCCTCTGAAAAATGGGATAAAACTAGGGTTCCTTCTACTTCTAAATCTGTGACCCTAAATATAACTATATAACAATGATTTTCCATGGGAAAATACATTCAGAATTTGAATTTTAGATGTTGGAAATATATTTCTGCTCACTAGAGTGACATTGAAGACTTCTACCTGCTGGATTTTGTCAGGTCCAAACCAATATTAGTAGATTTGTTCATTGCACCAAGCGAGATAAGCAATGGAGACGTTTTCAGAAATTTCTGGTCACCTCCTTTCAAAGGCCCCAAGATGTCCACCAGCTTCCCTTTCCACTATTCCTCTGTTGTTTCCAAGTAAATTTCTATTCTCTGAAGAGAATGCCGGGGAGGAGAAATTAGTGTGGTAACTTTTCTCCCGTGATGCTTCTGTTGCTAATGTCAATTCCATGTCCTTTCTGAGGTTTCAGGCACTAGTGACTGGGAGAGAAAGGGCTCCCATAATGCTATCCTGTATTCCATATTTGCCCCACTATTTAAGCCCCACAATGAAAGACAGTTATACACAAGTGCTAATTCTGGAAATTGGTATACAGATTAGCAAACTAAGAGCCATGCACAAATACAATTGGAATTGAGGATGACCCCAAAGGGTGATGGAGAAGAGCACTTGGTGGATCTGAGAAGACTGCAACATAATATAAATGGTTATGAAAAAGATGTTGAGTAAAGAGTGTCCTCAAAGAAGTCTGTTATGATTATAAGTGAAGAGGGGTTGGACACAGAATATGAGAAAGGCAGACAGAGACAGAGACAGAGACAGGCAGAGACAGAGGCAGAGACAGAGACATAGAGACAGAGACAGAGACAGAGAATTACATGTTCTGTTGGCATCTTGAAATATCAAGAGAAATGTAAGAAGATCTCCAGTAGACTTTATGGAAAGACATGGATGAAGATTTAAAGAGGATGACTAGATATGGCTGGAAGGAATTCTGATCATTGTTTGTACCCATCTGGAAGAAATCACAGAACTTTTGGAATTAGCTCATGGGGATTAGTTTCTGGAGTGAGTGGGAGTAATGGGCTAGGACAAAGAATATTCTCTCTTATTTCCATCTTTCTTTGAATGAACCGACAATATCCTAGACCATTCCAAGAAAAGATGAGAAGCAGGAAAGGAAGGAATGCTGGGAAGAAAACCCTAAGCAGACAGGGAAAGATATGTCTACATGAGTGGCTAGTTATCAGAATTTAATTTGAATTTTTTTTTCTAACCAACTTTTACTATGTGGCCTTGGAAAAGTCACTTAACTCTGTCTCAGTTTCCTCATCTATAAAATGAGATGAAGTAAATGACAAACCACTCCAGTATCTTTGCCAAGACTCATAAAGACATGAAGTCACAGAAACTAAAAGTAATGGGGCAGAATCTTCCAAGCATACAGTCAGTGCAAAGGAATAAATATAGTCAGGAAAATTGGAAAGACCAGATTATGAAGATATTTAAATGCCAAATATACTAGTGGAATCATCTGAGTAGGAGAATGACCTAACTTAAGGAAAAATCTACTTGGTATTTGAATAGAGGATGTATAAAAGTGGTGGTGAGGTCTTGAATCAAGGGTGAACAAACAAGAGAGGCTCTGCTGGAGAGGTAGTTATGAGATAGAAAAAAAGGAACATAGAAGAGCTGTTGTGAAGCTAGAAATGACAAGATCTGGCAACACATGTTGAAAGAGTGAGAATTCAGGAGGATACCAAGGTAGAAAAGTAGTAGTGCCTTCTACTGTAATGGAGAAGTTCTGAAGAGGGTAAAAATAAGTTCTGTTTTACACATACGGAGTTTATTCACTTTGAAATATTCAAGAAGCAACGAAATTTAAAATTTTTTTTCTCAATAAACATTAATTTTTCTCCCACTTCCCTCTTAGCCATTAAAATGAAGATAATTTTAACTGTATGAGGATGTATTCTGATGGAAGTGGATTTCTTTGACAAAGAGAAGACCTAACTCAGTTTCAATTGATCAATGATGGACAGATGCAGCTACACCCAAAGAAAGAACACTGGGAAATGAATGTAAACTGTTTGCATGTTTGTTTTTTCTTCCTGGGTTATTTATACCTTCTGAATCCAATTCTTCCTGTGCAACAAGAGAACTGTTCAGTTCTGCACACATATATTGTATCTAGGATATACTGTAACCTATTCAACATGAAAAGGACTGCTTGCCATCTGGGGAAGAGGGGTGAAGGGAAGGAGGGGAAAAATCGGAACAGAAGTGAGTATAAGGGATAATGTTGTAAAAAATTATTCTGGCAAAGGTTCTGTCAATAAAAAGTTATAGTTATTTTAAAAATGAAGATAATTTAATTAAAAATTTAATTTCATAAATTAAATTGCTCACTTAATTTTTTTCTGAAGCAATTGGGGTTAAGTGACTTGCCCAGAGTCACACAGCTAGGAAGTGTTGAAGTGTCTGAGATCACATTTGAATTCATTTCCTCCTGACTTCAGGGCTCTTGCTCTATCCATTTCACCACCTAACTGCCTCTCATTTATTTTTAAAACTTAAATTTAAAATTTAAAATGAAACTTAAATTAAAATATCCCATTGGCTAAAATGGTTTATATTTAATTAAAATAATATGTAAGCAAAATATTTATATAAATCCTATTTAAGTGAATAAAATACATTTAAATGATATATTTTTAAAGTTTATTTTTAATTTAAATTGTGAGGATCCATCCCTTCAAGGGAAGATTCAGTTTGGGTATTCTGAAAGTCTTCTAATCCCAGGCTGCTCTACTCTTTTATTTAAATATATTTATGTAAAGTAAAATAAATATATTTGTACAAATACATTTACAAAAATAAACATATTAGAGAAATATTTACATAAAACCTAGAAGATATTTATATAAAACATTTATATATATATTTATTACATATAAAGATCTAATATAAATTTATTTAAAAACTTTAAAACTTTAAATTATGAAGATTCATTTCTTCAAGGAAAGATTTTGTCTAGGTGTTCTGAAAATTCCTCTCTCACCCTGCTTGGCTCTTTTATTTAAATATATGATATATACTTGTATAAATATAGTTAAATAAATATATGCACATATTATGTGCATATATTTTTGTATTTTAATTTTTATTTAAATCGTGTAACTCCATTCCTTTCAGATAAGTTAGACTTAAGTCTGGGTGTTCAGCAAGCCTTCCAACTCTTCCCTCCTCCCTTTGCCTTACTCCTTCTCTCTCTCCCCCCACCATCGGCTAGTTCCCTCCTTGGGGCCTCTCTAAGAAAGCGGCGCGGGGGTTTCCCAGACAGGCTCACCAGCGAAAGTTTGCAAGTGTAGCGAACCTCACCCTTCTTCCCTTCCCCCCACCCACCACGGGCGCCTTCGAGCCTGCGCACGCACTTCTCTGACGCCGAAAGAGGGAAGAGGGAAAGCTTGGGAGCTGCGAGGCACTCGCCGCATGCCTCACGCTCGCACTCCCCTTCCTCCCTGGGGCCAGCGATTCGCCAGGCGGCTAGCGCTCCCTTTCTCCTCTGAGGGCAGCAGTTCCCCCACTAGGGGGAGCGCGAGCTCCTCGTCTTCCCTAGGGGCAGCGGTTCGCGGGGCTGCTAGCGCTCCCTTTCTCCTCTGAGAGCAGTGGTTCTTCCGCTAGGGGGAGCTCGCGCTCCTCGTCTTCCCTAGGGGCAGCGGTTCTCCCGGCCGTTGTAAGGTTCCAGTTAGTAACGGCCCTGTGACTGAGGCGGTACCAGCATCCTTGGGGAAGGGGGGGCCGTTGCGAATTTACGAACCGAAGCCTGCGCCCACTTGCCCTCGCTCTCCCTTCCTGCCACATCGGTTGGCCCGGGGCGCTCCTGTTGAGCGGGAGGAGAAGGCGGCGGAGAAGGAAAGGACCAAAAAAGATGCTGACAGCAGTTGTCGGAGTGATCCTTGGGAAGGTGAAGGCATACATGCGCACCAAGGAGTTTAAGGATTACGTGACGAGCACGCATTTCTGGGGCCCCGCGGCTAATTGGGGCCTGCCGCTGGCCGCCTTGAAAGACATGAGGGCGTCGCCCGAGATCATCAGCGGTCGCATGACCTTCGCACTCATCTGCTACTCACTGGCCTTCATGCGCTTCGCCTACCGCGTGCAGCCTCGGAACTGGCTGCTGCTGGCGTGCCACTCCACCAACGTGCTGGCGCAGAGCATGCAGGCGCGGCGCTACGTGCGCTACCACCGCGGCAAGCCCGCCGCGGTCCCGTTCCTCGAGTGCACCTGCCTTGACCTCCCTCAGAAGTAGGCCTGGTCGGCGTCGCGGGTAGACTGGCTGCGCGGGCGTGCGATGCCCAGAAAAGAGGATTTATTTTTGAAGCTGAGCCTTGCGTCTCGTCACGTTCTGCTGAATTACACCCCGCCCTTTTTTTAGTGGTTTTTTTTTTTTTTTAAAGACTAGAAATTTGTATGGGACTGACTTTGCAAAACACCCCCATCCCCTTAAAAAAAAAAAGTACCCAAACTCATTCCTGAGATTCTCTTGGGGTTCCCCAGGAGTTTTTTCTTTCATCCTCAGTCCTAAGCACGTTATTAATTAAAAAGAAAGAAAAAAGAAAAGAAAAGCTAAATCGAGTTCTGGTCATTTATATGGTCTCAAAATGTTATCGTCATCATCGTTATTATCATTATTGTTCTTAATCATCATTTTCTCATAAACAAGACAGGAAATTTCTGCACAAGAAATGTGCAAAGATGATGAAACAGGTAATGAAATTTTAAAGATTTGGGGTTAGAATTAGATTAGAATTCGAATTAGATTAGCTTTTGAGTGGTTTCCCAAAAAAGACACTAGAATCAATTTAGGGCAGGTGGTTTTGAATGGTGCTGAATCTGAGTGCATCTTAATTTTCATTATTTGAAATTGAGAATTTAAGTGATGGAATTAGATATTTTGGACAGGGGTCCATGGGCTTCATCAGATTGCTGAAGAGGGAAATGGGACTGTGACACAAAAAAAGTTAGAAAAAACAATTGACACTTTTTAAAATTTTAAAGCTTTTTTTTCCTCAAAATATATGCATACATAATTTCAACATTCATGCTTGCAAAACCTCGTGTTCCACATTTTTTCCCTCCCTTCCCTCCTTAGACGGCAAGTAATTCAATGTTTACTTTGGCAAAACATGTACAATATTTCCACAATTATCATACTGCACAAGAAAAATCAGATCAAAAGGGGAAAAAATGAGAAAGAAAACAAAAAGCAAGGAAACAACAAAAAAAACCCTGAAAATATTAAGTTGTGAGCCACACTCAGTCCCCACAGTCTCTCTGGGTGCAGATGGTTCTCTTCATCATAAGATCATTGGAACTGGTCTGAATCGTATCATTGTTGATGAGAGCAATGTCCATTAGAATTGATCATCGCATAATCTTGTTGCCATGTACAATAATTTCCTGGTTCTGCTTACTTCCCTTAGCACCAGTTCATGTAAGTCTCTCCAGGCCCCTCTAAACTCATCCTGCTAATTGTTTCTTACAGAACAATAATATTCCATAACATTCACATACCACAATTCAGCCATTCTCCAACTGATGGGCATTCATTCAAGTTTCCAGTTTCTAGCCACTACAAAAAGGGCTGCCACAAATATTTTGGCACATGTGGATCCTTTCCATTTTTTAAGATCTCTTTGGGATACATGCCTAGTAGAAACACTGCTGGATCTAAAGGTGTGCATAGTTTGATGGCCCTTTAGGCATAGTTCCATATTGCTGTCCAGAATCAGTTCACAACTCCACCAACAATGTATCAGTGTCCAAGTTTTCCCACATCCCCTCCAACATTTGTCATAATCTTTTCTTGTCATTTTAGCCAGTCTAAGAGGTATGTAAACAGTACCTCAGAGTTGTCTTAATTTGCATTTCTCTGATCAATAATGATTTGGAACACCTTTTCATATGACTAGAAATAGTTTCAATTTCCTCAGCTTAAAATTATCTATTCATATCCTTTGACCATTTATCAATTGGAGAATGGCTTGAATTCTTAAAAATTTGAGTCAATTCTCTATATATTTTAGAAATGAGGCCTTTATCAGAACCTTTGAATGGAAATTTTTTCTCCAATTTATTCTTCCCTTTTAATCCACATTGGTTTTGTTTGTACAAAAACTTTTAAACTTAATATAATCAAAATTATCTATTTTGTATTCAATAATGTACTCCAATTCTTCTTTGGCCATAGATTCCTTTCTTCTCCAAAATCTGAGAGGTAAACTATCCTTTGGTGAATAATTACTCTTTTTGGTTTAGGAGAGTGATTGGCAGTTTGCAGAATCCGGTTAAATTTAGGCCTGTTTGAAGATAGATCAATAGGCTAAATTGTGGTTCACAATCCTTTGTGGTCCTTAGTAGTGGGAATATATGGATACTATTACACACATCTCATAAAAAGTCCTTTTTGCTTATTAGTTTTCCTCAATTTTTTCCTGCCTTGTGAATGTTTCTATTATGTAAAATCTAAGTATTTCTAAGTACATTGCCTATACAGTTGCTTTACTCAATGGTCTAGGATTAATTCTTTTTAAAATTGTTTATTGCTTATGTGTGAGGCGTATTTTCAACAGGAAATATGGTAAAAAATATATAGAAATGATGAAGATTTTTGTGGTGAGTGAATTGTTAAAACAAGAAGGAAGGCTTTGGAATCAGAGGACTTGAGTGCCTGGTTTTGGAACAAGAGAACTCCAAAGTCCTGAAAAGAATTAAAATCTATGATCTTTCTATAATAGTCTGAAATATAAACAAGATGAATTATCAAGGCTTTATGAGGTTGAGGAAGGTATTTCTTCTGAAAATTTCTAATGCGTTGAAGGTCAAAGTCAGTTTTCAGAAAAATTGAAAAAGGCATTAATTTATTATTAGAATATGTACAAATAAAATTACCATACTTTTTCTACTTCCTACTCCTACAAATTA
Source organism: Antechinus flavipes (assembly GCF_016432865.1). Taxonomy (NCBI): domain Eukaryota; kingdom Metazoa; phylum Chordata; class Mammalia; order Dasyuromorphia; family Dasyuridae; genus Antechinus; species Antechinus flavipes. Next base: position 262,432,531 of record NC_067400.1, on the reverse strand, counting down.
ATTAGATTCTACATCTAAACAAAGATTAAAAATCAAACATTTTCTATTTTATGTATTCTGTCAAAACATAGGAGCATTGGATGGGTATTATTTTTAAATAAGAACTCTTAGAGCTAGGTTATCTGCTTCATGTAATAAGTATAATCAATACGAAGATCTTGCCCACTGCAAAAGTTGTGACTTTGAAACTTCGCTTTATTCTTGTCAGTAATTTCTTAATGCATTTCCTAGGGCCAGATTTTTTATTAGGTAAATTTTAGTTTAGTCATTTTAGCAAGATAAACCATCCCAATTCAGCTTGCCTCTCTCTCAGTCCAGAAATTTTCCCTTTCCTATAGGACTAATTTTTCACCAATTTGAACCCTTCTTTTGGGCTACTGATGAGATAAAACTACTCACTTGAAGTCAGTGGATTAGAACAGGGATCTGTCCATGGACAGATCTTGGAGGGAAGCAATCTGTGAACTTTGGAAAAAGTTACATATTTATTTTTTATTAACTTTTTCTGAGATTTATCATTTCCTTCAATTATTTAAAAATGTTACTCAGAGAAGGGATTTGTAGGCTTCTCCAGACAATCAGAGAGGGAACCATGACACACAGAAGATTGAGAATCTCTATAATAATACTAATAAAAAAGAATCCCTGGAATAGGACCTCCATCTAATAACTATGCTTCCACTCCCCCCATACATTTGTACCCATAAGTAATATACAACTTTATCACCAAGATATTTTGTTGTTGTCATCTTAATGGACCACTATCAAGAAACCAGGATTGAACAATTCCAGAAAAACCCAACAGTCATTGTAATATTCATTTCTTCATAATTGAAGGTCCTACACAGTATGGCCCCAAAATGAAAGGATTTCTAATATTACTTGCTTTACCAAGACTGATCTCTTGGGAAATGTAAGACAAAAAGCAATCCTGAGATGAAAAGGAATCCAAGAGCAATGGTAGTGAAGAAATTAAACTGTTAAATATTAAATGGCTTGAACTCTCCTAACCTTTAAGAAGATGTGTGGGACAATGACCACTAACCCAAAATGATTCATATAGACATTTCTCAGAGCCAAAGCGGAAAGCAGTTTATCTGTTCCTGCAGGAAAGAGGCGTCACCTCCACTAGCAGAGTCTAGTGGAATGAGACCCAATAGGCAACAGAGCAGGTGTTGAATTTGGGCCCAGCTGTCCCGGGAATCCACTTCACCCTCGGGTATAAGAACGGGGGCTATAGATTACAAAACAGTGAGATTAAGCAAGGGTATGAGCAAGGGGGGTTTTCCTGGAACTGAAACCCTAAACTATGGCAGGGGTCACTTTTCTGAGGCCTCACGTCCACCTTAAAGACAAGACAAAAGAATACCAAAAATATTTGCATATCTCAACGTCTTACTAGGGAAGGAGTATGATAAGTAAACTTTTATACACTTCACAGGAAAAGAAGGATAGATAGTTTTCAAGTTCATGTTATTTTCAAGAAGATGTGTTGTTTATTACAACAATAAACATTATTATGTTAAAAATACCAACTGTAAATTACCTAGATTAATGGGGAGAACAAAAAGAAGAACAGTTAAAGGTAATACAAAGCAGATAATTCCCAAATATTTGATTTTGTAATTCACTAACACATTCTACTCACCAATATCTTTTTTCTACTCCCATATTAGATAATTTTTAAAATTTAAAAAAGTGATATGATAACCAATTCTAAATGACCTACATAAATTTGGAGGGGGGAAAAGGGAAATAAAGGGTAAAGATAATGCAAAACAGATAATGCCCAAATATTTGACTTTGTAATTCACTCATTTGGTCTATTTGTCAAGATCTTTCTTTTACTCCTATATTGGAAGTTAGAAGGTGGAGGGAGAGGAATAAGCATTTAGTAAGTACCTATTATGTGCTAAGCACTTTACAAATATTATTTCATTTGATCCTTAGAACAATCTTGTGAGGTAGCTGCTATTATGATATCAATGTAACAGTTGTAGAAATTGGGGCAGATGGTTTTAAGTGACTTGCCCACAATGACACAGTAACTGAAGTTTCATTTAAACTTAGATTTTCCTGAATATAGGCATAGTAGTTTATCCTTTGTACTTCTTGCTGCCATTGGTGTGTCTTCTCTCTCTGGGACTTGCTTCCTAGTGATGGGCAGAAGTCCTATATTGTTTAAATAATCTACATTAACAATTGAAAAATGATTGTTTTATATTATAGCTCTGCAGATAAATTTAGAATGTTTAAGACCCACTACAAAATGGTCTTTTATTGTAACTTTTGAAAGAATTATCTCTTTAGGCCAAGAGACCATAAATCTCTCTACATTTAATATATTTGGGATTTAATATAAATTACAAAATAATAGGATTTGAGAGCTTCGAAGAAAATTAGTTCAACCCCTGCTTTCTACTCATGAGGAGGCCCAAGATCCAAAAGGTGGTTAAATAGAACTGGATTAAAACCCAGCTCCTGGTTCCAAACTCAGTGTTCTTTCTTATGCATACTACCTTTTTTGCTTATTGTTTATTTTGAAGTCTGGGGAGGGCAGAGAGATTAGTGTAAAGAAAAGTATGTAAAATTTCTTTTGAGCCTCTTAATTTTCACACCATATGCTTATGAGCAAAACTGGTATATATGGATATTAATGAGTATGTGTGATGAACTGATATAAAATAGAAGTATCTTCTTAGCATATTAGATACTTTGAACTAAAATTCAATGAACAGAAAATCCATTTTGAAAGTACTAAGAGGACCAGAACCTTTATGAAACATAACTCATTTCAAGATTATTTTTAATATAAAAGTACAAGGACATTCTCCCGTTCCACTAAATGTCATGGTTCTGGAAATTAATATATTTCTTTAGTGCTCAAGTAAAATGTATTTTTTAGAACATAGGACATAGAAGCATGCTTCATTAAAAAAAAGTAATTTGAATTATATTTCATTAAAAGGTCACTAGCTACAGAATAATTTCAAAATGGGTGGGCTTTTATTAGTCTGGAAATGAGGAGGAGTCATTTTTGTTTTTGTTTTATTTAGAGGGCAAACTCTTAAATGGAAATAATGAAAACAAGTTGTAATGCTTAACTGCAATTTGCAGTTAATTTGCAGCATGCCTGACAGATTTAGCACTTTGTTGTTCTGCTGATCTGCACCAGTTTCCTTCAATTTATTTTAGGTTCAGACCTGTGTAATATGTCATCAGTGAATAGGATCTCTTATTTAGAGCTGAAAGGAAACCTTAGAGGTCCTCTCTTCCAGTTCCCTCTATTAACAGATGTAGAAACTGAGACACAGATAAGTTAAATCATTTGCTCACATCTACTCTTTGAAGTAGCATATGCACCTGGGTCTAAACCTGACTTCAAGTCCAGTGCTCTGTCCACTGTTTCACAGATAAAGATCAATAAGTATATCAGAGACAGGATTAAACATAGATCTTTGACTTCTAGTCTGGCTTTTTATTTATTATACCATCTTTTAATATTCAGTGATTTGATAGTTTTTATTATTTATTTGTACAGCCAACCTCACACAATTTCCCCAAATCTAAAAAATAAGTAAATCCTCTGTTCTTGGGGTATTTAAGATGCTATGAATTGCTCATGGGTCTACATAACCTTTAACAAATTAAAAATTGCTAGGTTGCTAAGTCTAGTCCTAAGCAGCTACCACTGATCCACACAGTTTGTTTCCCAGAATTTGACTATTTTATCTTTTGTAGCATGATCTTATTGGGAATCTTAGGAATCTCAAGCCTAATTTATCTAATAAGGAAAATAACTGAAAAAAAATACTCTTAGTTGAAGAATAGTACCACTAAACAATTTATTTTCTCCAAATTTCCAAACTAGAAATCTGTAAGATTTCTAGATTTAAAATTTTCTTTTCTTAAGGAAGTGTTAGGGACATCCCTGGGAGAAGAAGACTGGCTCAGGAAGGCAAAATCACTGTCTTTCCAATAGGTCAGTCTTCATTTCTTCTTAAAATCACGGGAAAGTGCCCCTAGAATATTGTTGATAGATACTGCTATGATAATTTCTCCAGGGTAGACTGATTATACATGTACAGTTTGAATTTTCTCCAGGTGTTTCTTTCTGTTTCTTTCCACATCTTGCCCCTTGCTTTTGGAGTCTTTTTTAGGGCTTCTTGTTTTTTCTTGTTTCCTATTTCAGTTTGATTATTTTAATGTTGCTGATGTTGACATGTTGACAGTGACTTAAGAATGCTAGAATGAAGATGCTTATTCAACAAGCATATTTTTAAAAGAGCCCATATCTCAAAAGTCTAAAAGCAAAGCTATCTCTAAAGACATGCTATAGAAACTTATATTTGTTAAGGACTAAATTGGATGGAGTATGGAAATTAAATAGGATATCAAATACAAGACCTTCAAGATACTGAAATCTCTTTCCAATGCTGAGATTATTATTCTTTTAGGTGGACTTGAGGAAGAAGGTCTTTGATACTTTGTTATGAAAGTTCTTTGTAAGGAAGTTGAAAGACCAAAAACCAAGCTGCATGTGGGAAGAAAAATAGGTAAAGAGAGGACATAAAGACACATCCAGACATTTTCTATAATAAAATGTACTTTTTTATTAAAAGAAAAAAGAGTAAAAACTGTTATCTCAATTTTGTGGGTATATAAACTTATGGGCAATTAAATGAGTCAAGAACTATGTTTTCATGTTGGTTTGTAAATGGATATAAGTAAGATAGTGGTTAGTTATTGTCCTAAGAAGGCCAAGAAAATACTTGTTATTCATTATGGTCTTTTTACTCTTGAAATTTAGTCTGTGATTAGGAAAATTAGGAACAAATTTGCCCTGCAATATGATATACAGAATAGCATGCAATATTTGCGGACTGGAAAATGTGACATTTTTGGTGCAAAATATTTTAGACCTAAGGAAGTAGTTTCAAATACAATGAAAAACTACGAAAATGCATCTTGAGTCACAAAAACAAAAAACAAAAAACAACAACAAAAAAAAACATTCCTAACTGTGAAGAGTCAAAAGGTATTACCCTTGGCACATTCTCCCTATCAACTTTATCCATTTTTGTTTCAACAAGGTTTTCCTGTTCCTGATGGGTTTGATTTGCCATGAGTATGTTTAAAATTTTTCATTTGGAATCTAATAGCAAGGATTAGCTTCAACTAGTATTTTCACATTTTAATATTTAAGTCTGGGTACAGCTATTATATGTAGAATTATGAGAAGCACAATAAGACTTGTATCAAGTGAGGCTGAATGAAGAAAGTGGGGTCTAAATGGAAACTGGTTGATCAAACACAGCAGGTGATTGGGTGGGGCTGAAGGTAGAGGACAGGCTGGAGTGTGTACACGGGGTGGGGAACAATAGATTAGCATCCTATTGAAGGTGTGAATGTAATAGGAGACTGACAGTTTCACATGCATAACGGATAGAGGGAAAGGTAGGTCCCGGGACAGTGGGAGCAGTTGTACTTTGGAGGAAAGGGGCGGGGGGGGGGGGTGTGCTCTCAGAATGGCACTTGCTATGGGGAGGAATTGGGCTCCCTACCCTTCTCTCTCCGCATTTCCAATTTCAGCACCCTGTGACTCATTTGTCCCATGCTAGTTAAGCGCGAATATTATACATAAATTTCCTTTAGTCCTTTAATCTTTCATTTTACAGATGAATAAACTGAGGCACAAAAGTAAAGCAAATTAAGATCAGACATGCAGTCAGCAGCAAAGATGGCATTTGAACTGAAGCTCTTTCACTTCAAATCCACCCAATCAAACCTATTTATCATTCACAGGAGGAAAGTGATGGGTGTTCAGTGGGAACAGCCCCTTCACACTCTAATGTTTGGCTTTACAGATAATAGAAGTCTTCATCACTTCACACTTGAGGGCTGCAACAAAATGATGAAATATTAGTTACTACACTGTCAAAGTGAAAGGGCACAATCCTCCTTTCTGTTAAAGTAGATGTACTAAGAAATTTTAGGACATTTACAATGTGTCAAAAGAAAATAAAGCAACAAGATTTCATATAGATGGGAAAAAGGTAATACTGATAACATACTTCAAGGGATCTGTGATCTCAGCTGATGCGAGTACTCCAGCAATGCAGCTGTCCCAACCCAACCTTTTTCATTGTGTGACTTGCCCATATTTCCTCATAAATTCTACAAAGTGGTTCTATCCAGCATGCTAGAGGGTTCTCTAGATATTGTACGGAAGGACCAGAGAGGTTGTCCACAGATACCACCTTGGGGTTTTATTTTCCAACTCATGAAGTCATACATCTTCCCGATGATATCTTTTATGTTATTTCTCTTTTGCATACATGTAGTTCCTTGATGGTAATATGTTACAGCTCAACACCTGCAGCATACCTCTCATTATTGCTCTTTGGATGTCCTCCAAATTTAATTTTTCAGTTTGGTATTCCCATAACTCAGCCATAAGACATCACCTGAAGAATATTGATGTTTAAAAAATAGGCCTTTGTTTCTGGGAGAAGATTGGGGTTATTAAAAGTTTGTGGAATCGCCTCAAGGCAAACCAGCAAACTCTCCTCCTTGGATTCTGGGCCCAATTGTTTATTTGCAATGTGTTCAAGAAACCTGTGTGGGTGTATTCAAAACTTAACAAAACAATAGAATGAACATTGTCATATATTAAGAATAGAAAAAGCACACAAAATTGAATTTCTTTTACATACAGCTTATTTCCCCCAAAAAATTGTTTCCATGGACTGATTTAATGAGTGGTTTTTAACATAGTTTGGAAAACAGGCATTACTCAGCTACTTGGCTTTTCCAATGTGTATATAGTTAGGCTGAATTTTGGAATGAATATAGACAAGGATTTCATTTAGCAGGGTTCCAAAGCTTAATAGTACTGAACAGAAGAGGGCCATTAAACAGTATCTTTTGTGTCACATCTTTCCAAGAAATTTAAATGATATTTATAAGTTATATAGCATCTACTAAGTGCACAATTCTAGGACTTCTACAAAGATCTCATTTGATCCTCCTTACTACACTGGTAGATAGGTGCTATTATTATCACCCCCATTTTGCAGTTAAAGAAACAGGAAAGCAGACCTTAGCTAAGGTCATATAGGTAGTGTATAAAGTCAAATTTGAACTCAGGTCTTCCTGACTCCAAGGCCCAGCATTCTATCCACAGAGTCACCTAGATACCTTATGATTTGACATATGCATTAGTGCCCATTTTATTGGAGAAATATGTAAGGCAGTGTTTTGCTGTATTGAGTCAAATGTTTTTTAATAGCTGAGTGGGATCTTATTTTCTCTAACTTTTCAGACAGCTTCAGTCTATTGAAAATATGGTTTGACCATCTCTAGTCATATGAAAAGCTGCTCTAAATCACTATCAGAGAAATGCAAATTAAAACAACTTTGAGATACCACTACACACTTGTCAGATTGACTAAGAAGACAGGAAAAGATAATGCTGAATGCTGGAGAGGATATGGGGAAACTGGGACACTGATACATTGTCTGTGGAATTGTGAACAGATCCAACCATTCTGGAGAGCAATATGGAACTATGCTCAAAAAGTTATCAAACTGTGCATATCCTTTGATCCAGCAATGCTTATACTGGGATTACATCCCAAAGAGACCTTAAAGGAAGGAAAGGGACCCATATGTGCAAAAATGTTTGTGGCAGCCCTTTTTGTAGTGGCAAGAAACTGGAAACTGAGTGGATGCTCCTCAATTGGAGAATGGCTGAATAAATTGTGATACATGAATGTATGGAATATTATTATTCTGTAAGAAATGACCAGTAGGATGATTTCAGAGAGGCTTGGAGAGATTTCCACGAACTGATGCAAAGTGAAATGAGCAAAACCAGGAGATCATTATAGACGGCAATAACAAGACAATATGATGATCAATGCTGATGGATGTGGCTCTTTTCAACAATGAGATGATTCAAACCAGTTCCATTTGTGCAGTGATGAAGAGAATCATCTACACCCAGAGAGAGGACTGTGGGAACAGAGTATGGACCGTAACATAGCCTTCTCACTCTCTCTATTGTTTACTTGCATTTTATTTTCTTCATCATTTTCTTTTCTGGTTTGATTTGATTTTTCTTGTATAGCAAGATAATTGTATAAATATGTATGCATATATTGGATTTAATATATTTAATATAATAATAATTATTATTAATATTAATAAATTGGATTTAATACATGTTTAACATATATTAACTACTTGTCATCTAGAGGAGGGAGATGGGAGAATGGCGGGGGGGGGAATGGAACACAAGGTTTTGCAAGGGGTAATGTTGCAGAATTATTTATGCATATGTTTTGAAAAATAAAAACCTTTAATAAAAAAAATTTGGTTTGTTACAGAATATTTTATGCTAATGTTTGCTTGTTTATTTCTCAAGCCTCCAGCAAGGATTCCCTCAATGTATGTACAGGTTATTCTTCTAAAAATTTTATTGAGATACAAAAATAGGCATATGTATTAGAAATTAATGCTAATTTCTTGATTGCTTTTTTTGAGTTATAATAAGGCCTATTTCCCTAAGTGTTAGATCCTCTTTCTCTTTTATAGATATTTTGAGAATTTAGGCCTTAGCATTATCAAAATGGTATTGCCTCTTGTATAGATCTCCTGGGCACACTTTACCTAGTTTGGCACTTTACTCTGCTTTTTCTTGTGTAGTTACTTTCCCCCTTTTAGTTCCCTAGCTATTTGTATTCTCATTAGTAGGCCTTACTACTGCCCTACTAAGCAATTTAGCTTGATTTTGGGAATAGTATCCACTTGACACATCTTAATTTTAACCACGAACCCATTTTTTGTATCTAACCCATGATTAATTCTTAGTTTATGAATTTAAGGACAAGGCAGTAAGAAAGAGCAATGCTGTGGAAGTAGACAAGTCCACTGACTTAACATATATAAAAGCTAGCTTTGCAGAGACTTTCTATAGATTCTTTAAGAACAAAGAAAAGCCTTTTTACTTTTCATAAGAAAGTAACTAGTAGGTAGGAGAAAATTCAGAGTATAAAAACTGATCTGTGGAGAAGATGGGACACTCAAACTTTTAATCATAAAGAAAAAGATTCAAAGCAAAATCCCTCTTGTTACAAGGAATACTTCCATTTGCTGCTATAGACATTCTTCCTCCTTGAATAAAAGTTTCCAATAATGAAGAAGGAGAAGGAATAAGCATTTATGCAGCACCTACTATATGTTAAGCACGATACAAATATCTCATTTGAGCTTCACAACAATCCTGAAAGGCAGATACTGTTATTATTCCCATTCCACAGTTGAGGAAGCTGAAGCAAACAAGATTAAGTGATTTGTCCAATCACACAACTAGTAAGTGCCTGAGATCAGATGCGAACACAAGTTGATCCAGCTCCAGGCTCCACCTTGCTGCCTCAATAAAGAGACTGGAATCAAGATGATCTTTTGGTAATGTATTTTATTCTCACTAAAGTAGTCCCTGGAATAAAGAATAAGGGTTTAAAAATTAATTTTTCAAAAGAAAGAGCAGACAAAAACTAAAGGTGACTTTTTGGGTTTGTTTTCATAGAATAATAATAAATATTTCAAAAAATTTTCAGTTCTTCCTCTTACAATTCCCTAAGAAATAAGCATTTTTATTAAATGGCAATTTCAGAGATAACCTCCCACCCCCATTAAATCTATTATGGATATAAAGTTAATTCTCTTGAAAGTAAAACAATATAGTTTTGTTTGTTTACAATATAGTTTGTAGAAGAATTGCCGAGTTGTGTCATATGTCAATTTGCTTTTCACATTTAAGAAACCATCTGAAACAAATCAAGTACACAGCCTATTCTTTCTTACAAAGTCATCTTCCAGCAATAGTAAACATCAACTGAAATCTTTAAATCCAAACATCATTTGAATCCTGTCCCTTAGTTGAAAGGAGCATTAAAACTCACCTTCACCTCCAGCAGATCAAAGCATTTGCTTCTCAGGTTCCATTGTACAGCTTTTTTGATTCTGTGGATTAAAATCCTCCAACTTTTGTATTTCTTCTTCAAAATGAATTCTAAGATCCTTGTTGTTTCTTAGGAAGACCTTCATTGCCTCTACATTTCTTATGAGCTAAAATAGGGAAATTCAATAAAACATGAAAATTGAAAGTTACAATCACAAGCTTTCATTTTAAGCTCAGTCCTAAGGGGTGAGGGAAGTTATCTTGTGCTAGCAGATAATCATCTATCTTTCTCTATGTTTTTATGTCCACATAACAAGGTGTCAATTCCTCTCATGCCTCTAGTCTCCCTTGTCAATATCTCTCTTAATACATCAGTATTGAATTCAATCGTCCAAATGTAATACAACCAGTACAAGTACCATGGAATTATCACAACTTCTTTTGTGCCCATATTAATGGCTAAAGAATAATGCTTTTATTGGTGAAACCTACCGTATTTTTTCTCCTGAATTTTAATTTTTAGCTATTTTCGACTTGACAAACACAACAAATATGGTCATTTTCCATTCAAAGTCAAAAACAAGAACAATATGAAACAATGTATTACAGATGTACAGCTTCTTCTTAAAGTATATACTATAGTATATAATACATAATATACATTGTTACATATAACATATAACAAATTCAACATGTTGGTTCTAGAGCTATGTTTCCCTCCAAATTTGCTCTTCTATTCAATTAATTTTTTAAAAAATTGATCCCCTTTTCTTTCTGGGTATCACATCACTCTACCCCATTCTCTCATTTTCTTTCTACCCCAAACCTCTAAATGCTCTTTCTTGTAACAGATAAGTAGAGTCAAGCAATCTGACTTGGCTATCTGAGAACATATGTCTCATCTTGCACCTTTAGTCCATCACTTTTGTCTGGTGGGAAATGAGCTTTGCCTTTCATTTTCTTAACCTTCAATTGCATGCCTTTGAATTGGAGCAGGTGTACCAAGGCATTTAATTTTTCTACGAGAGGATTTTAGCAGAATTTATTAAAAAGTCTAAATAATAAAAAAGAGTGGTGAGCATCTTCACACTTAGAAAGATCATGTGAAAGATGCCTTATGGCTCCAGCTCGATCCAACATAGTGCTCTACTAAGCCTGAAGCTGCATTCTGATGAACATACCACTTGGACAGCTATCACTTGATTCAAACACTGCCTGAACAGCTGCTGATCCCATTTGGCTCTTTTGCTGAAAGTTTTCTACAATCATTTGTTTACATGTGCTATTTTACTAGAGTCCCTTTATTTACAATTTTATGTATTGTTAGGGCTCAGGAAAACTATAAAAAATGGAAGATTAAGAACTATGGCTGCTCTCCTGTCCTTTGCTATCCTTAAGGAGACTTCACATATTCTATTCACATAGCACTATAACATTTATATTAAAGTTCCAGGGGACCTAATGGACCTGTTTCAAGTCAGTCCCAAGTCATTCCACTTCTATTATTGGTATTGAAAAGAATGAAACTTTGGATTATTAAGTATGAGGGGGGAAAAGTTTTTGGGCCCCATACTATAACGAATGGCAAACATCTGGGAAGAAGGGAAAACTCCTCCCTTATAGTGTCTCAGGAGTCCCCGTCTACTGCTCTGCCATCATTTTCTTCTAGACATATGAGCATGGAAATTGGGTATAGGTGTTGGAGAAGAAAAATGAGAAAATATGGTGGCAATGGCAATGGAGATGAATGTCCCAGTGTGGGCTTTTCTAACTCTAACCAGACCAGTATTCTACAGCTGAGAGCACATAAGGTACCAATTTTCACATCTGCCATCAGGGCTTTCCAGCAAAGGAAAATAAATGCTGACTTAAATGTCAATTTAAAATAGCAAGGCAGAATTAAAGTTGTGCTAGAAAAACAGAAGATTTGGTAAATAGCAAATCCATTCTTTATTGAAGATAAAAATGATTTGTGATTAAAACTAAGAAAATTCTAAAAACTTGGATAGGACTCTGGGAAGATAGCAGAAAATTTCAAGCTCTCCAGATTTCCCCCACTAACAACAAATTTACTCCTCAGGGAGACTGCTGAAAAAGATGACCTGGGGCACATCAGGGGTCCTCTTGGGGCAACCAGAGAAGACATGAAGAAAGACCCCAGAACTGTGTTTAAACTTTGTGAAGTGTAAACATCTCCAGGCTAGCTTCATAGAAAAAGAAGCAGGAAACCCGGGGGCTAGTAGGTTTGGCTGCGGCCTCAGCAGGAATCACAGGAACTTTCACCTCCTCAACAGTATGGGGAATCAGGGTCCAAATCTCAGAAAACTGAGAGAACCTTTACTGATTAGCACACCCAGGGGGTACAGAAGCAGTGGGACGTTGCTGGCTGAGGACACTTGCAGGAGGGAGGAGGTTTTGGTGTGGGGTTCCTCCCCACCCCAGGATTAGAGGTAGTTACACCAATAGTTCTCATTAAAAATATATTACAATAATAACAATGAATAGGCAAAGAAAGAACCAAATCATAGAAACTTACTATAGGAATAGGGAAGACTGGGGGTTCATCTTTAGTTTACTGAAGTATAAATGAAAGCTTCTTCTACCCCAAAGAGTAATGTTAAATGACTACCTGCCCAGAAAGAATTTGTAGAAGAACTCAAAAAAGACTTTAAAAATGAATAAGAGGTTGAGGAAAAACTAACAAAAATAAAAAAAAGTATCCAAAAAAAAAAGAGGCTAAGTTATGAAAAAAAAAGGAGATAGTGTTTTAAAGAAAACAATTCTTTGAAAATTAGAATTGTACAAAGGAAAGCCAATCAAGCTATGAGACCAAGAAAAAATAAAAGTATAAAAAATGAAAAAATGTGAAACACCTGATAAGAAAAACAACAGATCTGGAAAAGAGATAAGTAATTGGACTACCTGAAAGGTGTGACCAAAAAAAAAAAAAAGGACCTTGATACAATAATGCAAAAAATAAAGAAAATTTTCCTGAAGTGAAAGAATATGTGGGGAAAGTAGAAACAGAAAAAATCCACTAATCATCACCTCAAGGAGCTCTTTTGTAGAAAACACATAGGAATATTATTGACAAATTTTGAAACTCCCAGATCAAAGGAAAAATTTTGCAACAAAAATTCGAGAGTTAGCAAGGATAGGAAATAATACATAAACTCTACAACAAGGATCAGGAGTAGAATTTATTTTAAAAAGTAGAGCTGGTCATCAGTGAACTTAGACAAAGTCAAAAATTCAAATGAGAGAAATCTACATTATATGTCAATCATATGAATATTATTTTAGACGCACATTTTCATATAGGTAAAAGCATACATGTGTGTGTGTGTGTGTGTGTGTGTGTGTGTGTGTAAGTAAATGTGGGTATGTATGCATGTGGGTATACGTATGTGGGTATATAGATATTTGTACACGTATAGGTAGGTGTGACTATACATATATATATACACATATATATTTAAAATATATCTGTGCTTAACTCTAGCTTGCTTGGAGAGGTGGGAGGGAATGAAAGGAGAATAAAATAAAAAGTGCACATTAGAGAACAACAAAACTATAACCTACAAGGAAGCAAAAAAAAGATGGACAGTCATGAAAATAATCTATTATATATGCTTTCTAGAAATGGAAATTTATTGTTATATATTTTGAAACCTCCCTGATGTTCTGCTGTGCCCATGACAATGTTTTATTTTGGTTTTTTATTTTCCTTTTCTTTTTTTCTTATTCTGTTTTTTTTTCTTATTTTGTATTTAGTTCAATAAAACAAAATAAACATAAAAAAGTAAAAAAAAAAATTCCAAGAGATTCTTCACTGTTTTTGTATAATGGAACACTTCTGACAGTTTGGACCACTCTTCAGAATAATATTTCAAAATTCTTAAAATATAAATATGTAAAATAAGATAAAAATGTTTAAAAACAAAATTTAGAAAGCTACAAAGGAAACCAATTATCTTGATATAATAATCAAAATATTTTCTAAAAAACAAGTTTACAGATCCCAGGTTAAGAATCCTTCCTGGCTTTAAAGTCATATAATACTCATTAACAGGATCACAGAATTTCAGACTGGAAGAGATCTCAGTGGCCCAAAAATAGAACTGGGAATCTTTAAGATTTTAAATATTTATTGTCAATAAGTAGTCATTAAGTGAATAACAACACATAATTAGTATTAAGAACTCTTCCTTCTGTTTAATCAGTGCATTTCTCCTAATGAATTTTCTCCTTTCTGTATTTTTGAGTTTTAAATCTCATATTTTCAGAATTTCTACGACTCTCTAGATTTTCCATCATGTTTATCTTATTCTAATGTTTATCTCATATATTTCTCGGAGGCAGGTAATTATGCAATGGATAGTTTTGGGCCTGAAATTAGGGAGATGAATTCAAATTCAGACAATAGTAATTGTCTATCCCTGGGCAAATCATTTAATTTTTGTCTCAGTTTCCTCAGCTATATTGCACTCATTCTGCAGGGCTGTTGTGAGGGTCAAATGAGACATTTATAAAAGTGCTTAGCACAGTCCTTGGTACATAGCAGGCACTATATGAATATTTATTCCTTCCCCTTCTCCTTCGAAACTCTTTCTCCATATTAATATCTTTTCTTTAAAAAGTTGTGTTTTGCTCTTGAATGACATTGGAGTTTCTTGCTGTTAAAAAATGTGCTGTCTTGATGCTTCCCTATCATCCCCCCTGACTCTCCACAGCAATGGTGGGTCAAGTAGGGGAGAAAGTTGAAATTCTTCACCATTTTTGTATCATGGAATAATTCAGTGGTCTAATAAAGCCTGGGGGCCAATTCTTAGAATAATGTTTGAAACGTATAAAATAAAATTCAGAAAGCTCCAAAGGAAACCAGTATTCTTGGTATACTATTATCAAAATATTTTTAAAAATCCAAGTTTGTGGGCCCCAGAATAAGACCTTTGATTTAAGTTTTTACAACCAGGAAAAGAATCATAGAATTTGGGATTAGGAAGAACTCAGTGGCATCCAGTCTGATCCATATGCAAAAAAATCTCCATTGGAATAGATCTGGATATTTGTCATCAATCTACTGTCTGAAGACTTTGAGTGGGAAGGGATCCACTAATTCTTGTGACAGCCCATTCCTCTTTTGGACAACTTGAATTTTTAGGGAGGTTAAATTTAGGGAGGGGACCTCTGGGAACAAGCAGAATAAGTCTAATTCTTTTTCCATATGAATGTCCTTCCAATAATGGAAAGACAGCTACAAGATCCTATTCCACCCCTTCCAATTCAGACCAGTCTTCTCCAATCTAATCATCCCTATTCTTGTGCTTCTCCACTTAATATGAATCTTCCATTATCCTGTTCCTGTCCTCTGGATGTTCCTTAGCTTATCCAAGTTTTTCTTAAACTGTTATATTCAGAACTGAATACAATATTCCATATGTGTTCTGTTTAGGGTAGTGTACAGAAAGGCTATTCTTCAGTTTTGGAAATCACACTTCCCAGTGTAGCCTGGTCTTGTGGTCTGTAATTGCTACAGAATTAAAAGGTTATTGGGATAGAGAAGTTGCATTAAAAAAAAAAAAACCACTTTGCCAATCAAATGACCATCTTCTTTGTATTTTAAGAAGCTGGTGGCAAAAGCTACTACCATGCTATAGTAGCACAGGTGAAGAAAAGAAGTCAGGTGAATTGAAGTGATTTGTTCAGGGTATTCTGGTGATTCTAGTCTAAGTAGGTGTACAATGCTTCTGATGTCTGTCTATATAGAGTGTTGTTTCTCCTGCTTTTTTTGTAGTTCTCAAGTGAGAACCTTGCCTCATATTTTACAGAAACTGAGATCATATACTGTGACCTGTCTTTTTCATATCATAGATGCTTTATATCACTAATACCTTCTTCACTCCTATCTTACAGGATGAGAAAGCTAACCTTCTACCTACTCCAATGATTCCATCTCATTTTGTATTCTCCAACAAACTGCCTCCTCATGTCCCCAGTCATTCCTGTTCTTTAACCTATTTTTAGTCTTTCCCATTTATTGGTTCCTACTATGGAAGGCTATGGAGGTTGAATGTGGATCACAGCATAATATTTTCACCTTTCTTGTTATTTATTTGCTTATCTTTTTTCTCATTTTTCTTCTTTTGATTTGATTTTTCTTTTATAGCAAGATAAATACAGAAATATTTATCTTAGAAGATATTTAGAATTTTTAGAAGAAGAATAGCACATGTTTAACCTATACTGATTACTTGCTATATATAGAGGAGAGGGGTAGGGAGTAAGAAAGGGAGAAAAAATTGAAGCACAAGATTTTGCGAGGGTGAATGTTAAAAACTATCTTTGCATGTATTTTGAAAAATAAAAAGCTATCATAAAAAAAAAAAACCTCACTTTTATCTCTCCATCCCCACTATTTTCCTATATTTCTTTTGCCTCCTTGAAATGGTCATTGACAACAAATGTCTCTACTTTTTCTTTTCCTACTTTTCCAGTCTTCTTATACCTCACATTCTGCCATATATTCTTCAATCTGGTGATCTTGATCTCCTGGCTGTTCCAGACATTCCATTTCTTGGCACTGGCTTTTTACCCCATTCCTGGTATGCTCTCTCTCCTATTTTTGCTAACTGACTTCCTTTAAGTCCCAACTAAAATCTCATCTTCTCCATTCAGAACTCTTCACTAACCCTTCTTAATTCTAGTGCCTTCTTTCATTTATTTCTCATTTATGCTGTATATGACTTTTTTTTTTTTTTAACACATTTGTCTGTTGTTTCTATATTGGATTGTGAATTTCTTGAGGGCAGGTACTGTCTTTTGCCTCATTTTGTTTACCCAACACTATGCAAAGTGTATATAGCTGACACTTAATAAATGTTTTGAGATATTCATAACTAGTAAGTACTTGATTTATAAACCAGAATAGGAAATGTTCATAATAATAATATTTCTTAATGGATTAAAAAAAATTTTTTTTGATACACAACATGTGTTTTTTACCTCTTCAGCTGATACTGCTTGCTCTTCTGCTTGCAAATAACTCTCTTGAAGTTTTTCTCTTAATAATTCCATTTCTATTTCATTAATTTCACTTTCATTGAGATAAATTCTGGTTGTACTTTCAGCTCCATCCAACTGATCCTCCCCAGGAATATGGACAGCCCAATCAGATGTCAGTAGCTAGTTGGTTACATAAAAGAAACATATATTAATTTATTTGTATTCAAAACATAGATTTTAAAAATAATTCAACAAGAATCATGATTATTAAAAGCTATTAATTCAGGATGTGTTGATATCATTTTGAACAGAAAAAATCATCTACGTATAGGAGGATTTCAGGTCATATGTGAACTTATCTGGAGAACTTCTTTTTCTGTATCAAAATTCTAAAATTGAGATTAAAGCCCTATATGATCCAAACTTCTGATGTTTCCACAGTTTTCTTTTTTGTTCCATGTATCATATTTTTATCGTAAATTTTTACCTGTTCTACTCTGGCACTTGTGGCTGCAATCTCTGGGATATTTCGGAATTCATTCAAAAAACTTTGAATCTTCTTCTGAAAATCTTCTAGCCATGTAGAAGAGACTTTCATTTCTGAAGAGTGCATGATTTCATTACGACACTTAATCATCTAAAAATGAAAAGGAATCATAGAATCTTCAAGTTTGTATAGAACTTGTATAGGATGGAATTTCCTTCCTTTGGTTTTGTCAAGTGTTCTAAGTTCAGATCATTACACCAACCAGAAGAAGCATAATGCCTTTTTATGTGCTAGCCCTACATGTAATTGAAGAGAAAATAATGTCACCTCAAATCTTCTCTTCTCAAGGTTAAACATTCCCAGACTTAAACTGATTTTAATAAGATATAAACTATCCTCTTTCTGTATGCTTTCTGGCTTATCAATGTCCCTCTGAAAATATGACTTCAAAAACTAGAATATTCTTGATGTGAACTGGGTGGAGTAAAATAGAACAGAACCATTACCTCTTTTATTCTGGATACTTCCCCTCTCTTAAAGAAGTTTAAAGTTTGCGTTAGTTTTTCGTTGTTTTTTTTTTTTTTTTTGGCAGCCAGATTACACTCTTACCCCAGCCTATCAAAGCCCCAAGGTCTTATTCATGTTAAGTGCTTTGCCTCAATTGCTACCTAGCCTTAATCACTGAAAGCCGGCAGCCTGTTAAATTGAGGCTTTAGTTTAAAAAGGTCAATCCCGCTGCCTGCATCCAGGGCCATCTCCAGTCCTCCTGATCTATATATGACCCCTGAGCTCAATTAGCTGAAGGAGAAAGTGAGGCAGGTGACCTTGCACAGTTCTCCCTCACTTAAATCCAATTCATGTCATAGTATCATGTCCTTCAGATCATGTTCCTCTTCGAGAACAAAGGACAAACAGCATCAGCTATCTAGCCAAGATTTCCCCATCTTCTATTTGTAAAGTTGATTTTTTGAACCCAGGTATGGGACCTGACATTTATAAATATTAAATTTTTAAATGTGGTCCATTGCTAGCTTTAAAAAGTTACCCTCCCCCCACACCCCGCTGCCATTCGATACGTAATCTCTTCCAGCTTTTGTGTTATCAATAAATCTGATACAGCTGCCTTTCTCTTCTTCCAAGTTACTGACAAAAAAGAGCAGTAGAGAGCCAAAAAGAGATCCTTGTGCATCATCACATGAGATGTTCATCTTTCAAGGGCTTAATTACCCATCTATGCAGATTACTCAGAGATCTGTATATTTAGCACCTTTCCCCGGAGCATTAGTTCTGCATCACCAATTATCTACTGTACATTTGAAAATGTCTGTTATTAAGACATCTCAAACATAACATGTACAAACTTGAACTTATCATCTTGCTCCTCCCTCCCTCCTCCAACTTCCCCTCTTCCAGACTAGCCTGTTTCTGTTGAAAGCTACCACCATTATTCCAGTACTCCAGATTTTCATCATTGGCATTTTCCTGTACTCTTTATTCTCAGCCCACATATCCAATCAGTTACTAGAATTTGCTTTTTCTACTCCATAGCATTGCTGGATCTAGCTCCTTCACTAATCTTAATTCAGGCCCTCATCACTTCTGAAATAGATCATTAGCCTATATTTTTCTATTCATTTCTATACAAATAGCTCCCTATTGCCTCTAGGATAAAATATAAACTTCTCTCTTAATGCCCTTGACAACCTAGTCCCAATCAATCTTTCCAGTTTCACTGAGGTACCTTCAGAGAAGCAGCAAGCTTGAATACTACACAGGGCTGGGGGTCAGGAAGACCTACATTTAAATCTGCCCTCAGATACTTACTAGCAAATGATGTAACCTCTTTTTGCTTCAGCTTCCTCAACTGTTAAGCAGGGATAATGACATTTCCTACTTTGAAAGATAGTTGTGACAATTAAATAAGATCATATTTGTAAAGGACTTACCCACTACCAACTGATAGCAGGTGCTATATAAATGTTTATTTTCCCCTTCCTTAGATAGTTAATTCCTGAATTATCCTTTGTGATTTGTCCACACTGGCCTTTTCTCTGTTCCTCACATACAAAACTATGTATTTGATCCCCAATCCTATCAGAAACTGAATTAAGTTGCTTTATTTTTTTCAATCCTTCATTTTTTTTCTCTATTAATCTGAGGTTCTCAATAGGAAAAGTTTTTCCTACACTTGATATTTTCCAGTGAAGATGGCTACTCAACTAACAAACTCACTGGCATTTAAGGTTGACTTAAAATTTTATATCAGACAATTTAAATCCTTAGAAATACCTAAGTACTTTTTCTGAAGTGCTTACCTCTCTAACTTTCTTTCGGTCAATTCTGAAGTGATCACAGGAGTTGATAAGACTTAGAAGAGCAACTGCATCACATTCTTCGGGTCCTTTTTTGTCTGCCAATCCCCTGGGCATAAAAGCCTGAAATACAGAGCCCACAACATTTTCATTTTATTTAGGAAGCTTCAAATCATTCATCATAACTCTATTTCTCTAAGGTTAACAACTAAAGTTCTTTTAATCTTCAAATAACAAACAGAAATCTTCCTGAATCAAGTTTCTGGTGAATCCCTAAGTACAAGTTGGACAATAGGATTTTAAATAATCATAAAACTTTCTGAAAGAAGCCTCAAAGGAAGGGATTTATCCAATCTGATTTTTTTTTTTAATCCCAAGTAAAAATGACTAACCCATGAAATTTTCAAAGATCTTTAAGAGTATTCTACAACCTCTCTTAGTAACCTGTGCATTTCACAATTCTAATAGTAAGGAGGTTTTTCATTGAAATGCTAGTGGTTGTATTGTTAAAGTAGTAAAGCATTTGGTGCCCCAAATAGATACATTCTATAGTGGAAAAATAAAGATAGTAGATAAGTAAAAGAAACATCTATACAATACAACCTACCACAGCTCATGATTCAGTCACAGAAATGAAAATAGATGTCTAAGAAAGATTATACATATATACATACATAAATATTTATATCTATCTGTATTCTACTCATGAAAACAAAATCCAAAGAGTGGCTGGAGTACACCACATAGAACACAGAAGATGTTTGTGCTAAAGGTGACACAACTTTTGAAAATTTAATCTTGATCTTAACTTTTTCATGTACCTTACAGTTACTGAAAAAACAAGACCAAGAAAATTGCAAAACCCATTACATCAAAATGTTTATATATATATATATGTCTATTATAAATAATATAATCTCCCTTAGATTATTGCATAGTTTAGTGCATATTTTTAAATAAATACACACATACACATATGATAGCATCCCAACAATTTTATGCAGTTTTAAGATTTTATATGATTTTAAATATTTATATATGTGTGTATATATATGTTTATATATAAAAATAAATTTTAAAGCACTACTATCCAATGTAAAATAGCATGTTTCTTACTAACTTGGCCAAATTTCTCTCCCCTTCACTTCATAAATCAATTTTTTTTCCTTCTTAAAATCGCACTGCATATAATAGAAAAGAGAAAAATCTTTGAATTTCACAAATTCTCTAGTTCATAGTAGATGTGGTCCTAAGACTTGATTGTCATATTTTTCTTCCTTATTTCTTCTTTCCAATTCACTAATGTTTTATTGTGTATTTAAGTCTTATGGTTTCTTTTTATTTGAGTTCACAGACTATCAGCTTTTCCTATGGAAGTTTAACTTGATGTAAATCAATTATCACAAGAAAGAGACCAAAAGAATCTTCAACCTGCTTTAACAGCAAATACTTGATCTCTTTGCCAAGGGAAGAGAAAGAGCAGTCAAAGGCAATACTGGCAGACTACAAACACTTGTAAAATCTTATAGAGGAAGATGGTGGATGATTATGAGCACTATCAGCTCATGAAACAGTGAAAAGAAGGAAAATTTATAGAAAAACTTGGCATGAACCATAACCATGCCAGATTATTTGAAAAGCAGTTAACAATAAAAAAGGAAGAAAAAAAAAGGACTAAAACATCATTTTAGTACATTTTTTTCTCCACAATGCAGTATAGATATGTCATATCTACTTTTAACATATGGCTCCTGTGTGAAAAAGCAGAACAGGCACTGATAAAACAACATGGACAGAATGTCTGGGTGAGCTCATGTTACACCTAGAAGGAGCCTGTGCTAGAGGTAAAGACTGAGGGATCAATTTTCAAGACACCTGAAAGAGGGAAGGGAGGATAATAAACAGTTGGGGGGAGAAAATCATGTAGTT
The DNA here is from genome assembly GCF_016432865.1 of Antechinus flavipes. NCBI lineage: Eukaryota > Metazoa > Chordata > Mammalia > Dasyuromorphia > Dasyuridae > Antechinus > Antechinus flavipes. The sequence continues at coordinate 262,410,831 of NC_067400.1, read as the reverse complement.
ACTGAAAAATGAGACTTAAGAAAATGGCAATAATTACTGGATCAAATGCTACCCTAACTCTGCAAACCCATCTCTACAAAAACCTTTGGATAGAACGATGCCTTCACATGCATTCAGGCCATCCTCAATGAGCTGAGAGGAGAAACAGGCAGGCTCTCAAAAGCCACATTTCATAGCAAACTAGCAGACTTTCCATCTTTACTATCACACAAAGGATGGAAAAGCATAGTGCACATAACTTTCTTGTTCATTAATTACAAAAAACACTTGATTTGGTAGAGTAAAATATTTCCTTAAAGACTCATCCAACAAGGTGATTCCCATACATTCGGCACAATCATATAAAAATGCTATTAAGATATTAAATTATAGATTAAAGGATCATAAACCTAGAAAAGACTTTGGAGGTTATTTAGCACAATGCCCTCAGGAGAAGGAGGCTGAAGATAGTAAAAGGCAGAACCAGTATTCAAATTTAGCACTTTTTCTGTTCTACAACAGAATTACTTTGTTCTAAAATCATCTGATTATTAATACAAAGCAAGGCATATGACAGAAGATCTGTGTGTATCAAAAGTATTTGCTGCTGCCATGGAAAATGTTTATTACTTGGTCTAAATAGAAGAGGTATATATGCTCTTGAGATCAGGAGTTCTTAAACTGGCTTCCATGTCATGGGGATCCATGGATAGATTTCAGAAGGCCCATGAATTTAGATGGGAGGGAAAAACCCCACATTTTTATTTTTACTAAATAAAAAAGTTGCAGTTATGTTCTTCTGAAAAGGATTATTTAGATCTCACCAGACTACTAAAGGGATTCATGACATAAAAGAGGTTAAGAACCCCAACTTTAGATAGCGAGATTAAGCTGATGTTTTTATTAGCTGATGACATGCTGCTGGTTGCTTCAGAACATTATAGAGCCACTTAAAGGAAATATGTAATCACTATTCACATGGAACCAGAGAAGAATGTCTATTGTCCAGAGTATGATTTACAGTTGGATCTATCAGCACATATCCTACACAAAAACTAAAGATGGACAATGAACTTTGTTTACAACTGATTAAGAGGAGAAGGGGATTGACTTAAATTTGGGAACCCTAACGATGTCTTTAATGATTCCCAAGTTCTTGAAATGAAGATTTGTCTTTTTAATATGAGTGCTTTCCCAGGGATGTTGTATGAATATAAATCATGGAAACAGCCACAGATCTTGGAGTTTCTGAATTTAATGGGTGACTATCCAGAGTAATGTTGTAGTTCACAGAAATGGATCTGAAGACTGAAATCGATTAACAATTAAGGAGTGAAAAATAATAAATAATCTTCGTTTATGAGTCTGATGATACACAGAAGAATCATATTCATAAACTATTTATCCATTCTCCAATCTACCCCCTTTTTTCACTTCTAGTTTTTTGCTATTACAAAAAAAGCACCATAATTTTGCAAAGCCACAGGAAATATAAAGTTAGTCAGGTATAAATTAGTCTGCATCTCCTTAGGACTATCAAATCAATCCTTAGGGTAAATTTTGTTCTCCTACTCCCCAGTAATGGTTAGTGCTGGCCAATTTGACTTGACCTAAAGTTTTTATTTATGGAATATATTCTGGAAGCTCTTCACCCTATCTTCTGTTCTTTATTTCTTCCCTATCAGCCTTTATAAAACACACCATAAATTTCTTTTTTAGGTCAGTGGACCGACTCCAGTTACTGTGACTGTAACTGGGTATGTGGGAGAGAACCCATATTATCTTCTTAGTTCTGAGGTTGTTTCCATTTGTCAAAGCCCCCAAGCTCTGAGATTCAGACTACTTGTTACTGGTCCTGTGCCACTGAGTCACTAGAACCTCAGAATCACCTCAAACTTAGCATGTCCAAAACTGAACTCAATCTCTGCCTTTCTAACTCTTCTCTCTTCTTCACTTCTGTTGGTAAAGAACTCACTACTCTTCTAGCCACCCAAGTTTCCTTATTACCACTCTCCCAAAATGTGTCCTTCTACATCTCCTGCATTCATCTATCCCCTCCCCCTATACACACTACAACCAACATAATCCAGGCCCTCATAACTTCTCATTTAGCCTGTCTGCAGAACCCTCTAATTGATCCTCCACATCGATGACAAACACAGGTTTGTCTAGATCACATCCCTGCTCAGAAGATTTAGCTGTTCCCTATATTTTATAGAATAAAATACAGACTTCTGTGGGATTTTAAAGCTCTTCATAATCTAATTCTAGCCTGTCTTTGCAGGCTAATTACATGTTCCCATTTCAACCAGAGGGGCCTACCAACCCATACACAATATTCCATCTTTTCATGAATTCTCCCCCACACCTGGAGTGTTCCCCTCTTCACCTTCGCCTTGGGAACACTAAACTCCCTTCACAACTCAGTTCAAGGTCCTTCCTTATACTCCAATGAATGGCATCCTTCACTTTTTTCATTACTTTATATTCATATGTATATAGGTACTCATGTGTCTCTAATCATGTGACTACTAAGTTACTTACTAGTATTCATGGGGCATAATGTAAGTTCCTGGAGGGTTGGGATCTGTTCCATTTTTGTCTTCATATTCCCAGCAGCCAGCACAGTGCCTGGTTCATAAGAGGCTTACCAAAGGTATGTTGAACACAGTGACAGACACTTAGTAGATGCTTAATAAATGTTTATTGACTGATTGAATTGAGTTGAATCCCATCTATACTCCATATCTGGGCTCCCACAGCTCTATATCTGGGTCACATCTTTGTTCCAAGAGGTTACTTTAATATAAGTCCCTGTGGAAAAAAAGTCTTAGATAACAAGAAATTACCTTTGCCAGTTCCCAGGGATCAAAAGGCCAGCGTTCTGGCTTACAGTTTCCCCAGTAGATGTCTCCATTTCTGTTGGTGTGATGTTTCAAAATCTCGTTTTTCCATTCTGTACACAATTGACATTGAGGTTGAAACTAAAAGGGATAAGGGAGAGAAAATGAAATGGGACACTCCAGACGAAAAGTATTTGCTTGGAATGGCAGCCAGCATGTAGTGAGTGATTAATAAATGCCTGTAGTCTTAAGCAAGCGTTTGCCATCACTTTTCAGCTTAGGTCACAAGGATAATTATAATTGGAAAGGACCTTAGAAATCACCTAGGCTAATTTCCTTATTTTATAAGTTAAGAAAAGGAGGCTCAGAGGTTGTCACTTGCTCACACAGGGAAGAAAGGCCAGAGCTTGGATATGGACCCAAATCCTTTCGCCCTTCCCTACCCCCCCCTTCTTTTGCCACACTAAAGGTTAGTTTAGCAAACAGCTGAGGGGAAGTTTGCTGTGGGAAGACTGGCTGTAGTTTGGCACCTGACATTCAATCCATTAAAAACAAAGTCCCACAAGAGCAGCTTCAGGGGAAAATTCACTCGCTTAAATGTTGGGCTAAGTAGTCCACAGGATTTCCACCTAATCCCCAAGTATCTCATCCATTTGGGATAAGGAGCAGTGTTCACCACCTACCTTAGCTGACAAGCCCATGCCAAGAAGAATGAAGACAATCGAGGCTCTGTCTCTAGACTTTAACAAGGTAAATCAATTGACAAGCATTCTTAAAGCATTTTACTACAGTACAGGCCGTATGGCGGCTAAGCTGTGAGTATATCAAGAAAAGCAGAAGATAAACAGGTGTCCTAAGGAGCTCACTCATATTTGGGGTGTGGGGTGTGGGAGGTAGAGTAACAACAATATGTAAGCTAAGTACAAAGGTACAAATAAGATAGGTACAGGAAATTGGAGTCATCAGCACTAGAATCACTGGGAATTGGAAAGGGTGTCCTGGTGGAATTTTAGCAGGGACTTCAAAGAGGGCAGGCGATAGAGATAAAGAAAGAAGGTATTCCAAGTATGGGAGAACAAAAGAAAATGCCTAGTCTGGAGAGGGAGTGTCCAGTGTCGAGCAACATAGAGCTCGTCCCAGGAGTACTGTACCGTGGGTGGCGGGAGTCAGGTGTTAAGGTGAGTAGAAAGGCAGGAGGAGGACCAGCTTTTTATTTTATTTTATTCTGAAGGTGACAGGGAACCGCTGCAATTTACAGAACAGGGGTGATGGGGTCAAATCTGTGATAACGATTCAAAAGATGACATCTGGATTGTGAGCCTGAGTCACCGGGAGGATAGCGGTCCCCTCCTCAGTAATAGCAAGGTTAGGAAGAAAGTATGTTTGGGGCAGGAGGAGCGGAGAGAGAGAGTTTTAAGATGTCTACGGGACGTCCAGTTCGAGGTGTGAGTCTAGAGGCTGGGGGAGACATTACGATGAAATATATCTAATTAAGTCTGTGGGAGTTGAGATGTACAATTATGAGAAATCAAGGTGGTTGAGACAGTCTGCGGCGTCAAGCCTGGAAAGGGGATAATTTTTACAAGTTTGTTTCCAAGGGCAGCTCGGTCACTGGTGGGAAGCTGTGGGGTCCCTTGCCTCCTCTGGCCAACGCTGCTACGTCTGTCCGGTCGAAGGCTCAGAAAAACTGGGGACAAACGGTGGGAATGGAAAGAGAAGGCAGCCAGGTTGGGAGGGGAGAGGACAGACGGCGCGAGCACGGAGCCCCGGGATGCCCTTCTCACCTGCCGAGCACGGGGGGTGCAGCGCACGCTTCCGCTGCAGGAGGCGCGGGGGCCCAGGCTAGGGGCCCCAGACAGAATGCGCTGGTGGAAGGCATCCAGCTCGGCGCGGATGAAGCCCTGTAGGCAGCCCCGCAGCAGCAGCAGGCAATGGCCCGCCTTGACCCAGTTCTTGTAATTGGTGCAGTTGAGGCGCAAGGCCAGCTCGGAGAGCACCATCTGTGCCGGAGCCCCGGAGGATCCCCGAGCAGGAAGTGCCCCTCGGCGTCCGGGGAAGTGGCATCGAAGGACAGTGCGCATGCTCGCCCTTTTGTTGGGCGGGAATGGGGAGGAGTCCCTAGTCATCATCGGGTCCCCTTCTCTGTTTCTCCCTACTCTAGCTTCTCCCAGTTTCCGGAGTTCGGGGTGGCTTACCCCATTCCCCGCCCCCTGCCCCTCGGACGCGCGTGTCTCGCCAGCCTTGTTTCCGAGAGTACTGTGCAGCACCACACGTCCACATTCCACCATCCTGCTGTCCTCGTACGATCCAAATCCTGGGAAAATTCCGTCGTGCTTAGTCCTTCTTAAAAGGAATATTTTTTTGATTCCTTCGTTTTGTTGTTTGTTTGGTTTAAAATCCAGGATGTCCGGAGCAGTTTTCTTTTAAGAAGACCTTTTAATACATATCTTTTGTCTTTATTTTTGTTTAGGAATATATCCATCCCTTTTCCTTCCCGGGAAGGGACAAAAATCACGAGACTGGGGATTGAGGGAAGCAGTTCTGCAAAACCATTCTACCTACAAATTGGACTTGAGCAATATTTCACACCTACCATCCCCATTTCACCAAAAGAAAAAATGTTTTTCATATGACTTCTCACTAGGTCTGTAACGGGATAGAGGATTTCTACTTTAGCATCATTTTTGAGATAGTTTTGTACAGGGCTTGGACTCGAGTAGACAATTTCCCGGATTCTAATCTGGCCTCTTACTAGCTATACGACCCTAGGCAAGTATGTCTCCGTTTATCATCTGTAAAGATGAGTTGGAGAACGAAATGGCAAATCACTTAGTATCCGACAAGAAAGCCTCAAGTGGGAACGAATGAACGCTAACGAGATGGTCTTAGTGAAAGAACCACCGTGGAGGCGGAAGTCTGTACAGCCTCGCTAAATGTGATTTGAAAAGGCTTATTTTGAAACCAATAGTTCTTTTGTGTCTCCAGCTTCAAGCCCAGTGTTTTGACTTACACTTAATCCTGTTATATGAAGATTTTGCACGTATTTTCCGAAGTATTTCCAAAATCCCACGATAAAGTACAATTAGATACTAAATAATTTATATTAACGACGACAAAGCTACTCTGGTTTTTAATATCCACTTCCTTCCGACCAACCTCTCCAAATCTTACCCATGCCTTTGAGACGCTAAGCTCTGATCTTCCTTCAGCACAGCAGCTTTCTGAGGACTTCATTCAGGTAGATAGTTGCTCTAATAGCTACTTTTCTTCAACACTACTGCCAACACCCTGAAATTATTAATGGTTTTCATGCTGATGTTATCTTTCTTCTCCCATTGGATACAGTCTTGCTTCCATCTATCTGATACAAAATAACCAGGAAGCAATAAAAGACTTCCAGGCTACCCCTCAATTTAGCTACTCTTACAGCCTATCATACTACATTTTTTACAAGAGCTCGTTTGTTCACTTGTGAGATTGCACAAGTATTATCCCCATATTACAGAGAAGAAATAAAGCCAGAAAAACAGCTTAAGACAATGTGTTATCTGTAAAACAAGAGAATTCGATTCGATGCTCTCAAATTCCTTCCATAGACTTCTACAAGTCTATAATTCTGAGGCTGGTATGTGACTTGGCCAAGATGACATGAGTAAATGTTCTATTAAAAACACACTTTTAAAAATAAATGTCTAAAGACCCTGTAGAAAAAGATTATGTATTTCCACTTGTGGACAGCACCCTCATTTAGAGGCTCTTTTATCTGTTTTCTAAGTGTACATCAAATTAGAAACAGAGAGGACATTGTAGATGCCTACACACCAAGTGCAGCAAAAATTGGGAAGTCATAGGGGAAAGATGAATATATATATATATATATATATATATGCAGAGAGAGAGAGAGAGAGAGAGAGAGAGAGAGAGAGAGAGAGAGAGAGAGAGAGAGAGAGAGAGAGAGAGAGAGAAGGCTTCCAAAAAAAGAAAAGCAAGTTGGCACCACTTGAAGCCCTAATAGGCTGAAATCACAGCACTTATCTCAATAATGAAAAAATATCAAGGAGTTATACATCCTATATATGAGACCAGGCAGAATATATCTGGGGAATAATTTCTCTTCTAAAGGTTTAGTGTTTACAATCTACTAGATCCTCCTTTCCAGTCAAATGGTTTATTCTTTAGAAGCTATGTGCTATATACTCTTCTCTTACTTTTGCCCTATGCCATAAACCCATTTCTCTACCTCATCCCTGGCTTCGTCTAATCCTAGTCTCAGTAGATCCTGATTCCTTTGCTAGATCACCCATCAATCTATCAAGACACAATCATTCCTGGAAACTCTTCTCTTGGTGATCTCATCATATTTCAATTATGACTGCAGATAACTCCAAATTTATATATCCAGCTTTATTTTTGTCAGAACTCCAGTTAAACAGCATCATGTCTTTTGGATGTTTCTACCTGGGTGTCTTTTTGGCATTTAAAATACATGTTCTAAATAGAACTCATTCTTCCTCCTAAACCTGCTCCTTATAACCTTTTCTATTTGTTGTTTGATAACCAGAATTAGATTTTACACCCCCCTCCATAATCTGATTAGTTACCAAATCTGGTCGCTTTTTTGCTTCTATCCTCTATAACATGGCCATCACTCCAGTGTGGAGATTCAGTATTTATCGATGCTATTTTAATGCTCCTTCTATCCATCTACCTCTGCCAATGTTGTCCTGTTTTCAGTCAGTCGGCTGTACAAGTGCCAAAATAACTGTCCTAAGTACAGGTCTGACCATACGCTTTACCTGCTCAAAAACAAAGTGGCTCCCCCAAGTTGTGCTTTCTTCCTTTCAAATTATCTGGTATTACTTATCTATATTCATGTTGTATTTTCTGCCTACTAAATACTTTGAAGACAGAATGCCTTGCACATAGTAGACATTTCAGTTCCCTGAGGACAATCAGCTTGGTATCTTGTATAAGAGAAACTTCTCTTGATGTCTTCCTGGGTTGTTGAGGAAAAAGGCATAATTTGCCTTGTTTTAGAGATACCAAGTGGTCCAAGGCACCTGTGAGTTCTCTACTTTTAAAAACAATTTTTGTCTTTTTACTTATGACCACCTGAGACTATCCAGAAGTCTTTTGTTGTCATTATATGATTCTTATTTTATATAGATACATATATTGAGCTGAATACTTTTATTCTAATTCTAATTTTCCTAGGCTAGACATTCTTATAAATTTTTTAAATCAACTAAGTGGCACAGAGGTACTTTACAGAAAATTTCCAGAAATATCACCACTTACAGAATTTTAATATTGTTGTTCAGTTGTTTTTCAGTTGAGTCTCTTTGTAACCCCATTTGTTCTTGGCAAAGATACTGGTTTGCAATTTCCTTCTCCACCTCATCTTATAGTTGAGGAAATATGAGGCAGAATTAAGTGATTTTTCCAGGATCATACAGCTATTAATTACCTAAGATGAGATTGAACCCAGGAAGATGCCGTCCTAATACTCTATACTGTGCCACCTCACATTAAATCCACTCTGAATGTTTTCATGAAAAATCTATGCATGTTACCCCTTCCTTCTGTAATAAATTAAAATGGGTGGGGGATCTTGGAACACAGGGAACAATTTTCACTTTGGTATCTTTTCCCACTGTATTCCATGTTTGTAGGGCACAGATTTATGCTATTCATATTGATAAATCATACCAAGAATACTATGTATACTTAAAAACATAGAAAGATGTTGCAAGCCTTTGTTCCTTCTTTTGACTCCAACTAAATAGGAGGGGCTCACACTATGTGGCTCCTTTTTTTATTGTTGATAGCTCCTTGAATTCTGGGTAATTCTTTGACTTCTTAGACACTTTGAAATCAAGCATAGCCCAAGAAAAAACTCAGTTGTTACAGTCTCACAACTGTACCTTGACTGTTTGTTGTAGTGGCTGTATTAATCTGCAATTTGGCCAACTAGCCATAAATCCCCTTATAGAATTCATATTAACTAGTTCTCTTCTGTCATGTACCATCAGTGGATTTCATTAATGTCTCTATTTGTAAATTTGAACAGTGAAAGGGAAATTCTGTTGGTAATTATACCTATCGTAGAGACACAATTGCCAAACAGGTATAGACAAAACTTTTTAAAGTTTTACAGAGCACGTTATAATTTGATCCTGATAACCATCTTCAAGCTAGTCCAATTTATTTTTATTAGCACCAATATAGGCAATACTAAGCTTAGAAATGTAATTTACCTATATCAATGTATTATAAGACATAATATATATAAATAATTAGTATTCTTCATCTTTAGCTTAATAACTACTGATGAGTATATAAATGGGCACCTGAAGATTCATATTAAGCCAAGTATTATTATTGCAGTTTTTATAAAGAAGGATGTCTGTATATGTGGTGGAAAGAATAATGGATTTGGAGTCAGAGTGCCTTCTACCACTTACCTCTACTTGACCTTTGGCAAGCTCCTTCATCTTTCTGTGCCTCAATTTCCTCATAAGCAAAATGAGTGAGCTAAATTAGAAGGCATTTATGATACTTTTTCATTCTAAATCTATGACCTAGAATATGAGTCATAGTACAATTTGGCATGGTCTCATTAAGAAGCTACATTCACAAAATACTTTCTATCACCTACTTAAGTTAACAAGTGAATTTTCTATTACTAAAATTTCCTTGCCACTGCTTTAACTGCATTAAATTAAATGCTAAATACAATGAATACTAAGCATTTAATTCAATCATAAAAAAATTTAAATGGCTGCTCAACAGATATTTATGTTTATGCCTTTATTTGGGTCAGGAGCTGTTAAGCAGAGTTCAGCCTCTATTAAAGGTCTTTCATCATATGATTTTCTTAAAATATTAAAATCATTCCTAAAATTTTAGCAGACATTTAAAAATGCAGTAACATTTTAGTTATGATAATTTTAAAAATTTCATTTCAAGGAAGTTATAATGCACCTAAAATAAACCAGGCTCCTCTCCAAAGTATTTTCAGCAAAAATAAATACATAAATGTTAATTCTCTAAAAATTATGGTACCATTTTTGCTCAGTGTTATTTAGATAGTATTAAAATTGCATCATAAGTGAATCTCAGTTAAAGCTGAAGGCATTCATCACTCCTAATGTCTATCTATCACCAGGAAAGCCCATGCTGGCTGCTGCCACTCTTGACACTTGGCAGGAGCAAAAAGCTCAGCATATCCTGTGTTTTCTCATCACCAAATTTAGAAGGCTAAATTTGTGAGTTTTTATTTTGTAAGTATCCCTCATTGGAAGAGATGGATTCCAGTTTACTGTAAAGGAAACTTTTGTGAAGTAAATTGTCCTTTGATTTACACTATAAAATCAGATTGCTGCACTGTAAAAAAAAAAAAAAATGGCATATCGATATGGTAACATCACATTTAAGAATGATCTAAGGCCTTTCAAAATCATATATTAAAAAAAAACATTTTTATAAGTACCCAACATAGTAAAAATAATACTGTTAGAAGTCACAAAATTAAAAAAACTAACCAAAAAAAAATTCCCAACCCCAAACCTTCTTGTATTTATGGAATAGTATGTTTAATATTAAACCCAACAGAACAAAAATTAAATCAATGTTTGTATCCTGCATCCTCAAACTGATGTTACCACCATTTTAAAGATGAGAGAAAACCGAAGGAAAATGAAGTTAAAAGAAGAATTAAATAAAGGAAAATATAAGTCACCAGGAGAAGATTCCATAATAGTCTCAAGGTTGGGTGAGAAGCACAGCAATATCAGGAGGCGAAAGTAAAAGAAGCCTTTGAAGGAAGACAAAGGAAAAGTCTTGAATCTGATTTAGAACTTAATGGAGATCAAAAAGAGTGAGAATAAACTGATGGGAACTATAGTTTTCATGAAATGTGAATCACAACAGGTAGCATGCTGGAATTTGGGTATTTAGTAGCGATGGAAGCCCAATCAACCTATGTAATTTAAAAAACAGAATTAGACAAATTATTAAATGTACAGGAAAATCTTATGTTGATTAGTTAATTCAGCATAATACCATTTCTAAGTTTTCCTAATGTCAAATCACCAGAAGTTCTCTCTCCTTTCAGATAAATTCTCAAGCCAGTCCAAAAAAAAAAAAAATAATAACTAAATACTCACTACCATATCATGATAAGGGCACAAATGTCAAGTGGGGTTGTCTGAGTGAAATAAAGGAAATTTCTTTCAAGGCTGCAACATCTTAGTGCTATTTCTTGATTTTAGAAACAGAGTATTTCCCACTAATGGATGGCAAAATATCTTGGGAACTAATTTTATCCAATGGGAAATTTTCCATTTTCTCAATGGGTGAAAAATATTACTTCAATAATTATAAACCATGGATATGTAGCACTCACAATATGTGTTCTACCCACTCAAACCCTACAAAAAAGAGCCATGATTTGGTGAAGACAAACTAAGAAAAGCCATGAAGGTTTAAAGAAAAGGAAATTGGCTCAACTTCAAAATATACAATCAAGTATTTGTAGTCAAGTTTCAGTCATATATTACTGCAAATGAATGCTCCCACCAAGTTAAAGGTCAGGGGAGGAACTGAGTTTATATAGAGTTTATACACACACATTAGTACTATCATACTTTTTTTAACCTAGTTTTATTAAATATTGCTTCCTTGGGATATGTTTATAACAAACCCCAGAACATTTTCATGTAAGGATTCAAAGCGGTCATATTAAAATACAGCTTCAATATAAAGTTTATCACAGTTTTACAGTATTCAAAATGACAGACCTGCCTTAAAAAAAGAAAAAAAAGAAAAAAAAAAAAGAAAAGAAAAAAAGGACTATTACACCCAAAACATAAGAAAACAATTAAATAAACAAGTTTGGCATTTTTCATAATTTTTGTAGTATAAAACAGAATATTAAATCTATTACTGGCAAGCTGACACTGACCTATAATCTAGTTTGAAATGTGTCCCATTTAAACACACTATACAAGATTACTGTACAAAAAAGTTGATGCGCATTGTGATGAAAGAAGTGCATCCCTGAAAGTTTTTTTTTTTTTGCCAGTTTAGTATATTTATCTCTTTAAAAAAAAAAAAAAACAAATCATGTCAAAATGTCCTTTTCCTTTTTTAAACTGAAGGCTTTTGATTTTTTTTGTTGTTTTGTTTCATTTTTCAGCCTTGTTTAAAAACAATAGTGTCTATGGACGCCCACCAGGGGGCAGTGTAAGATTAGCCATTAAATCACGAACAGCTGGGAATATTGTGCATTCACCTGTAACAGAGAAAAATGTTAATTAGCTATTCGCAACATAGGAAAGAGGATCTTAACACAACTGGTGGTGGGGTTAGTGTTTAACTTGTAAGCAGTAATAAAAAATTGGAAAATTAAAAAACTTAACTTTATAGGTTATCAGCTATAAGGCAATATTTGGAATTTAGAACAAATTTCTAGTTAATTCAAATTCAGGGTTTTAATTTAAAAAGGTATTCAATAATGTCAACACTGAAAATTTTCCATAGTAAAACGTTTGCTTCGACTAAGCATTAATAGAAGTTAGATTTTAAGGTCATACTCGTTTCTATCCTTTGAACCTAGCAAATAAAAAGGTTATTTTTTTCCTAAGTGTTGATTAACCTACACAACATCAATGTGTTTGATGCAAAATTTTCATTAAAACCCTACTAGCATTGTCTAGGAAATCTACCAGAGTTTTCAAAAGAAATTTAGGTAAATGGTTATCCTTCTCAGAGTAACTTTAAAGCTACATGAACATTTTCTACTAAGTGAAATCTTTATTATCAAAATTGAGATTTCTTCAAGAAAAGTGTTATATCCATCAAAAGCTTCTGAGAAGAGATTTTAACCAAGAATGCAAATACAAGAAAAGTTTTGAGGTTGGGATGTGTTGTTTAATGTCTTTCTGCATCCTATCCCCTTACCCAACTTGCTCTGGCCAAACAAAACAAACTGATAGTTTCTCCCTATTCTTAATCTGGTCACTTATATATGATTATACAATAGTTAAAGAGTGCAACTAGTTACACAAAATAGTCTACTTTAAACACACATAACACCCTGGAAGAAACTGGAATCAGACATTAGCTATGGTTAATTGTTCTAGTAGACAATGATTTTTAGTTACTTTTCATTTAATCTTTAATCCATAGAAATGGAAAACTAGATAGATAAAGAAAACTGGAATATGAAAGTTTAACTAAATTATATTTTAAAAATTTCCCTCCAGAATAATGCAAGTAATACTAAACTCCACAAAACTTTCTAGCTTCCATTTATCTTCATGATTCTTAGTGTATAATTTTTTTGTAGTTCATTGAAAATTCATCACTCTAGGTGAAAAAGTCTACTTGGATAATACAGTTTGAAATCATCCCCATTCCCCTTCCCCAAGAAAGTATAATTTTAAATTTTACAAAATATAGTAATGCCACTCATTGACCTGTGAAAAATGAAGATTGTTAGATCTGATAGTATTCAACCTTGATTCTTGAAGAATTTTACTTTTCGCCCAAAGAAGTGAGAAGCCAAAGGAAGAAATGAAGATAGCAATATGAAAGTTGAGGAAGTATTATAATAAATAAAGCATAACCCTTCCTACTGCTACTGTATTTCTTTTAAGTTCTAATTCAGTTAAAACTTAAGAGGTAAGAAGAGACTACTATGGTTACTTCTGAAATAAAAAAGTACTTTTTTTTCAATCCCTTAGTTATGAGCATGCATAATATGGGAAACCACAATTTTCCATCATGTGAGGAAAAAAAAAACCAAACAACCTGCTAAGTGTAATTTCTTCTATGATTCTTAGTGCTAGAGAATTTTTACGTAACTTTAAGAATAAACTGAATGCAATCTTTTTGGAGAATAATTTCACTTCATTTCAAACTGTAAATTGCTATCTTATTCAGACTAAAGAGAGTCTTCTTTGAGATGAGTCAAATGGAGGAAAGTTCCCCCTTTTGAATTAAAAAAATTTTTTTAAAACAAAATTTAACACTGCCAGAAGTCAAAATTTTTATACTGAATACTACCATATAAAATAAAAATTAAAGGGATTTGACATTTAATAACATTCTGGTTTCTTTGAAAAGGTTAGGTTTGAGAGCTTCACTGAGCACTTGGTGAAAATGTTCACTTGCACCCAACCTGACACTTACATAAGAAGCCCATACAGCAGTGATGCTAGTTGTATCAGTTTTTATTCTTCACAAAACATATGAATATACACAACTTTTAAAGATAATTCTATTAATTTGTTATTCATCAGCCATGAAATATGATAAAGAAACATGCACTTCAACTTTGTGAGTTACAGAGTAAGTATCAATGCTGGGGGAAGCAGGGCTAATGGAAAATTTTGTTGTCCTAACTACAATCCTCTGGCAACACGTGCTATACATATAACTTTCTGGTAGTAGCATGGGGACAGTCCCATTATTAAATCATGAACAAAAGTAAAGTCTTGGCAACAGAGAAATGAACAAAAATAACAAGTGAGGAAGGAGATAAAGTGAAAGCAGACATTAAGGGGGTCACAACAAAGAGAAGTGAGGAGGAGGGCGCTTTCTCATCAGAATTTTAAGACCCATGTAACAAAATACCATCTACTGGTCATGTACCTTGTCGCGGTGGATTCATCTCGGCAAACCTCTTTAGAATGTTGCTAACCATCATTGGTGCAGCAACAGAAGAATTCTGCTGTCGGGGAATGTCTGCCTGTTGTGTTGTACCTGAAGCCATGTCATAAATAATTGGAACAATAATGCTAACAGGTTCCTGGGGAGGTACTGATGTTTTCTGAGTTAGCTGAAGCTGTAAGTGATACAACACACACAAAAGAAAGAATTAAAAGGTTTAAAAAGGTAAAAAAAAATAATTATCTTAATTTAAGAAAGTTGCTATTACTATATAGAAAAAATGAGATACTGTCTATAAACTTAAATTCCTTACTTTCTTGCAAGGTAAGCTTAAAGTATTTGCTTTAGAGAAGTAAATTAACTATTTCAAGACTTGGTTACCAAATAATTAATTTCTTTTGGTTCATTCTAACATTCATTGAGGGGCACTGGGGATAAAAAAAAACCATATAGAATATAACTGCTCTACAGGAACTTAAAATCAAACTCTTAAAACAAGTAAAACTAATACTTTGAGCTGCCAGGGTATTCTGGTGGAATAATCCACGAGGCATCTGGAAGTTTTGGGAAGAAACTGGGGGGGGGGGGGGGGGGGGGAGAGGGAGAGGAAGTATAAGCCAAGTGAAAAGTGGAATGTGCAAGGAATAGAGTGTAATTTGAAGAGTGTTATTTGGAAATAAGAAAATCATGATGTTAGACAATGATTTCAATACCATGGAGATTCATGGCTTTCAAAGCTATGGAAACACAAGACAAATTGCAAACATTGAATAGGTCAAGGGCAAGGAAACAGAGTATCTAAAATACAGTCTACAGACAAAATAATTTGGAATTGACCCATGAAATTCAAGCTTTCAAAGTATAGAAAACGAGGCCTATAATTTGGCAATATCTGATTGTTTATTATATAAGGGATACAAACTTACTTAATCACCATAAAAAGACCTCATTTACCTCTAAATCACTTTTAATTGTACTACTGGATAATACTTACAAAAAACAGCATTTTGGATTTGAGTACTACAGCAGGTGTCCCGGGAGGTGCAATAGGTGGTGCACTGGGAGGAATGGTAAGACAGAATTGCACATTCCATTTTAATTGTGTAGCTTGATCAGGGAACTATATTTAAAAATAAAAAGAAAATAACTGATAAGGCTATGTTAAATGGTAGCTCAATTTGGCATGATATGTTCTAATCTTTCAGACTGAACACTTGTTACAAGACCACAAAAATATCAGTTATATCCTATATTTTGATGAATTTATAATTTAAGAATTTAATTATGGATTTAGATATAACTATCTTATCTACTCCCTGACTAGAAATAAAATCTTCCCCAGTAAACTAGACAATTCATCTTGATTAGAAAGTCAATAAACTACACTGAAAACTAGGTCAGGGCAACTTAAGATGTGAATCACTATTTCAAGAGAGCAAGAGAGCTAACTGCTCTAAAACTGCAAAAGCTCTACTGGAGAAAGTTGTTTTTCTTTACCAATTTAAACAAAAAGTGACATGATGGGTCAAATTGATGTCCCACCTAGGCCAGGATTTCCTTTCTAACCCTCACAAAGAACATGGGCTTAGAAGGGTGGGTTTGTCTAACTTTACTCAATGTACTTTTTCTTTCAAAGGATTCTGAGTGGATAGAGCACTAGCCCTGAAGTCAGGAGGACCTGAATTCAAATTTGATTTCAGACACTTAAAACTTCCTAGTTGTATGACCCTGGACAAGTCACATAACTCCAATTGCAAACAAAACAAAACAAAAAAAGATTCTCTGAGGTCCAACATTCATCAGTCTGTTAAAGTTTTATTTAAGGTAATTATCATCTTTTCAGCCTATACCTCTTTCTTAGAAGCAACTCAGGCTGTAGTTTTCTTTCTACTATGCTATATGGTGGTTGCTTTAATTTGTTGTATATTCACTTCTTTCAAATTTTTAATAACAGACATTTATATTGCATTTTGATCTGGCTAAACCTCTGTTTCCCATCTTTATGTCAAGTATCCTGTTGTGTTTCAAAACATTTAAGATTAATACTTTGCCACATGGAACTCTGAATCAAAGGTTTTTTGAAAATGCCCTTAGATTTATAAATCGATGATCACATTCTCATAGCTACTCCCCATCTAGTATAGGTAACACAACCCCTCTGGACCCTCTAATACTGCAATATGAAACATGTATTATGTAAAAGCATTAAAGACTCATCCAACAAGTTCTTTTAAGGGTTTAATTTAATTTAATTTAAGAGGACCAATGCACTGACATTAACTCTCACTACTTGGCTGGCTTATTTCCAATTCTAGTTATGCATGTCCTCCATGGTGTCTTCTAAATAACTTCTCACAGGCAACTGGGTTATCACCATTAATGAAGAAATTATAAGCTAAGTTCATAATAACGGCAATTTCGCTGAATGATCCCTATTCCTATTTGTAGTTGTAAAATACCTCTAAGTAAAAAAGAAAGGAGGGGGTAGCTAGTGTGGCACAGTGGATAGAGCACCAGCCCTAAAGTCAGGAGGAACTGAATTCAAATCTGGTCTCAGATACTTAACACTTCCTAGCTGTGCGACCCTGGGCAAGTCACTTAATACCAATTGCCTTAGCAAAAAAAAAAAAAAAAAAGAGGCAGAAAGGTAAATGAATAATCACAGAAATAGAAGACGCTATTTTTATTCAAGTCATATTTTTGTTTATACATATATACATACATGTATATGCATATATGTGGATGTAATCAGAATCACCACTAACAGATCTAGCTTCTTTCCTTACAACTCACCAGCTCTAGTTTCATGATGTGCACGCAGTCCCTGAGGATATGTGTCGGAGCACCTAATAGCTTGGTGAAGGCTATTAGTGTATTGGCTTTAAACGGTGGTCCTGCAACCTAAAGAATTAAGAGAAGCAATTATTTTTTCCTTCCAACATGACTTCACATTTTATTTTTAGAAATGTTTAACTTACTAAAACTAAATATATACCCTTGTTTCAAAGAATTTCTCCAAAACTTGAAGTTCATCTGGTTTCCATTGTCCTGCATTTTCAGGTGTTACTTTTAGCTGAAGAGTCTGGTTGGTCTTGGGACTGAGGGCAACTCTGCACTTAAGGGCATCAGTCTTAAACATTATTACTCCAGGTTCATTGGAGTTTATTAGCTGTAGCTACAAAACAAAAACAATTTACACAAATATTAATATATTCAAGAGACTACAGAAGTGAATTATATTGGGACAACTGACTATATTCAAAATAAGAAACTTAATGATAAACAGCCAAAAGTCTAAACATCTTAATTTTTCATAAAACATTTAAAAAATGTGAATGGTTATGACTAAAAAAGTTACAATTAAATGACAGTTATTTTAAAACTCACCATGCTTATTTGCTTTGAAGCTTAAATAAACAATAATATTTGTGATGATTGAGTCACAAATGTCACATAAAGTTAATTACATGCATTATTTGAAAGTTTTACAATCAAAAGTGCCTGATAATCACTCCCCAAGCATGTTTAGACATGTAAAAAGAACTATCACTTTTAGATGACATTACTTATTTGATTTTAAAATCAGATATATAGATTGTTAGAATATTGAAAGTCTTCAAAAAAGCAAATATCTTTGTTTTAATCAGACTTAATGGCAGAATCTAGTGAAGTCTAGTTAAGTACTTCTTCAGCTTGAAGATGATATCTGTCACAGAGGAACTATAAAACGCTGAAGCACAACACTATCACATCAGAAATCACAACATAAATAAAACCCATTTATAATGCTAATATTAAGGAATGAGTGCTTGAGTCTGACTAGCTTAGTAAGATTAGGGAAATCATTTTAATTCTGTCATGAGAAGGAAAAACCCACATTCTATAATTTAGAATAATTCCTTTTACTTGTGAAATTACATATAAGGTATCAAATACCGTTTCTTGTTGAATAATCCTTTGAAGATGTCGTCTCATAATAACTGATCCAAGGAATCGCTCAAGTGGAGAGCAAAGGTAACTACCAGCCAAGCCAGGTACAAGTCCCGGAGTAGGAGAGGGTAAAAGTAAAACATTCAAGGCACTGTGAGTGAGGATGGTAGGTATGGATGCAGCCCAAGAGCGCTGAGGTAGTTTACGAGGTGGAGGCATGTTGGTTGGCATTGCTTGAGAACCTTTTTTTTGGGGAAAAAAAACTTGCTAATTTCAATTTTCAATGACAATTTTATTTTTCTCTATTTTCAACTTTACAATCCTTGCTATTTAAAAAACTGGGTTTTTTTTTGATTGAATAACCCATTCTGTACACAAGGCATTCATTATATTAGGACTCAATGTGGCAGCAAATCTGAAAAGTTAGAACACGCCAAAACCAAAACTCCTTTATAAAAAAGCTACTACATAGGTCAAGATTAATGACCTTATGTCATTATATTTAAATTCTTTTAAATGTGAAAACACAATATATTCGGTTATTATGAGAGCAAAGAAAATAATATTAACATAAGGTGCTAATCTATACAAAATAAGGTTATGAGATTTACTTGTTCCAGCCCGAGGGGAATGAGAAACATCTGGAACAGGAGAATGTAGAGATGGATTGGCTGGTGACATTCCAGGCATTCGTGTTGCTGGTGAGGGACCAGACAACTGAGGAGACCCTGGCCAATTTCCTGCTCTTCCACTTGGTGACACCATAGTATACGGTGAACTAGGATCAATGGTACCTGTATAAGTTGCAAAATTTTCATTATTTATTTCCAATATACTATTTCCATCATACTGAGAAACTGTTCAAATAAAAGGTTAAAAATGAAATCTATTCCTGGATCAACACAATAATAAATCTTAATGTTTCTTTTCAGAGCAAAGATATTAATGCTACCCAATTTGATTTTTTTCCTTTAAAAATGACATTTTAACTGAAGACTATATCCTAGCCCGCTACTTCAGAATCTAATGTGTAATTAACCAGATGGAGTAATATCTGATATCATCACCTTCATAAAGACTGAGAAAGGGTACAAGTCACCTAAACAAATACTTTATACAATAGTATCAATGCCTTACCCAATTAACTCACTAGACTCAAAGAGCATCCAAAGGCTCCAGGGAACTAGGGACTTCATTTTACATTCTTTTCTATCCTCCACACCACCTAGTACATTTATAAGGTGCTTTCAGATAAAGGTCTTTTGATCCATACAACCAAGATTGGCCAAAGTTGAATCTAAATGACTTGTTCAAAGTTACATAGCAAAGAAATGAGAAGACTGAGACTAGAGTCCACGTCTTCAGATTCTCTGCTCAGTTCTTTTTCCACAAGTGCATATTGTACATATAGCAAGTGCTCAATAAATGATGACTAATCAACTAAAATTAAGCCTCCATTAAGGCATATATTCATGACCTATCTGTCTTGGATATGTTTTATTATTCCAAGGTAAGGCTGACAAAGCTGAAAAAAGGATGATTAAGATTTTCTTCATTTGACAAATATTCAATTTGCTAATGTGATTTAGATTTATGATGCTGTGAAAGCCAACATCTTTTTTAGGACATGGATTTATTTAATCATTTCTTTCTCGATACTTTTGTAACTTTTTCTTATTATGAACTTGACAAACACCAACAAATATGAACATTTCCTTAAGAAATGGAAAAAAAGGCTTCTGTGAAACCACAGATCTGAAATAAACTATACATTTTTATTTTTCAAAAGTATAAATTAAACATGGAAGTACCAATTCTGCACTACAAGTCTGTCTCCTCAATTTCCTTTGACTCTCTTCTGCATATTTTATAAATGTTTTATGTTTGCTCTTTATATTTTCTTTTTTTTGGGTATCACTGTCATTAACCTTTCCTACAACTCTTCACCACAAAATACAAGCCCTCCTTTGTTACAAATAAATGATCAAACAAAACAAATGCATACATTGGCTGAGTTTATAAATATTTTTGTACATATTCTTAAATAAAAGACATTTTTTAAAAAGGAACCAGAAACTGTCTCTTACAAATATTCCATAAATTTCCAAAATGTTTTCCTTCAGAAAAATCTTTCAGTCTTATTATTGATTTCAATATGAGAACTTACCATGTGGACTGGCAAAGCTGGCCCCTGGTCCTATAGAGATTCCATGTGAGGAAGGGGGAGGAGTTGGAACGAATGATGCTGGTGATGGAGCTCTCAAAGCACCACTAGGTGAACTGGCAGCATGCAGATTTCCTAACCAAGGGAGATGTAATCATTGAGCAGTTTTCATTATACTGTACATATTTCAATAATTAAAGAAATGTATCATTGTATCAATATAGCTACTTGCTCCACAGATCTAGATTGTGAAACAGATTACTCAATGTCTATGGTAAGGGGAAAAAAAAAAAACAAAACCATCCTTCATAGCCAGCTTTCTGATGAAAAAACAAAACAAACAAAAAAAAAAAACCGTCATCCCAAACTGGTTGTTTGGCTACCTGTCCACTGCTGGGCTAGAATCTGATGCCTTTCAACTTGGTAGAGAAGATTAACTGTCACAAATGAGTTTGTGGAAGATCATTATATATAATTTTAAATATTCACATAATAAAGAAATAAGCAATAGAGTTTAATAAAGATGCAGAGAAAGAGAGCAGATAAATCAGCAGGAAGAAAACATTGGATGAAAAGTAACCTTTACATGACTAGGGCAAATAACATCAAAATCTAGTTTATTGCTTACCAATATATTGATTGCTTCTAATGTTACTTGAAGGCTAAACATAACAATACAATGAGTGATATTTTACCTGGCGACTGTGTGTGCATCATAGAAGGAGACTGATTGACGGTATTATGATAAGATGTGGGTGGTGAAGTAAGAGGATAAGCTCCTGATGACCCTGGTTGCTTTGGAAATGGCTAAAAGTTTAAAAATAAAAGTGAAAACACACACGATATGAAATAATACAATTAGTTAACATTAACTCCAAATGAATAAGTACTCAAAAATTTTCTTTCAGATTTGTAAAAAGCTTTCAAACTATTAAAAAAAAAAACCAAACATCTTCCTTATTAAATGGGAGGAAAGGATAGTCCTCCTACACATCATTATTATGAAGTCTATTTTTAAAAATTTGAGTCTTATATGGTTATAATGCCTATCATCCCAAGTACAACAGAGACTTCCCCACCTCCCACACCCCTTTCCAACCTAATTCTTGAACCACTTAACAATGCTACTTCAAATTAAGATAATTTAACACATTCCCATAGCATTTTTTTAAAACCCTCTATTCCTCAAACATCTAATGCTCTGGCCTGAAACTACTAACTCCCTCTGGTTCCTTTTCTTAAAAAAAAAAAAAAAAAAAAGTAATTGTTATTTTATAGAATAAGTCTAGGATCTGAACTTGTGACTTTTCCACAGAAGTAAATGAATCAAATTATGTGGCAACTATCCAGTAATTATACTCCTGTGAATTCTTTGCTGGTGTACTAGTTAATATTTTCTTTCTTTCCCATGTTGGCCCTTAGTGAACTAGTTCAATTCTATGCTATCTTCTTCAAAGGACTGATTTTTGATATTACTGTTCCTGCTCTGTCAAGTCTCAGCCACTTCCATTACTTCCTGCCTTCACTCCTATGCTGTTGGAGAAAATCACAACTGGGTCTAATATAAAATTCTTTTATATAACCTCAACTAAGTTTTTATTGCTGCTAGGCTAATTAATTCATATCCCATTTAGCACAGCAGCTCTTCCAAATGTTTTCATTGCCCCTCAATCCTTGGTTTCCATTTCCCTCACCTTTTCAGTTGGGAACTTTGCCTATTTTAATAAAAAATATGAGGCCATTTGCTGAGAACTCTTCTCTTTTCTCTTCCTCTTTATCTCATGTTACTCAAAGACCCTTTGCCAATATCATCTTCATCTGTACCCATGAAGAGGTGGCCCTTCATACCAAGATGAATTTTTCCACATGCGTTACCTGGTCTCATTCTTTCCCATCTTCTCTGGTAGACATATTATGTCTATCTATTCTCAAAAAATCCTTATAAATCCACCCATCCTTGATGGCCACTACGTCTCTTCTTCCTTTTGTGGCTAAATACTATGAGAAAGAGGTTTACAATTTTTCCTTATTCTCTTTTTAACATTCTCTAATCTGACTTCTGATTTCATCATTAAACTATTCTCTCAAAAATCACCAATTCTAATGGACTTTTGTCAATGTTTAGATTTCCTGACTTCTGTGACTCTTTTGAGACTGTCAATCATCTTCTTCTCTTTACTATATTAATCTTTTCTCACTAGATTTTTGTGACATCATTCTCTCCTAGGTCATAGCTACTTCCTATAGTCCTCTGTGATCCAGGGACACTGGCCTCCCTGCTGTTCCTTGACCAAAACTTTTTTTTTTTTTTTTTTTTTTTGGACTCAGCATTTTCAATATCTATCCCTCATGTTTAAAATGCTTCTGCTCTAACTTTCTACTTTTTGGTCTTCTTCAAGTTCCAACAAAAATTCCATCTTCTACAGAAAAGCTTTTCTTATTTCTAAATGACTTCCTGTGTTGATTATTTTTAACTTGTAGTGTATATAGCCTGTTTGTTCATTTATTTGCATGTCATTTCCCCCATTAGACAACTTGGGAATGAAGGATTTTCCCTTTCTTTGTAATTCTAGTACTTAGCACAATGCCTGGCATAGAGGAGGCACTTAATAAATATTTATTATTATATTTATTAACTGACATGCTCATAAGAGAAATGTCCGGCTTCCTATTGGGACTGAAGATAATATTCATGTAAGAATTCAACAAAATTTAAGAAGACTCTTCAGGAAAGTGTGTAGGAATAAAAGAAACCAGGGTAACCAGCAGGAAGACATATATCAATTTCTAATCAAGATTAGGTCGACTAAGGACAACCAGCTTAAAGTTCATTGGTTTTAAATATTTTTAGCTCACTGAATGAAGCATGTTATAATTTAACCACAGGAGAACACTGGTAGTGTAGGATATAGTACAATGGGTCTGGAGTCAGGAAGACCCAAGTTAAACTCCAGCTTTTGCCTGCTTCAGTTTGCTTAGTTGTGAAACAGATATAAAAATAATATCTACCTCTCGAGGTTTTTGTCGATCAAATTGCTTACGTGCTCTGAAAACTTCAAAAGGCCGCATTATGATGTGGGGGTCTGCTATTCATATGAGATCATATGATATAGAGCTCCAAAGAACTTTAGAGGTCCATCTAGTACCACCACTTTAGAAGCAGAAATATTGAGATAGAGATGTGCCTTGCCCAACATCATAAATGGAAAAAGGGCGTGATATCTAGGTCCATTATTTAATTACAGATAATGCAATGTGGGCACCCAGTAGGACCCAGCTAAGTCAGCAATAATCTCGTGCTTCTAGGGCCCTTCCAGCATCTTAGATCATGTTTTATTACTAGAAACTTTCTGAAACTCCTCCACAGAGCTCCCTGTTCTATGTAAGTGTAAGAAAACACTTGTCCTTTGAGTTGTCTTCAACTTAGGGTGAGAAGAATAGGAAGGACTAGGTAACCAATGCCTGGATATACCATAATAGGAGCACCTGAAAACTGAGGGATCCTCTATGAATTGTACCTGTCAAGCACAGTTTCTCTTCTGATAAGATGACTGGGCATTTGATTTCTGATTCTGCAATAAGGTCAAGATTTTTTGACCAGACATAAAAATTAGTTATCCTGCCTGTGGGATCTACAAGGAGAAAATACTATACTATAAAGTCACCTGTATACCTGAAATAAACTTCTGATGGGAGGAAAAATTTTAAACTGATATACTGATTTAGAACTTGTCATTTACATACAAGGTGACAGCTTTTTTTTTTTGGTAAAGTTTTAATATCACATGATGCATTTAAGTTTCTATTCAAATAAGATAGGTTTAAGGGAAAAAATAGATTATATATATATGATACATTCTTAAGCTGTTAGCATACTTACCTGTTGTTGAGGGGGTGCTTGGGGCTGTAGCTGTGATATTAAAGAATCCATCATATCACCCCCTATTGGAGATGGGGGGTTGTCATCTTCATTTACAGATCGTCTTCGAGCATCTTGGTTGCTATCAACAAACATGTTCAGGAATGTCTGTAGATACATAGAAATACATTGTTTATAGGATGAATGCACTATTTAAAATGTTTTTAATTTATTCAAAAAATATCTAAAAATCAGCCAACAGAGATCTCATGGCCCCAAAAGAGAAACCTTTCTTACATCAAATTCACACCCTAAAACAGATACTCTCAAGATTGGTGGCAAAAGTCAAAATCTAAAGAATAAGTACCTTGTCACATGATCACCAAAAAGCATTCTGATTAGAAAGCTTTTAAGTGTATGTTAGTACAATCAGACAAATGTTTTCACTCTTGGTTATAGTACAATCACACAAATGTTTTCACTCTTGCTCAGAAATGAAAACAATTATTTTGACAATTTAAGTATTGAAGTATTAAGACATGAAAAACTCTTAGGCCTAGTCCACAAATCATTTGCTACTAATTAAGCTAATAATTAATGGGCAGGTCACATAACAGCTCTAAGTATACCCTAGGCTGGGGTTTAGCTAGGCCTAAATTGACTAATCTGTAAAATGGTTGGATTAAATGATCTTTAAAAACCCTTCTAGCCCTTATCCGAACTTTTGAGCAACTTTAAAAATTCTTTCTTTTTTAAAATTGGAAGTATACAACAGAGGGAGAGTGGAACACCATTGGTAAGTGTAGAAAGCTGAAACTCTTGAGTCTTGCACTGAGGTCAGTTCAAGCACTTAGGGCTAATTACTGATTGGACAATACTCTATGGGCATGTGCTTGGAAAATGGTCCTTCCCACTATCCTGTGCTGGCTCAATGATTGGTGTATACAGAGGATTGTAGGAGGGATTAGGAGGTGGAGTAAGACTAGCCAGGGTCACTTTAGTGGTAGATCCATCCTGTTCACTTCTATCCCTAAAGACCAAGAATAAAGACTAAGGGCTTTTGTTATCCTGATTCTGGCTGATTCTGGAGGTATCTGGGGTGCTAGCATGGACGTCACAGTTAAATACTAAGTTCCTGCTCTTCTTTTCCTATCATATTGGCCTGATAAGAACCAGGAAATGGAAAAGTTTTCCTGACTGCAGACTACACTGGGCATAACTTCCAAGGTTTGTAGCAGCTTTTCTGATGCCCCAAGAGGGATGAGGATTCAAATAGGACAAAAATGAGTTTCAATAAACTTTGTCCAGGAGAAAGTAAATTTCCTTGATGGCAGGAACTAATTTTTTTGTCTTTGTAGCCCTAATACCTAATAAACAGGACAGAGACAGGGTTTGACTCATGACTTCAAAGATATAGGGAGTTCCAAAATGAAGGAACCCCCTTTACCAATGCAGACTGTTTTTTTTCTCTTAAACATTACAGTTTTAGTTATTGAAAAGCACTGAAAGTTAAGTGACTTGTTCAGTCACACAGCTAGTGGATGTCAGAGGTACAATTAGAAAATCTAGATCTTCCTGGCTCTAAGGCTAGCCCTCTATTCATTATGTCAGGTTGCACTGGAACACTACAATTAGCACATAATAAATACTTAATTAAAGACTTGCTGAATTGAATTAAACCCTACTAAATAAAATCTACTTTCCTGGCTTTAATGCCTTCTGAAGTATTCTAATGGGTAGTACCATTCTTTTCAATGTCATTTCCTAATCAGATGGAAGAGAAACTAAGGACATATCATTTTTGGTCATCTCATTTTAAAAAAAGAAAGTATTTCTAAAAGACAAAGTTTGCCACAAAATCCAAGCAGACACATGTAATTTAACAAAATTCCCATAATCTATGTTTTTAGAATGAATTCAGAGTAGATGAAACAGATGGACTAATTTTTTCCATTAAAAAAAAACTTAAATGATTTTCCTCTGCAAAGGAATATTTCAGGGTACACTTTAATGTTTCCTCACATATTTAATATTGCTATAATACTTAAGACTATTACCTTCAGTCCTGGTGCCGGATAAAAACCTTCAACTATTTTACTGTTGTCAAAAAGACTGTAGGCTCCATCACGTATTGCTACAACGCCCCTACTCCGGCAGTATATATCAATACAATACATATTCCTAAAAGCCAGCCTGATATGAGTAGATGATTGAGGCAGAATTGAGAAGCACTGGTAGGCAGTATTAGTTCGTTGCGTCAGGCCTAACATTGGCACAGTGGGGAGCTTATTGATGGCATTTAGTGGAGCTTGGGTATCAAAAAGTACCTATATAAGAAAAAAAAAACACACACATACACATTGAGAAAAGTTAAATGATCATTAATACATATGCCAGCATTCAGTGTTTAGCAACTGTTACCTTCAGATTTCATTCTATGAAGAAACTGGAAGCACTATTTCTAAGGCCCTTTTGATGCTACCCATCAAAATTCCCCTTTGACAATATCTAATACAATGAGACATCAAACAAATTAAACACCTGTGCTGTTTTAAAATTTTAAAAGTTCTCAAAAAGACCCCAAGTGACAAATGTATTCCTTTCTCAACTTATGAATAACTTTTGCATACAACTCTGACTTTAATTAAATCCCAGGAACTTATACTGGTTACCTGTAATAACTGGACCACATTTGGGGTTTTGTTGAACATCTCCTGGAGCTGATGGAGGATAGTATTGTGACAGTTACTGCAACCTGAGTTTGGACCAACGGTTCCCAATGAAATATTAAATTTCTGATGCGAAGAGTTCCACTGAATGCTAATCTAAGTAACAAAGAACACAAACTTCAGAACTTAAGAAGTGCTAATTTAGATTAGGCTAAAGAAAAACCCCAACAAAGAAAGAGAAATGTAGAAAATCTAAGATCTGTATGTGAAAGTCAAAGTTTTCTTATGCTGAGTTAAGTTCTCAGTTAAAAAACTAAGGAAGATACTAATATAGGTGAGCTTAAGCTCTTTGCTTTTTAAGTCAGGACAGAACAGTTGGTAAAGAATTAATAAATCAGTTTCTCAAACAGTAAAATTTAGCTGATAAAAAAATTACTACAGAGGTCAGAATGCACAAATTTCCAATCCAATATAATGCCTAAAACAGTATTTGAATTTATCCAGTTTCTTTTCTGAAATGAAACAATCTTTTGATTCTTATTCTACAATACCAGAGAGCACTTAAACAAAGGGAGTTATTGATTATACCATAAGACATGCTTATCCAGTTAATATTATATCCTTAAATATCTCAAAATCTATTCTTTCATTGTTAGAAAGACCATCATGAAAGCCACTGAATGTTAGTGTAAAGATATCTAGCTTTAAATTTATGTATGGAAAAAGATAAAAAAAAAATTTTAAGTGACATCAAAGTGACCCCTAAGTTTCCACTTCCCCCCTTCCCGAGGCAATTGGGTTAAGTGACTTGCCCAGGGTCACACCACTACGAAGTGTCAAGTGTCTGAGACCAGAATTGAATTCAGGTCCTTTTGACTTCAGGACTGTTGCTCTATCCACTGTGCCATTTAGCTGCCCCAAAGTGCCCCTTAGTTAAAAAAGCAGCAGTGTTTTCATCAATTCTAAGATTTCATCAAATTTGTTTAGGGTCAGAATTTTCAAAATAAAACCAAACCCCACCATTTTTTATATTTATAGGCTGTTTATAACTATAAAGTACTCAAACTTCCTCTATAGTGGTCACTTTAAAACTATAAGTCTTCCTGCTTCCTGAATTAAGAGGGTCACTAATCACTGTAAAAATAAAAATTGCATTAAGTCAAAAGGTAAACAGAAAAGTCCCTAAAATTATAGATACTCATTGGAAAGGATGTATTATACAATTAAGAACATAAAACTATTCCCTCTGCCCAATGAATTTAATTGTGTCTCAGTAAAAAGCAGAACTGAAAAATAATGTAGTACAGAAAGAGTGCAGGGCTTAAGAGTCAGGACAGAATGAAATTCAAATCCTGCTTCCTATACATAATAGCTGTATGACTTTGGCAAAGTCATTCAGTGTCTCTGAGTTTCAGTTACTTTAAAAATAAAGATGAAGACAGTACTTAACCTCCCAAAGTCCTAAATTTGAAGATACAATTTCTTTTAGCACTTGGTAAATCTTAAAGCACCAGGCATTCATAATAATAATAATAACAACAATAATATTTATTATTATCAGAACTACTTGGTGAGAGGATCCATAAAACTTCTTAAGGAAATATAATGAAATCTTGCCCTACACTATTCAGTGATGTACTGTATTGAGAAATATTTTAAATTAAAAAGCTAAGGAAAATTTATTTTTGGCACTACTTAGGTAAAAAAATATTCAAAATAATAGCACTTTATGCCTTATGAAATATTATTTAATAAAAGCTTTTTATCCTTTATAAGTAAATGATTTTGAAATCTAAAAAAGCCTCTGGATCATAGGCATAGTTCTAGAGATGCAAGAGGTATCAAAGGGCCATCTAATAGGGCTCTCATTCCAAAGAAGAAAAAATTAAGTTCCCAGGAGGTTAAGTCCTAAGACTAAGTCTCAAAAGTCTTCCTTATATTTGTACTCCTACCATAAGAAAGAAACTTCAGATTTCCAACTTTCTGAACTCATTTAAAAATCCACAGCTACCATAATAAGGACTTAAATCACTTACTGAGCTTCCCTTGGTGGTGCCATAACACAAAATAAGCTTGCGATAATTATAGACACGAACTTCTGAGAAAATATTTAGATGAGCAGGTATATCTAGTGGAAAGATAAAAGAGAAAAGGAAATAAGGTTATGATATACACAAAAATAAGAATAAGCTAAAAAGAATCAGAAAAATCACACTTACCTGGTAGAGACCGTGCAAACTCTAATACACATTCATATAACTGTGCAATACTATTCCAGTCATTAAGAAACATCTCAACAACTTTCCGACCACCAACAGGTTCAGACAATAAATTTTCATATGTCAAGTAAACATGCCTTGTTGGTCCTGAGGTATTAAGAGCAAAAAACAACAACAACAACAACAACAACAACTGTTGATAACTGGTAAATGAAAATTGATAAATTTGTTAAAATTCATACAAAGTATATAGAATACCCCACCTTGTTCTCTGGTAGAAGTGCTACTAAGTGGACAATTTGCAAACACTAATTCTGCCACCCATGTACGGTTGTTTCTACCTTGCAACCGGAAAGTGCAATCGAGAAGAGCACGATCTAGTGCCTTCTGGGTTTCTTCACTTGTGCCTTTACATGGAGGTATTCTGATAATGAAAAAAATTACATATAAAATATGTATTTACATTAAATACACACAATAGCAAAATGTTCACATTTAACTAGGTTGGAAACAAGCTTCAGTTGTAACAGCACTAAAAGTAACTTGCTACAAAAAAAATGCTATTAGTAAAAAAAAAAAGTATAAGGTCAAATTTTGCAAAGAGACACTAATCCTAGTCAGTAATCTAATATGGTATAAGATTCATTCCAATGAAAAAAGTGACTGATCAGGAAATACTTTCCAATAAGCACATCTAAAAAAATTGCTCAGTAGTGAATGCTGAGAGTGACTGCAATACAAGGACATTTTAAAAATTACTTACAAAAACAAATTTTGATTATGTAGTCATCATAAAAAATCAGAGCACAGGGAAACATGACCAAATGGAAAATCTATAGATTTGGATTCAAAGCACTATCCTGCTTCTTATCTAATGCTAATGGACAACTATTTCTTTTTTTTTTTTTAATTTAATTTTTATTTAATAATTACTTTATATTGACACTCATTTCTGTTCCGATTTTTTTTTTCCCTCCCTCCCTCCCTCCGCCCCCTCCCCTAGATGGCAAGCAGTCCTTTATATGTTGGATATGTTGCAGTATATCCTAGATACAATATATGTTTGCAGAACTGAACAGTTCTCTTGTTGCATAGGGAGAATTGGATTCAGAAGGTATAAATAACCCGGGAAGAAAAACAAAAATGCAGATAGTTCACATTCGTTTCCCAGTGTTCTTTCTTTGGGTGTAGCTGCTTTTGTCCGTCATTTATCAATTGAAACTCAGGTCTCTTTGTCAAAGAAATCCACTTCCATCAAAATATGTCCTCATACAATATCGTTGTCGAGGTGTATAATTATCTCCTGGTTCTGCTCATTTCACTTAGCATCAGTTCATGTAAGTCTCGCCAGTCCTCTCTGTATTCATCCTGCTGGTCATTTCTTACAGAACAATAATATTCCATAACATTCATAATTTACCCAGCCATTCTCCAATTGATGGGCATCCATTCATTTTCCAGTTTCTAGCCACTACAAACAGGGCTGCTACAAACATTTTGGCACATACAGGTCCCTTTCCCTTCTTTAGTATTTCTTTGGGATATAAGCCCAATAGAAACACTGCTGGATCAAAGGGTATGCACAATTTGATAATTTTTTGGGCATAATTCCAGATTGCTCTCCAGAATGGTTGGATTCGTTCACAACTCCACCAACAATGCATTAGTGAATGGACAACTATTTCTACCTCTCTTAGTTTCAGATTCCTCATGAGAAAAATAAGGGACAAGATTGGATGGAAATACAACTAAAAGTTAATTAATGTTAGCTCTCTAAATTTCTTTTTTCTATATTTTGATAACTATTTTTCAATATTGATTCTCTTATTAATTTATGCATTTAAAAACATTATTCTGAGTAGTCCATCAGACTACCAAATATAAAGTTTAAAACCCCTCAACTAGTTGTTTTCTAAGGATCTTTTTAGGGTTTAGCATTTTCTGTTGTTGTTAAAGTCACTTTCAGTCATATCTGATTCTCTGTGATCCCTGTTGGGGTTTTCTTGGCAGAGATACTAGAGAAGTTTGCCATTTCCTTCTCCAGCTTATTTTACAAATGAATACAATGAAGCTAATAGGGTAAAGTGACTTGCCCAAGATCACATGGCTTAGCAAGTATCTGAGGTCAGAAGGTAGATGAATCTCCCTGACTCCAGGGCTAGTTCTATGTGCACTATGGTACTACTTAGCTTCCCTCTAGTGTCTTCCGTGACAACTTACTCTATCAGCCTGGTGTCTTGAAGAACTCTCCTGAATCCTCTCTACCTTATAAATTTCCCTAACTTTCTCTCCTGGTCCTCTTCTAGCTGGAGTGACTACTTCTTCTTAGTCTCCTTTAATAGTTCTCCATTCAGATTAAGCTTACTCACCATGTCTTGGGCTCCATTCTCCCTCTATACTATCTTGTTTGGTTCATCAGTTCCCAGGAGGTTGTCATTGCTATACACACAGTTCCCAAAGCATATCACAATCATTCCTAATATATCTCCTAAGCTAGTCTTGTATCTAGAACTGCCTTTTTAGACATTTCAAAATATATGATGAGACATTTTATGCTCAACATATTTAAAACAAAATTCCCTACCTTTACCTCAATCCTTTTTCCTTCATTTTCCTATTATTGTCTAGGGTACTAGCATCCTCCCAGTTACTCACACATGAATTCCACTGAGGTGACTCACCCCACATATCTAACCAACTACTGAATCAAGGTGGAGCTTCTCATCTCCTCTTTCCTTGATGGTAACTACCTTCTGATTGTTCTCCCTATCTCAAGTTTCCACTTCAAAATTCATCCTCCCCTCAAATGGTAAGGTTTTTTCTTTTTTCCTTTTAATTTTTTTTAATCAGTTAACAAATTTGTCCTCTCTCCTTCATTCTTTTTTCCCCAAATCATTGCCAACAAATATGCACAAACAAAAACACAGCCAAATTGGCAATGTCCAAAAATATACATCTCAATATGCACCTTTCCCCGCCCCCCACCTATACATCAGGAAGTGGAGAACATGTTTCATTATGGGGTCCTCTGGAATCATGGTTGCTCATTGGGTTAATTAGGAAGTCTTTTAAAATTGTTTGTCTCTACAGTATGTTATTGTATAAATTTTTTCTCCTGGTTTTGCTCACTTTACTACATTGAGTCATAAAAGTCTTTCTAGGTTTCCTGAATAATACATTAGTTAATCTGTTAAACAGCCATTTCTTTTAGAACCAATAAGCCAGTAGCAATAATTTTGAAGGCTCAACCCTGATTTGTTAACTACTAAATATGTAACTGAAAACTATGCACACATTATATTAGGACAACTGCTTCCATGTATTCTCTATTTATATGTTTTCTTTTCTATTAGAAAGCAGTGTCTGAAGAAAAAATGTTTCTGTATTTTAGAACAAAATTTTAAATGAAAATAACAATTTTGGAAAACATGAAGTACTATACAAATACTTCCTAAATTTGGGTAACATGAGGAACTAGAACTTTTCCATGTGTCCATTAAATAGAGGCCAGATGCCTTATAAGGAGAGGATAGAAAGAGTTCTTAGATACAAGAATTTGGACTAGTTGGTTTTTGAGGTCCATTCCAACTCTGAGTTCTTGTGATCCTAGGAGAATGGCTTGATTTCTTATAAATTAGAGTGGAATAAACTTTTCACTTTTCCCCTTTACCTGTCTTCTCAAATCATAAAGTTATCAGATTTTACTGATACAGTCAATGATGTTTCCTTTATGTAGCCTTCTTTTCAATTTCTACAGCCACCTTCTACTCAAAGAAACTACACAAATGTAATAACCACTAACAGAACTCCTTGTGCCTCTAATTTTTCTCCTCCACAATCCCTTATACCAATATCAGATTAATTTTCAGCATGCAAAAATAATGCTGTATCTTCATTATGGTAAAATACTTTCAGATATCTATGATCATCATTGCCATTTAACACTGCTAGAAATGTTAATTATAACAATAAACCAAGAAAAGATTAGCTTTTAAAAAAGGCATCTAGATGGCAGAGTGGACAGAGGATCAGAGCTACATTCTGGAAGAACTAAGCCCAGATTCTGTTGCAGATACTTATTAGCTATGTGAACCTGCGCAAGTCCCACCTAGCCTTTTTGCCTTAGTTTCTTCATTTGTAAAATGCTGACAATTGCACCCATCTGTTCAGGTTATTTTGAAGATGAAATGAGATACTTTAAGACTTTTTGCAAACCTTAAAAGTAATATAGAAAGGCCGTCTTTTATCATTATTTTAAAAGTAGAATAAATAAGCATAAGAAAGAGGAAGTAAAATCACTTTTTTGAAGATATTAAAATATACTTAGAGTATACCCTAGAGAGAAAACTTAAATATTAAGTA
This sequence comes from Antechinus flavipes, assembly GCF_016432865.1. NCBI lineage: Eukaryota > Metazoa > Chordata > Mammalia > Dasyuromorphia > Dasyuridae > Antechinus > Antechinus flavipes. Next base: position 262,377,130 of record NC_067400.1, on the reverse strand, counting down.
AAATAATAGCTTAAGCAGAGTTGCAACATATAAAGTATGTCTGTATATAAAGAAATTATTTTTGTATCTATGAATGGGGATGACTCTGTGCCTAAATAAGTGATAGAGACAACACTACACAAATTTAAAAGTTAGAAGAGAGACAAGGGGGAAAAATTCTTAGAGCAAATTTCTTTGATAAAGGTCTCATATCCAAGATAAATATTGATAAAATTGATTCAAAATTATAAGATTAAGAACCATCCCCAAATTGACAAATATAATAGTAATGGCTAGCATTTACATAATGCTTTTAAGAGTTACAAAGTGATTAACAGGTATTATCTTGTTTCATTCTCACAATAATCCTGGACTAAAGGTACTATTATTCTCATCTTACAGATGACAAAACTAGGGTTTGCCTCAGGGCTCACACAATGACTTGTCCAACATTACACATGTAATTCTGCCATTTGCATTCAGGTCTTCCTGACTCTGGGATCAGTGCTCTATCCACTTATTATTTAACTACTCAATCTTAAAAATGATCAAAGGATGTGAACAGACAGTTTTAAAAAGGAGAAATCAAAGCTATCAAAAATCTTATAAATAATAGATGCTCTAAAAATCATTAAAAATTACAGCAATGAAAGCAACTCTGAGGTCCTCCTCCCTTATCTATCAGACTATTAAAGATGACGAAAAAAGAAAATGATAATTGTTGGAGGAGCTGTAAGAAAAATCTCTAACTATTTTGCTGGTGGATTTGTGACTAGGTTCCAGTCATTTGGAACTATTATGTCTTAAAAAATTGTCAAACTGAGCATACTCTTTGATTCAGTTATACTACTATTAGACCAATATTCCAAAGAAAGAAGAACCAATAAATTTGTCTACAACAGCTCTTTTCAAGGTAACCAAAAATTGGAAACTAAGGGATATAAGATATCTACCTTTTGGGGTATGACTAAAGAAATTGTGGTGAGTATAATGGAATGTAATTTTGCTATAAGAAAAAATGAAACAGAGTAGCTCCAGAGAAAGATGGGATGACTGCCATGAACTGATACAGAGAAATGAATAGAAAAATCTAAACAATGATAACATCTTAGAGAAAAATAACCTTGGAAGACCACCAAAATCACCAAAATGCTAAGTTAAATCTAAAAGAATGAAGATGGAAACACTTATACACACCTCCTTACAGAGGGAGGATGAAAACCACAGAGAGGATAGATCATGGCTGATGTGAGAATTTGTTTTGTTGGACCATTTATCTACGTACTTAGGGCTTTCGTTTTCTTTCTTTTTATATAATTTATTTGGTCAACATAGCTGGTAAGAAGTGGATCAGATTAATTTTATAAAATACTTATTAATTTAAGTAAAAACAATAAACTTTAAAAAAAAATCCTTTATTGGCTCTTTATTGCCTGTCAAGTAAAGATCAAACTACTTAGGTTAGCATTCAAATCCTTCCAGAGTCAGCCTTATAACTTTCAAGTTCCAATTCACAATATGAAACATTTCCATGTATCCCATAACCTAACAAAATTGTGTATATATGCCCTGCCCTTCCTAACCACTGTGCTTTTGTTCATTCCATAAAGACTACTTCTTCACATATCCTTCATGTTCCCTTTCTAATTTGTTCAAATTCTCATACTGGCTTAAAAACAATCTATTCCAAAAAGTTACAAAGTCTTCACTAACTGGTCACCTGACACCTCCTACAAAAACATCTGTGATCACAGGTTTACAACTGGAAAGCATCTCAAAAAGCCACTGACTTAAAACTCTTCACAAATCTGAAAGCTATGGCAAAGCATTAAAATGGAAGCCACACTTGGATATTCTAGAAAGGTCAGATGGGATTCTGAAAGATAAAAGTTGGACAGGGGAATAAAAAGTTAAGACTCTTTGGAAAAATCTTTCTTTTCTTTCTCAATTATATTTACTATATGTATTTTTTTAAACTGGGGAGTTGGGGTAGTATACAAGGTCAAAAAACCAAGCCCATAATTCTAGCAACAATCATTTTAAGCATCAAATATCTAAGTGGTAAGGGCACAAAGACAAATATCAAACAGTTCCTGCCCTTGAAGAGATTAATCATTTGAACAGGGAAGATAAGCTATATGTATATGTATAAGATATATGCAAAATAACTACAATGTAATTTTTTTGGGGGAAAGGCACTATTAGCTGGGGTAGGAGAGAGAAGGAATTAATGCAGGAGAGACTTCACAGAGAAGTAACAGCTGAACTGAGCTGCAAAAAAAATTCAGGATTTTAAAGGGAGAGAGGTGAAAAAGGATGCTCATTCCAAGCATAGGGGACAGATACTGAGATGGGAGATGGAGAGTTGTGTGAGAAGAACAGCAAAGGCTAGTTTGATTTAGCTGCAAAGAACGTGAATTACCTAAAATAGAACTGCAAAGGTATGTTGAAACTGATTTTGAAAGGTTTTAAATGCCAAAATTTAGAGGTCTATATTTGATTCAAGGGGAAATAACATGATCAGACCTAAGCTTTAGGTATGTCAATTTGGCAACTGTGTAAATGACCTAGTAAAAAAGGGAGAGATTTGAGACAGGAGTTACAACTAAGAAGCTATTTCCTCAGTGCAGAGAAGTAACTGAGGAAATGCACCAGGGTGATGTTTCAATGAATGGGTGAAGAGGAGAGATGCTACAGTGGTCAGCAGTGGTGGGAGTGTAAAAGGCAGTGTTTTGCAGATATATGAAGAATAAGAGTCGAGGATGACTTCAAGCTTGAGAGCCCGGAAGACCTGAAGGAAATTGGGGTACTTGGGAAAGAGGTGGGTTAGATAATAAGGTCTGTTTTAGACATACTGAGTTTAAAAAATGCTGAGGCTTAGGGGACTGGCTAGATGAGAATATATAGATCTGAGAATTATTTGCATAATATATTTGCATTGATAATTAATAACTGAATCCATGGATGATATCATCAAGAGAGTTTAGAAAAAGAAGACAGACTATAAGGGTACATCTAGGAGTAAAGATCAGTATATGTGACCAAGCAATGAAGGCTGGGAAGGAGCAATCAGACAAGTAGGAGAACAAACAGAAAGCACTGTCTCAAAACCCAGAGAGAAAAAAAAGTATGTAAAAAGAGTGGGTGATCAACAATCACATGCCACAGAGAGTTCAAGAAGGATGAGGACAGAGAAGAGATTATCAAATATGAACATTTAAAAAGAGCATTGGTGACTCTAGAAAGAATATTTTCAGATGATTATTGAGGTCAGAAGCCAGATTACAATGAGCTGAGAAATGGGAGTAAAGGAAGTAAAAGCAAAAAGTATAGCCTGATTTTAGGAAGGTTTCTTCATTAATGGTTAGATAAAAGAATTTAGGAAATCTTAAATCATGAAATGGTGTGACCATCCTTACAATGTGATTATACTTCAAACAAAGTCCCGCCATAATAATATACAAAAAGAATAAGAATTTACAAGGAATATTGTGACAAATTATAATAAATTCAATAACTTAAGCAATGTGGTGATTTACATTATAAAGCAACAACTGGAAAAGTAACATAGAACTATATAATGAATGCTACATACTTAACAATTAGCCTCATTTCTTCATATATCTGGAGGGGACAGAAATTAGATATGTGATTTAATTGGTATAAGAAACTTGTCTGTGAGACTTCCTCTACCAAAGCAGGTCAGCCTGGAACCTTGAGAAGTTAAAGATAACATTGGCAAAGATAATAGAGGGGTTTGCCACTTTTTTCTCCAGCTCATTTTACATATGAGGAAACTGAGACAAACAGGATTAAGTGACTTGCCCAGGTTCAGCAATGGGACTGATAATATAATTATATAATATTCTGTGCTATCTGTGTGTACCAGCAGCAATCCCCAGGGTACAAAAGTACTGAGGGAAATCCTTTTAAGGCAGTGACAGGACCTCAAAATTCTTTAGGTTAAGAATCAATTCTTCACCACCACTGGTCATTCACCTACCCAGTTAATCCCTACTCAATGATTCTGTGAGATAACTGATACAGCAAGTAATTAAATTTTTATACACACACACACACACACACACACACACACACACACACACACACACACACTCTTTTATAAATAAGTAAAACAAGTACTTATAATTATGCCTCTTACATAGAAAAGGAATTCCATTTCCTTAGGGTTTTTTTAAAAAAGCAATTCTTTAGATAAGTGCTACTCAACTTGTTTCAGAAAATGAAATTCATTAAAATATTCTTACTTTAATAAACGAATAGCATGGCTGAAACCATCTCCTTCTACTTGTACTCCTTGATGTGGAATCTCCATATTACATAACTAAAAGAAAGAAATCAGTGAAGTTATACAAAACCTTTTACAAACTCCCTTAAGTCTTATTTCTTTTAGTAGAGGGATATTAGTTTTTAATAATACTTTTAAAATGAGAAATTGTATGTGCATTAGGAAATGTTAACTATAAAATATTGATACATAGGAGAACTTACACACCTAAAGGAGCAGATGTCTAAGTTCTGTTTTTTCTCATTCATTCATGCCATCCCTTTCCAAGCAGCTCTGTGGATATATCTGTTGCAATGATGTAACCACTCCTCAAAAATGTATGTAACTATTTTCAGAGAATGTAACACAATCTTTTGAATATTCTCAAAGATGAGAGTCAAATTTTAATCTCCCTAAGGAAAGAGTTTACTTTTTTTTTTTTAAGCCAAAAGTCATTTACAGCCAAGTCTGGCAAATAAAATTGTTGATCATACTGCATAATTGTTTTGGCAAAACAAAAATAAGATGAATCTAATAATGTAACTGACTTTATGAGGTTTACAAAGTAGTTCTACTAAACATGCATACATGTACATAAGTGTATGCACCTATGTGTGAACCCTAAGTGTCCCAAAAGTCCAAACACAGAATTAAGTTATTAAAACTATTCTTAACAATTAAAGCTGCAAGCTGCACTAAGCATTTTGGGACATGCAGCATATTGAACTTTTTCTATTATTATTCTACTCTCACCTCATTTCTAACTCAAACTTTATACCAATTAACTTGTAACTTCTCATAATATACAAATTTCTACCAAATTAAACATATTTCCCGTGTGATCTATTTAAACAGAAACAAGACAGTTTCCCAACTGTCTGTATTTGATCAGGGATCTAATCCAATTGCATATAGATATGTGAAAAAGAATGAATCTAAATACAGAATTTATTATATAGTTTCATACCTGATCCTGGAACTAACCAAGTTTACTAGAATAATTCATTGGAGGCAGTTATTAAGCTGCTCAGGGACATTTTTTCTAGATTAGAGAATACATAAAAGGCTAAAAGATGCTTCTATCCAAATCCAAAAATGGGTCTATTTTTTCAAAATATAAAAACTAATTATCTGGGTGGTAAAAGGAGAAGACTAAAATCCAAGTCTTTTCTAACATAGAAGTTATCAACTCAAATTTCATTAATAAGTGCCTCTAAAATATATATAAATAATGCCTCCTATCCCAATGGTTAAGTCTACATCAGTCATCACAATGAATTATTTTAATCAAACAACTCTACTTGTTCATCTTGTTGTTCAGTCATTTCAGTTGTGTTTGAGTCTTCATACCCCCATTTGGGGCTTTCTTGGTGAAGGTTTTACAGGGGTTTACCATTTCTTTCTCCATCTCATTTTATATATGAGGAAACTGAGACAAACAGGATTAAGTGACTTGTCCAAAGTCACATAATTAGTGTGTCTGAGACCATACCTGAACTCAGGAAGATGAATCTTCCTGACTCCTGACCCAGCATTCTACACACTAAATGACCTAAACTCTTCTTCGGCACCCAGCAAACTACAGAATAGGAGTTTTGATAAGAGAAAAGTAAGCAGTTTTGGCAGAATGGGGGAACTGAGTGCTGGGAAAGAAGGGTGCCAAAATAATGAGGAGAGCCTCACTGAAAATCAAAGAAAATTATCTTGCATATTCACATGTGTCAATTCACATTGTTAATTCAACTAACTACATAAAAATAGGTAGTAGCACACACCAGGTCAGCTAAAAATATAGCTGCATTCTCTTCAGCAGCTTGAACAGAAGACAGTTCCAGGTCCTAGGTCACAGCTACTGATTGATGAGAAAGAAAGGAGAATAGGAGAAAGGGAACAACTACACTCAAGGTCAATTTGCTAAGCCTTTTTTTTTGGCCCATAAGTGCTTGAAGGACTCCAATGATCTCTATTCTTCCCCACAAATAACCTGTAATATTATCAATGACTTGCTAGTTCCACATTTTGAAAATTTTAATGTTTTCTTCCAACAAAGAGCATGCCTTCCTCCAGTTTTAGAGAGGGCGGTTTCCATTCACAATGTGTGGGAGTGGTAAAGAGCAAGGACAGGCTGCAAATGAATCATTTCATGCTGCTTCTGAAATTTGCTCTCCACGGCTTCCACAAGCACTAGAAGTTGTAACGCTGATGACTTCCTCTTATAGTCTCTTGGCTCATGTTGAATGAGAATTGGAATCCAGATCTTCTGACTCCATGTCTGGCACTCTATCCTCCATCCCATGCTGATTTCATCTACTAGAAGAAAGTTTCTGTCCTACCATTTCCTATAGTAAAAAATTACTTACTCAAAAGGTTATAAAACTGATCATTTATGTTCAAATGTTTTCAGCTAGCAAGAATGCTAATCTTCTCCTATTAAGAATTTAGCTTCACACATATAAGAAATGTCAAAAGTGATAAAGAAAAGATGGCAGGAGTATAAACATTTGCTTTTGATGATGTCATAAGAATCACATGCATATTATACAACTTGTAATAATTTTCCAACAACAACAAAAATAATTTGCAAACATTTTAGTTTTCTTAAAGGGAACCATTTAGACTTGAAAAGATTTAACCTAAAAGTGGGGAAAGGGAAAAGCAACAAAACAAACTTAAAAATCTTACTTCCATACGAAGTCCTATAAATGGCATATTTGTATCACACACAGCTACAAAGTGAGCTAGAACTTTATTGAAGGCACACATTTCTCCTGATTGTTTGAGTTTTTTGGGCTCTACAGGATTTGGATCTCCAGATAACTAAAATTGAAGTAAAGAATACAAGTAAATAAAAATTCTTTTGTAACAACTGCTTTAAGACAATTTTCTAAGTTACACATCACAATTCAGTTTTAAAAGACATGCTACAAAATATTTAGAATGACACACTTAACAATACTGTATCGCCAAGTTGGCTTCTGGTTTCTTAATGCGTTATAAAATCCAAATATTTAAGAAAATGTTCCATTTTTACATAAATCAAACTATCCCTCATAAATTCAAGCTAATTCTTTCTAAGGTTAGGGTTGATTAGTTTCACAAAACATCAACATTAACAGGTTCCCAACAAGGCCAAATTCCATGATAAATGGCCTCCCTTACCTTGCGTTTGACACCTGCTCTTACTTGTTTCCCAGCTTTTGGGTCCAGCAGACGCTCTTCAATATTTGTTTTAAATTGTTGTAATAACAAAGCGGTGGCTGGACTCTCATCTCCTTCTGCAGAGCTCACAGAGAGAAAATGATACTTGTACTCCAGCTCTGTGGGATTGCTAGGAACTTCAAACATTTCTACCACCTAAACATTAATAAATAAAATCTCAGACACAGAAAATTAAATATTAGCAATTAAAACAATTTACTTAATGAGGCATTTTATTTACTCCTTTCCTAATTTCAAATGGTACTGTGAAATAAAAATCCAACGTGGGATTCTACATAAGGATCAGTGAGTCATTTCAAATTATATATACAAAATATACAAAAATGCATGCTACTAAATCTGTCAGAATTGAAACCTAGCAGATGAGGCAAGAAAACGAAAAATAAACAAAATCTACCACTTAGGAGCAAATACTAGTGTACCCTCTCCTCTTTTTAATTCATGGTTCCACAGTCTTTTTTACTTGTATCTCTGAGTAACAAAGAAATATTTTCAAATCCTGTCTCAGGCATTACTAGTTGTGTGATGCTGGCAAGTCACTTACATTCTTACTTATCTGTAAAATCTGTAAAATGAGGTAGGACCAGATGGCCTCTGAGGTACCTTATAGCTCTAAATTTATGTTACCATAATTATTTTTTGTGTTTAATTTAGATGATAAATCTAGTGCATTAGTATATAGTATTTATAAATATACAATCATAAATCAAGTACAATTTCAAAAAATAATAAGAAGAAAACCATCTTTTCATCCCATTTGGTATGTGACTGATAAACAAAATGCAAAAGCATTAGATATACTGATAGCAGAATCATCTTATTTGAAGTCTAACACACTCCTTAAAAATAAAAAAAGGGGGTGGGGGTCAGGTAGTTGGGCAGTGGATAGAGCATCTGCCCTAGAGTCAGGAGGACCTGAGTTCAAATCTAGCTTCAGACACTTGATACTTACTAGCTGTGTGACGTTAGGCAAGTCATTTAATCCTGACTGCCTTGCCAAAAAAAAAAAAAAAAAAAAAAAATTAACTGAAATTTAAGAAAATTATGTGTGTGTATGTGTATTAACCACATTAAGATGTTTTAAAAGTAGGAAATATGAGTAGAACTCCATATTAAAAAGTAAATAGGATTAATGTCAAAGTATACCACAATTTAAACTCGGCGATCCAAGGTTGGCTATCAAGTGAATATTCTCAATCTCAGTAACTAAAGAAAATAATCTTTTAAGGCAACACTGGAGCTTCCTTTGCAGGAAATTAATATTCATGCCAATGAAATCATGGTACTCTGAAAGTAATAAAGAAGCCAGGGAAGTGACAAACAATGAACCCTATAAAGATTTATCAGAAAAGTCCCATTTAGTTACTTACAATGTAATATTGTGGGAGTCGAGTGAGTTTAATAAACAGTTTATTCTTTGAAAGATTTCCAACAGGATGAGTTGAGTAATTAGAAAGCTGCAAAGTTTCACTGCACATTATAGGGAGATGTTTTATAGACTGTTTGCAACGTTGCTGTCCAAGCCAAAATCTTAATTAAAAAAACAAAAACCCAAAACAAAGTAGTTATTAGAAAAATAGACTATTCTGGTTAACCTGGAATGACAGATTAGGACTACAAAAATCACTCTCATTACAAGCAACTATTCAAGTAAATTAATACAAATTTCAAGTACCCCTAAAAGGACACATTAATAAACAGCGGGGAAAAGTTTCAAATGGTTATCTTCTCTGTTCATCTGTGTTTTAAACAAGCTTTAAATAAGAAAAATGGATTTCAATTATGAGACAGTAGAAATGATTGGTAAGAGAAATTCACAGAATTTCTTTTAGCTTAAGAACAGCAAAACTAAGTAACTTCTTAGAGAGATTCTTCACCTGTGGTCTATGAACTTTTAAAAATATTGCTAACTATATTTCAACATAATTGGTTTCCTTTATGATCCTCTGTATTTTATTTAATGCATTTAAAAATTACTCTGAAGAAAAACAGACTGCCAAAGGGATCTACATCTTTCTAATGTAATCACGAATCCTCTAAAGAACTTATAAAATGATGTGTGTGTAGATAAAGGATCCCATATATAAAAATTCTTGATGTTGTCAAGAAGCTATTCCATATAAATGATTTTCCAAGGAAATGGAATTTATCCCTTAGGATAACTTCTGATTTTCACTATTTTGAAAAGGAATCTTTCTGAAACAAATAATAAACTTTGCCTTCTTAAAAAAGAAAATATTAGGGGCATCACTGAATTGGTATAGTGGATAGAACACCAACCCTGAAGTCAGGAGAACCTGAGTTCAAATCTGGCCTGAGATACTTAATACTTCTTGGCTGTGTGAACCTGGCCAAGTCACTTAACCCCATTTGTTTCAAAAAAAAATTGACTTGATTTTGTTTTTCTTGATAACAAATGCTCATTACGAACACTAATTATTATACTCACTTTAAAACAGTATTGTCCCACATGGCTATTTATCCTTATATATAAAAACAAGTACCTCAAACTGTTAATGTGTTTTGAATTTGGCTCACTGCCTTCACTTTTTGCTACCTTGAAATATTCTCCTATAATTTGCCTTTATTGTCTCAGTTATCAGATAAATAAGCATGAGTTGATTCGTGGCTTTTGGGACTTATGCTTTCCTAACCCCATTACCGTATCACCCTCCTTAAAAAAAAACAAAAACAATAAAACCCCAAACCTTCCTAACTCTTGGCTATGTTACACAATGTTTTAAATGTACTTCAGTTTTACTTATTCATTATTCAAAAAGAAAAGTAGCTGGTCAAAATTTAGAGATTAATATCAAACTAATGGAGGAAAACAAGAGCTTTTGACACCCCCCCCCCCAAAAAAAAAAAAAAACCCTACCCAATGGCAACAAAAATAACAATTTTGTTCATAAAAATTTTCTTGAATTAGAGCAAATACCATAGTATTTTCAAAAGTATGGAGTGGGGGATATGCAGAAAGGGGGAAAGCTAAAAAAGGAATATAATGAAGTCAATGAAGTCTTTCCACTATCCTCAGGATAAATACTAAAGAATTTCCTTTCACTACCATCCTTTTCATACTTAACTCATAACTAAACTCCTTTTAAGAAAAAGTTCAATTTCACATATTTAAACTATATCAGATTATTTACTATCATGGGGAAGGGGATGGCAAAGGAGGGGAGGAGGGAAAAATTTGGATCAAAATAAAAAATGAATGTTGAAAATGATATTTATATATATATTTAAAGAGAAAATACTACTGAAAAAAAATTTTAAAGGATGCTTTAAAGCAACTTCTATCTTGAAGTGAAGAAAAATATGGTGTGAATTCAGTATATCTGTATTAACTTTAATGTCATTTTGACCAAAAAAGATGACTTTTCCATACAATGAGGTTTTGTTCTGAATAAACACCTCACAAATTGTCACTTATCCAGTAGGTTTCTTCCTAGCAACTACTCGATGTGATGGATTCTTATTGTTATTTATGTTTCTGAATTCATTGCATGCTCCAAGACACCATCCATTATATGAATTCATAAGCAATTACTTCTAGAAGAACAGTTCTGTTCCTTGATTTTTTGGGGGGGTCAGAATGCAACTTATCAACATTCTAAGAAAAGATTTTTTTAAATGAAAAAAAAAAAATGTGAGATTTTAGCTAAATTTTTCTCCTATGAGGCAAAAACCTTGTTAACAATTACTGAATCCAGTTAATAATATATTGGAAAAAAAAACCCAACAATATATTGGAAAAAATACATACATATATGAAGGGGTGTGTATGTATGTGTATATTTATATACAAACTCATTTAAAATAAACAACAAAACCTTTATGAAATATAATTAAAATGCAAAAATACTAGTCAACCTCAGCATAAATTAAAAAGCAGATTTCCAGCAGAATTAAACTGAAGGAAAGGAAAAGAATGTGGAAAGCAACAAAAAAAGTTTAAGCTAGTTCTCATTTGTCTTAAAAAATAAAGCTTACTTGAGCTGTTGAATCCAAGGGATGATTCTTTTCATATCATCATTCACAGATTTTTCTATGTCATCCAGAGTTGCCTGGTCTAAAAGGATAAAGCTTTTCATTAGTTGCTTAAATGAATAAAATCTTTTATACATAAACCTTTCAAAGAATGAAATAAAAAAAAGTAAAATCATTTTTAAAAGTCTTATTTTTTATCACAAATATGAGGTCAAATAAACAACAAGGAACAATTGAAAAATTTAAATGATCACATATCATAAGTTATGTTTGCCTAATTTTTGCCCATATCAAAACTAAGTCAAATTTTAGCCACATTAATAGGAGTCAGCCAAGTTCTCCTTCCCCAGGTTACTTCTTGGAATAACAACAGGCATAGTGATGCATGGAAACAATGGTGGAGAAGGCTTAACTCTCAGTAAAACTAAACACAAAGCTAAAATTAATTTTAGGGGAAATCTTTTCAAGGAAATGTTAATGTATTAAATATATTAACTATCATAGACAATATTTTGAAAGTGAACAATAACACAAAATTTTCAAAGTTTTTGATAAGTGAACCATTAGTTCTAAAAGACAAATGCATATTCAAATTGGGGCTCAAGATTATTAACCTCTATGAGTTATAAAAATCAACATAATGTAACTTTTTTATAACACTAGTGGGTGAACTGTTAGAACAAGTTTTTAATTCAATAAGCTTGCTCTGTTTGGAGGAAATTTATTGGGGGGTGGGGTGGAGGAATGTAACATTTTAGTTTCCAAAATTATTAAAGTGTTTTAATCACAGATATTTTCATATTAAAATGCTACAGAGCTTGGTTTAGATATAAAGTAAGACTTCTGTAATTCCAGAACAATTTCCTTCTTTAAAAATTATAGGCAGGACCTGTTAGGTAAACAATTAGCTTTTTACTTTGAAGCATAAATACTAAGCAAATTCCAAATTCTTAAAATATTTCAATAACACTGAAATACTACAAATATCGTGGTAATATATTAACAGAAGCAACAGCTCATTTAAGCTTAGGGTTATTCTTTCTGTCATATGTCATATCCTTTCATTGTTGCCACTTCTTTCAACACCAAATTCCTGAGAAAATATACATCTTTTCCATTTTAATAGACATGGATTAAATAATTATACAACACTGAGTGGCTAATAATTTATCAACCTACCAAGTCCATAAAGCATCAGTTGGAACATTCCAGAATGCAAGTCTACAAAAATATGTAGACATTCTGAGCGGCTACAGGGCTCCAAGATGGGAACAACAAGAGTTGGAAGTGCAGTCTCTATGAATGCTAAACAGCCAAAAGTTAAAATTTACATCTCCATATTTTTAATTAAAGATCAACTTAAAAAAATAATAACATAAATAAATTATGTCCCTGATACATGCCAAAAACAAAACAGGGAAGTTTGTTAAATATGGGACACTACTATATTATAAATAGGAAGAATGCAATTTTCAAGTAGAGATTAAATGTAAAAATAAGAAAGAAAAAATATATATCTTTTGTTGGAATGGAATACAATTAGCCTTTTGGTATCTACTTACTACTACTTACTACCCTACTCAGTGTGCTATTATAATGTTAATTTTGAAAAGATTTCTTTCAGGCAATTTCTCCCCATTCCTAACCTCACCTTCCAATTACAAAGGGAAGAATAGGAAAGAGATATTTAGGAAAACCTAAATATCTTGTTAAAAAATCCTAAACTATCAGAAGGTACTGAATGCATATACACATTCAAAAAGTCAAATTAAAAACAAACAAAAAAAACTTTCATTTTAAAACACCTCAAATTTAAATGTACACTTTAGTTTAAAGTCACAGAAGAGACTGGAATGTAAGCAATTGCTATATGTATATCACAGAGCTAAGTGCTTCTAAAAGGTCCAATTAACTTTTCTTTTATTGCCCCAATCACACATAGCAGAAATTCAGAGACATTAGCAGGAAGTACATGCAAACCAAGTGCCAGTCAGACCAAGAATAAAAAAAGGCATTAGGAAGTTATGGGCAAAAAATATTATGAAAGGACAGCTCTAATGATCTAAGCCCTCTAGAATAATGGTATAGCGGAAAGAACATTGTTCTCAGGAGAATCTAGTCCTGATTTTGCCACTAATTAACCAACTCTATGACAACGGGCAAGTTGAATCCTTCTCTGTACTAATTACGTCAAAATCAAAAAACTAGGACTGGAAACAACTCTAGAAATCATCTGGTAAAACCCCCTGATTTTTCAGAAAAAGAAAGGGAGGGCCAGGGAGATTAAATGATTTTACCCAAAATAATACAGCTACTATCCTATCCATCAGAGCGGGATCTGAACTAAGGTCTGTTGATTCTGGAGTCAGTACTCTGCCCACTGTACCGCAGCCCCTCAGAAAGGAACAAAATTATCTGCTACTTATCTCAGAGACAACTGTCAGGATAAAATGTATATACTATAGCTGTCCTATTAGATTTTAACCTTCTTAAGGGTGCAACAATTATATGCATACAACACACACTTAATAAATGCTGAACTGAAAAAAGATGCTTTGAAAAATGTATAGTATAGTTCAAGATTCAAATACTTCTACTTCTATTGCTATTATTGTATTATTCTTAATTCCTATTATCTGAAACATCAAAATCTCATTAAATTAAAAAATGTTGACAGTTCAAGCACAGCTGGAATGTAGTTTCCTTTCAAGTTAACAAGGAAAATAGGATTTACTAAGTAAATTATTGGGAATTAGGACTTCAGAAAAAATATCTGATACACGTGAAAAATCAGAAAAACCTTTTTTATTATAGGATCATTAGATCAGATTGAGAGTTGTAAGGAACATTAGCGCTCACCTAGTTCATCTCCCCTGATTTTACAGCTGAGGAAACTGACACCCAGAGAGGTTATCAGAGGTAAGACTTGAATTCATAAATTAAATGTTCCTTCCAATATACCATGCAGCCTCCCACTTTCAAGTATATTTTATTTAGCAAGCATTTATCAAGTGTCTATTACATAAAAGACACTGTCCTGGGCAGAAGATACAAAGACAAAAATGAAATAGTTCCTGTCCTTAAAAACTCTACATTCTACTGGGGATTACAACATGCAAAAAAAAGCAAAAAGATAAAAAGACAGAACCCTAATAACTAGAGGGAATCAGGACAGGTTTCATACAGGAATTAAGTTGAACACAAGCTGAGTTTGAAGGAAGCTAAGAATTCTACTTTGTCTTATTATATGTAATTGAAAGCAATAAAATCAAATTTATTTTTATAATAAATTGGATATAACAAAGTCACATTAGCTTTCTGCACTCATCTGAATTCACAGTCCTTTAAAAATCTAATGAAAAACACTCAAAGCTTCAATTCAAATATATGCCAGACATTGGGCTTAAGGGGCACACAAATAATTATCAAAGCATGGTTCCTATCCTCAAAGCTACTGATTTTGTACTATAATTATTACTACTAGTCTATATTAAGTTTCAGGGCCAAGTTCCCCCCCACTACTGGTCCAATGAATGGGGTGACCCTTGCCAAGTCATTTAACTTCTGAGTACCCCTAGCAACTTTCTAAGACTACATCTTGCAGAAAAGTTATCAATGTGCCCAGGTCCAGGAGCTGCTAAAGAATATATCTGATTAAATAAAAATAACACCAGCATACATATACAAAACAGAATTTCTACTTAATCAAAGTCTAATCCTTGAATACAAACTACTGTATGCCAGCAGTCAAGTAAGTTGAAATCACATTTTAATGCAAAGCTTTCATAAAGAATGAACTTATTTCAAAAGAATGAGTAAAATGTTAATAAAAAGGACATACAATTTTCATTGGCATTGAAACCTTTAAGAATGGACTTCAGTTCCTGGAGTTTCTGATGAGACCTTGCATGTACACTATCAATTAAAAGTTTTTCTATTGATAAGTGATCAATCTGCAGAAATAAGAAAAATAGAACTTCTTAAGTTTCTGTTAAGAACTTAAACCCAAATTAAGAGAATTTAAAACATTAAAATTGATTAACAATTCATATCTTTATTTTTAAAATCTTACAATCGTCTTGAAATAAATACACTTGCTAGGTAATATTATAAGAGTTCCTTGAGAATATTTTAAAGCAAAATTAGCCAAAATTTCAATAATTTAAATGTGCTTTTTGTGAAAAGGCTAAGCTAATTTTCAAATTAAATTCAATTTATGCATTACATCTAAAACTTTATAACATGCTAATAGAATATATTAAAAAAAGATAAACTTCACAGTTTGCAAAATAATATGAAGAAATTTCACAATCCAGCTCTGTTCTCATGTATAATACTAGCAGGTCACAATGTTTTCAAACCTTAGTTCTGTCATTTGTAAAACGGGGATACTAATCTTTACATTAAATCTGTACTAGAATTTGTATCTGTTGTCTCATTGCAGCTTGCTCCCTGCTAAAAGTTTCTCAACCAGTTTATCCAAAGTATGAAGAATTTGGGGGCCCACAGAAAGTGGTTACAACTACTTCCCATGTTTCATCTTAATTAGTAGATAGTAACAGAGATAAAATCCCAATTGCATCAAGTACATACTGAATATTTAGTACTTTATACCTTATACTTCCCAGGACTCATAAGTTATAATGAGATAATTTCTACAGAGTGCCTTTTAAACCATATTTGATCCAGATCAGAGATTTCATCTTTGTAAGAAACTCCGTGTGAGGCAACTGTCCCTACCAATGCAGATCAGTAACTACCCAGCAATTTATATTCTCTGCAGCCTTGAGAGATTAAGTGACTTGTCCAGGATCATACAGCCAATTATAGTGGGATTTGAACCAAAGTCTTTAATTCGGAGACTAACTATGCATTATACTATGGACTCTATCTTTTTAAACCATAAAATCTTTTTTTAAAGTGGCAATTTCAGGGCCTTGGGAGCTATAAAAGCAGGAATTTACCTTGAGTCCTTTGCTTTCCACCCTCCCTGTCACCTCTAGCTCCCCAGTTTCCCAGTACTATGTCCTGCTAATGCCTTTCTCTCGCCCCCATGGATGTCACTATGGAAGAAGAGTCCTAGGATGACAGGAGTGAATTTAATCAACAATACCCTGGCAGCCTCATCTAGATCCAAAGGAGTCCCCTGTGACAGTCTGCTTGAGACCCATGAGAGTTTCACGGCTATAGCCTGAAGTCCTAAAAAAAGGCGGCATGAATTCCTGACTTAGCAGCCATAGTCATTGTCACGTTGTAGTCTCAGTTTTCTTTACTTGAGAACTACCATGACATGTACCCCCATGAACTGAGAACAATAAAACCCTTCCCATGGCTCCCCACTCCTTTCCCCACCTACCCTCGACTCCTAAGCCATGCCCTTCCCTCGATCCTCTTCCCTCCCCACATTGATTGTCAGGGTACTGGATGCTGCTTCAACCTGGAATCTTTAGGAATTGGGGCCCAACAATACCCTCTCCAACCTTCAGCTGCTAGCCTTTGAGGCCCAAGTCCAGATTTGTCCTGAGCCGAGGCCAAATCCTGAATGGAATCTGAACCTATAGCAGCAGCAAAACTATGTACTTTGCACAATGTGTCTAAGGGCCCCAGAGTTCTAGGCTCCAGGACCATATGGAGACAGGCCTTCCAGGTCATTATTTCTCTTCTTACTGAAGCTCTCAATGGCAGAGGAAGCCTGGAACCACCGCACCTACAGATTCTCCTAAATACACTGACTGTGGAACCCCCTTCTATCACAGGAAAAGCTACCTCTCTTCAGGCACAGATGCCTGCTTGCCCTCCTTCCTAATGCTCTCTACATTTATCTGTGAGGGGCAATTAGTATAAGTATCTAGCAGCATGACCCTTTGCCAGCAGGGTTCAGGCCTGTGAACCACCCCCAGGCCTCTGCTCTGCCTTCCCCCACACAAGTCAAGCTCTCCCTCCTTCCCCTCCCCTTTCTTATTGTCCTTTACCCCAATTTCTTGTTTTTTTTTCTATGACTCCTTGAGGTTCCTACCTGCTTTCTGAGAGACTTTGGAAAAATTACTCATTTTCTTGGGCCTTTTTTCTTATGTTAAATGGAAAAATCTCCTTACACTTAAAATGATATTTTAGTGAATTTGAAATGATCAAATTTCAAAATTAAATGGCAATTTCTACCTGGAATTACTATCATATATGTTTTATCCCTTCTAGGCTGAAAATTCTGAGAACTAAAATTAACCAATTCTCATCTCTGGATTCCCAAAGTCTTCCACATAATAAGTTTAGCAAGTTTCCTAAATGGTTTTAGGAAGAGTTTGTTGAAGAGTTTCTGATAAGTCTAGTGTATTCAAAATAACATAGATTATACTCACTTAAACAGCTAATACAAATATATACTTACTTTCATGGCTCTATCTACTAATTTGGAGTCAGAAGCTGGCAGAGGAGGATCATGAAAAATTTGTAAAGGTTTGGAGACATCATTCTCATCAATTTTGATTGTGACCTTGTGGACAGAGGCAATCCCTGTTTTTCTCCCAAGGACCTGTTGGCTTAAAAGAAAACTGAAGTGTTAAGTATGTTAATGTTTGCTTTGAGAACAAACTTTCGATGTTACAATGCATTTTTGAAAGCTATGTTTCATGTTACATTTGTATTTATTTGCTTGACATTTTCAGCTACCATGGAGGTAAAATTTAAAGTACATACAAAACAAACTTCTATGTTTATCTGTGATATCATTTCTCATCCTTTTACAATAAAAGAGTAATATCAGTCATACATTATGATGAAGAATGCAAGGATAGTAGCTATCTAATTGATACTTATTACAAAATCCTAAAAAAGAGAAAGTTTTATCAGTATACAACCTTCTGTAAGAGATAATTTTAGAGAATGTCAACATTTCAAGTGTGTGTGTGTGTGTGTGTGTATAAACAATTTATTTTAATTATGTTTGTAAAAAGTATGCAAGATGTCTCAAAATTCTTATTGCAGTTTAAAGCAATTAAGCCATGAAAGCTTAAAACAGCTAAGTTTTTTGGGACATTTGTATATAAAGACAGGAAAATTCAACAGATTAAAAAAATTATTATTTTTTAATAATGAAAGTTGTCAAATAATTAACAAGTTCTTTTAAAAATCCAGCTTAAATTAGAAGAGAAATATATTGTTCATCAAAGTTTTGAGAATTGTGAACAAGTCAAATATAATCAAAAAGAAATGTTTATATTTTAGAGAGGTATTGGTCACAGGATCATGAGCTGAAGAGACTCAAATGTCACTTAAATGATGACGATTATACATATATAACAGAAATGAGAAATAGAAAAATGTGATTTAATAGCAAAAGGTAAGTGGAAACAGTTTTACTTACTTCCAAACTGTGAGTGAGAGGCACTTTCCAGCATGATACTTCTCTACTTGAACAAGATCACCCCAACGTTCTCGAATTAGCATTAGAGTTTGTGAATGTAATACTTCTAATTGAAGTGATAAACAGAAAGAATCTGATAAACAAAGTTAAGAACAAAAGCAAAAGTCTCTTATTCAAAAATTATTGGCTACTTGTTTCAATCAAATAGAGGTGTATCTTATTTTTAAAACAACACCTGACAGAAAAGTTGGCTAGAAAACAAATTTATATTGTTTGAATCATGTCATCTCACTGACTTACATAATAGAATTAGGAGAAAGATCTTGGGCCTACTTTTGGCCCTATCACTACACAATATAAACAAATAGCAAGTAATGGAGTCAGTCCCTCCTACCAAATCTAAAAAACCAGGTTACAAAGTAAAAATAACTTTTCTGCTTTCACACAAAAAAAGTTATAATACAAATAGCAGAAAACATTCCCTAAAGACAAATCAAACAATCAGTAAATAGCCTACCACAGTTAAGGATTAAAAACAAAAAAGATAATGAGAAAGCTGTATCTGGAACTACCAGCTTCTATTTTCAAAAAGATACGTAGGCAATTATACATGTCCTGAAGAGGTTTGTCATCAGCAAACAGCCTAGATTGGACCAACTGATGAATAAAGCTGATCTGCATACTATGGACCAAAGCCCGACCATCTATATTAGGAAGAAGAAGCAAGAAAAACAAATTAATCACAATTTTACAAATTAGGGAATGTGAAAACATTTTTACAAGTATATGATAAAAACGGGAGACTAGAAAGCTGGCCTTAAAAGATCTGGGATCCAAGTCCTGACTGATGCATCCTGTAAAACTACAAAAGTCATTTAAACCCTCACTTCTCTTAGCAAATGTGCAATGCATGATCTGAAATAATAAAGGAAATTTCTTCAACTGAGAATTTCTTATCTAAATAAGTCACAAGACTGTAGTCTCCATCCTCTACATTACATGATAAAAACATTACATGATAAAAAAATTTACAGGAAGTAAAGAGAAATAAATACTATAGGAATTGAAATAAATAGAAATGCAATCTGTTGTCAATGGAAACCAAAACATACTTCAAAGACTAAAAAAGAGAAATACATCTTTTTAGTAGATTTCATTCATTAACAGTTAACTGTGATAAACTTCCAAAAAAGGTTTAAAAAGAAAAAAAATAAAGAATTATTATTATTCCATAGAACATATTTCTATGAAAAGTAATGCCACTATAGTTTGGTAGATAGAAAGTCAGCATTGGTGCCTAAAAGACTATAGCCTGAGTTTTGCTTCTGACAAGTACTGAATACATGTTCACAGGGAAGTCACAAACTAAGTGACTCAAGCAACTCTCTATGATTAAAAATTACTGAAATGTCACTGATATGCAGATGTGAAAATTATAGGTCCAAAAAAAAGGGTGGGGATCAGGGAGAAGTTACATGTTTCAGGTGTAATGGGAATTTCTGATTCTTGATTTATCAATCTCATCTGATCAAAATCTGATTAATGGAATAATAATGTTAAGTGAAGATCGGTTCCCTTTCTCTTTCTCACAGATGCGAGGTTACTGAGTTGACCAAAACATGACCCATGGAACATTTCCTATTTTACTTAAATCCTTAAAAATTCCTTAGATAAGGAGCCAGAGAACACTCTAAACTGTCCCTGATTTCTTGTTGACAAGTAAATCTTCTTTCTTAATCAGCCTATTTATGAACTTCTAAATGTAGCTTCATCTGTAACCTGATATTGGAATTTATTTGACAAAGTCTGTTCTCCCAGGGGATGTATGAGATTAAGACTTTATTTAAATGTATTTAAATTTTATGACATTGGTGAAAACATTTTACTATGAATCTACCTTTTCTTTAATTCTTATAGCATAGGAAGAATGTATAAGATTGCAATACGTTTAAGAATTATCTCTGTCACTGAAGTAATTTTGTGTAAATGAAGCCTGGCTAAAATCCTCATGAGGGTTCAGAGGTTCTGAATAAAGCCTAAATGTATGGTTATAAACATAAGAATAAAACCTATGTTTTTATTTTGATAATTTCTTCATTGTGGTGAATATGTTTTGGAAGCAGTCACCTGCTCCATGAAAGAGAAGATATTTCTCCTATAACACAGGGGTACAAAAATGATAAAATACTTTAAGAATAACTTTTCTGGATTTACCTCCAGTCTCCTTATCTTCAACCAGAATTTCCAATTTGAGAAGACGCCAAGGGACATCAGGATCATCTCCCATTACTGTCAAAGTGGCTTCAAACTCTCCTTCTACTCGAAACTTTACCCGACCATTTGCTGCAAGATTTTTATCAGAGTTTAAGAGTAAAAAGGAAGAAAAAAAAGAATTTTTCTTGTTTGCTTACTGAATAAACTTTTTTTTTTCAGTTTAGATAAGAGAATTAAAATACAGTAGAAAAATATTTGTGACAACACAACATTTAATAGGCCTACACTAATTGTTTCATGTTCTTTTGTTTCATTACTCCAATTCGACTGCAAAGGTCAACAGGCAGGGACTCTATCTTTATACTTATTTATGTTGCACCCCATAATTTACAAATCTAATCATGTCACATCCTACTTGATATATTCCAGTGACTATCTATTTTCTCTGGGATCAAATATAAAAATTCCTCTTTTCAACATTTGAATTTCTCCTCCATGGCAGAAATGTTTTTTCCTACTCATGCCCACCTTTTGGATCAACTAGTTTTCTTGGAAAAGTTCAAGTGTTTCCTCCTTAGTATTTCCTACACTGCCTTCAAATCTAGCTTCCAGTAGATTCCCCTCCCAGGTCACTTTCTCCAAGTGAGCTGCCTGTGTATGTGATCTCCTCCAGTCTGAAGGCAGGGACTGTAGTTCTGTCATTATGTCCCCAGCACAGGCCTGAAACATCTGAGGCACTTGAATGCCTGAATTATCTGACAGACTAGCAACATGTTACTTCTCTGAAAACCATAGGTGCTAATTATATGTACTTATAAATATTGTTTTATTAATGAAAAACAAGAAAAGAATACTTTTTCTGTCTGCATCTTCCACGTTCTCATTATTCTTTTTCTCTTGTACTATCTTTTCAATCTCTTTTTCTTTTGTCATGCCTCCATAATTCTCTACTACTTTCAAAGTGAGAGGTCTTACCAGATTGTAACATATGATATTATGTTAATATTTTAAACACTTCAAACTCAAGCTGGGAAATCATTTAAACAAAATTACTCTTTAAGAGAAAGTTCAGATCCATACCCACTGTAAGATTTGCCAGCTGAGGAGGGAGATCTGTAGTTACTAGTCGATGTCTAAGAATCTGGTTCAGCTGATGAAGAGTGGTCTGTTTCTCAGTTTTGGTAATAGGATCAGGAGGAATGATTTTATCCTGAAAAGGTATATTTAAAAGCCAGTTTAGAAAGATACAAAATGTTATTTTTCACATGTACCTGAGAAAACCCAATTGTTTTTTGACTTTGAATTTGTTTTTTTTACAAGAATCAACATTTGGTTTACAGGTTACATTAGTTCTATCTTCTTATTCTATTCTTGGAACTACTTCAAAGTAAATGCACTAGGTTATACTTTAACACTAATACTATACTTTCAAGTAATTAATTCCATTAAAAAATCATGGGCATAATTAGTTTATGGCATTTTCACTTTAAATGTTTATTTTTCAGTCCAATAACTTATTTCCATATGTCTTCCCCAAAGGGCCCCAAAATAAAATAAATGATTTTAAGGTAGTTGTATTTTAGTTCCAATTAATTTAATGTAAAAATATGTTTGTATTGGCAAAATATAATACTACCAAGTAACCAACATTATAGAAAAAATGTTTTAAAAATATACTAAAAAACTCTTACCCTAATGCAGGTTGGTAGACGTGGATAAGACCCAGTGGTCAATACATCAATGGCATAAGGGATAGCAAAACTGGGTAGACGTGCATGGACCAATGCATCTCTAGCCAAGGATGCCAGACGATCAGCAGTGTCGACAAAGAGGATTGCTTGTTGATCTAAAAAGCTTGATATCATCTTTAAAGGAAAGTATAAATGTTATGCTTCTTGAAATCTATTTAATCTTCATCCTATTTACCAATTCTTAGGTTAAAATGTTAAATAAAAATAATGAAAATTAAAATATTTCTAACGCAATATAATTTAAAAGACAAAAAAATGAAAAATAGTTGCCAGAAAGATCATTTAACACTACCCTTTTGAAATCTTCCCATTTAGTTTCTCTTTCTTATCTACAAGTACAACAGAAATAATGGTTATGTTAAGAATGCTTGGGGCAGCTAGTTGGTGCAGTGAATAGAGCACCAGCACTGAAGTCAGGAGGACTTGAATTCAAATGTGATCTTAGACACTTAACACTTCCTAGCTGTGTGACCCTGGGCAAGCCAAAAAAAAAAAAAAAAGAGGATTGCTAAATAAAATTTAGAATCTTTTAATCTTACATACCGAGAGGTTGAAAATATGTGCTAATATGCAGTTTTTTAAATTTCATCTGTGATCTTTTTTCATTAGTGTAGGGAGTTCCTGGAAAGGAACTTCCTTTGGCAATATAGAGTGCTATTTTCTAGAGTCTCAGAGCAGCCTAGGGCACTAAGAAGTTAAATGACTTGTCCACAGTCACACAGAAAAGTTGGAACTTGAATCCATGTCTTACTGACTCTTGCCATTTTTTGGTCACTGCTGTGCACTTCTTTATTATGGTTAGAGGATAGGAGGTAGGGCATAAGAGTCAGGAAGACAAAAGGTTTCAGCTTTATCTCTAACATGAACTTTTAGTGCCTCAGCAACCCTTAAGATAATAAGCTATAGCATGTCTGCGTTGGTGGTAGAAATTTCCACACAGGGAATTCCCTATGCTGATAAAATCAAAGATCTGGACCAAACTCTCTTGAACTCTCCAAATTATAAGAGACCTTAACGAATTATGGGACTGAAGTTAGGAGAAACAGAAAGGTAAGGCTTAAAAGAGTAACACAAGTGATGATTGTAGCCATTGGAACAAATGAGATCACCAAGGAAAGAATAGAGAATATAGAACAAAACCTTAGGGATGACTACATGGGATGAAGAGTTGTGTCAAGTGGCAGATAAGATCACTTTCAAATTTAAGTCTATGAATCAATGAATCCCTTCCATATCTTTCCTAATAAGTCAACCTACCCTCTACTTAAAAACTTAATAATGAAGAACTTGTGACTTCATTTTTTTTTTTTTGGGGGGGGGGCAACAGAGGGAATTTGGAGGCAACTGCCACGATCACACAGCTAATAAGTGTTAAAGTCTGAGATAAGATTTGAACTCAGTTCCAAGATCCTGACTCCAGGGTCTACTGCATCAACTACATACTTTGAACTTGTGACTTCATAAGGATGCTTGTATTCCACTATTAAGTCCAGTCTTATATTGAACCAAAATTCTCCTGTTTTGAAATTTCTATCCATTGATACTTTTGAAATTTTATCACTTCTTCAGCATGAACTTCTATAGATCTATAAAGACAAGTGTTTCTCTTTAGTTTCTTCTTTATTTTAAACTCTCTTTGAATAGAGTGGTTCATTACTTTTCCACTAAGATTCCCTGCTTTATGAATGTTCATTTAAGGTCCTTCTTGAAATTATATCCAGACTTATCACTCTAATTCACTTATTGCTTTACAATTTAAAAATGATTTTCATATATCTGAATCTCACAAAAAAAAAAATCTAAAATTAAACAAGCATTATTATCCCTCTCCTAAAATCAGGAAAAAACTAAGACTCAGAAATTAAATGATCTGCCCTTGACCATAAAGCTAGTAGCTGACAAAACCAGAACTAGAACTTCATACTATGAGATTTCTGGTCTACTGCTTTGTGCTCTGACCAGCAGACACACCATTTATTATGTCTCCAGCCTTTATACTACTTTTAGCATAGTATAAGAATACATAAAAATTATAGGGCTAGGTATGTGGCAACACTGTGCTAAGTGATGGGACACTAAGAAGCAAAAAACAGTCCCTGCCCTTACAATGCTCACAATTTAATGGGGGAAAATGCAAGCAGACAAATATATATAAAGTTAAGCTAAATAGGACAAATAAAGGACAGTTAACTAAGGGAAAGCACTGGAATTAAGAGAGATTCAGGAAGGTTTCCTGTAAATGAGACTTTAGTCTGGACTTAATGGAAACCAAGGAGGTGAGTAGTTGGAGCATAAGAAAAGAGCCAGGAACATGAGACAGTAAGAGAAACTCTTGGGAGCCAAGAGGCAAGTGTCCCTGGATTAAAGAATATGTGGAGGGGAATAAAATGTAAAAGGACTGGAAAAGTATGAGGGGGCTAGGGCATGAAAGCCTTTGAAGACAAACAAAACATTCTATTTTGCTCCTAGAAATAACAGAGAACCACTAGAGTTTATTGGGAGGGAGTAGGAGTAGTGACACATCAAAGAAAATCCATAAAGATTTTATCTCCATAAGAATGATTAATCAGGTATTCTCTGTACTTACTGTAAATGATGTTTTAAAAGCCTAGATAGAAAAGTTTGTGTTCATTTTTGTCAATTTTCATTTTTATAGTTCTGACTTAGCATTCTAATCCATTTGCACTATGAATCCATTTGTTCAGCCATCAGATCAGTTACTTTCCCTGCTTTATGGCCATAACAAATACAATTAGCATACTTTCTATGGTTCTTTTAAGTAAATGATAAAAATGTTGACATGTTCTGTGTTCTATGACATTTACCTGAAGGATTCCTCTCTAGGTAGACACTATGAATTACTATCAATTTTTTAAAGTTTTCAAACACTTGCAAACAGACCTAAGTGTACTAACTATTTCTCTAAGGGTAAAATAAGACACTTTGGATACACTTTTTAACCTCAAGATGTTATATTTCAGGTATTCCCTTGATTTCCCAATAGCTGGCACTATTTGTTTTTAAAAGAACCCATATTTGACTGGCACTACATCCTCTTCAAAGTGCTCATAAATATTCTTACTAGTCCAATATCAGGATCCAATGTTATGCTCACTTATCTAACATTTCTGAAAACCAGGACAATATTCATCTGTCACTAAGCTGCTGGCAACTCTTATTACTTCTCCACAATTTCTTAAATATAATTGAAAAGTGCTCCAGGGCCACATAATGGAAGGGAGGGAGGAACTAGTCACTTTTTTGGTAGTTTTGAATCTTTAACTGGAAATGGAAATTTAAAAGTTCTCTTACTTATCTCTTCACCAACTTTGGGTTTTAATCATCCTCTCATAATAAGAATTTTTATCT
This sequence comes from Antechinus flavipes, assembly GCF_016432865.1. NCBI lineage: Eukaryota > Metazoa > Chordata > Mammalia > Dasyuromorphia > Dasyuridae > Antechinus > Antechinus flavipes. The sequence continues at coordinate 262,350,957 of NC_067400.1, read as the reverse complement.
TTTCATTTTGAAGACTATTATTCTTGAAAATAGAAAATAAAAAAAAATGATCTAAACAGCTCTGCCTTTTAGCTCTCCAATAGAAGAGTTTCCTCTTCCTTCTTAATATTCTAGTTTCCAAAACTTGTTTTACTTGGGTTTTTAAAAGCAGTTTTCTCCCAGATCTCAGTTCAATCTAGAATTTAGCCCTCAAATTCTTTTTTCAGAGGCTCTTGTTTTCTTTTTGTATTCATCCTTAGTCTATTTTTCCATTTCTCCTTCCCCTACATGTCCATCTTTCTATCTCTAGTCTCACTCTTTCTCATCAGAATTATCAGCAGCTATAAGGATAGAAACTTCTCATCCCTCAAATCATATTTCTCTTAAGAGTCTCTAAATATATATCATACCTCAATCCAAAAAGCAAACACATTCATAATACTCACTGCTGGTATAGAAATGAGACATGATGCAATCCGCATGAACATAATTACATTGAAATGCATTAAATGTTATAATGCAGAAGAGATTATTCAAATAATTATGTGACCTCTTACAGCCAATCAGAAGATGAAAAGGTTAGAAAGCAAATTCATAACTAATTTAAACATACCATAAATCAATTTTGAACCAAATTCTGGGGAAGGTGGGGAGGGAAGGAACTTACCGCACATTTTTCCACCTTCCCAGCATTATTAGCCCATTTTACTAAAGCTAACAATCGAACAAAGAGCTGACGTGTCCGGCTAGCAAACTGCACGATTTCTATTTTCCTGTAAAAATAAAGCATAATTGTAGGTAAATAGAAAATATCAGAATGTATACTTTATAGCTTGTTTGGTTTGAATATGAAAAATCTTACCATTCTCATTTAAAACTATAACAAAAAAGAATATCATTTACAATAAAGTTGTAAGCAATTATTTCAGTCTAAATCTATATTGTTATTATTTCACTATTTCTAGAGGCACAATCACTTCAGAAAGCTTAATTTCCATCATGGGTAATAAAATGATAAAAAAAAAAATTCAAGAACCGGACTACTTCATGTTTGTTTTTAATGCAGATTATAGTTTTTGCTAAAAATTGTTTTTAGAATTTTTGATTACCATGTGAAATCAGCTGTTAATATACTTTGATTTAGCTAAACAAAGGTCTTTAGCTAAACAAAGGTCCACATTTAAAATTGAAAAATAATTATATGTTTTTCAAAGCAAAGTCATTTAAATAAAGATTCAATCAAACATTTATTAAATGTCTAGTATATGTATATAAACATGAAGATACAAAGATGAAAACAAACTCTGACTTAAAGAAGATATAAAGATGAAAACAAACTCTGACCTCAAGGAGCTTAAAGGTAAAGACATACACATAATTATATACAGAACAGGTACAAAACAAACCCAAAGTAACATTAGAGGTATATTACTAGCAATATAGGAAAGGTCTCTTGTAGAAAGGAGCACTTGAGTTGAGTCTTAAAAGGTACCAAGAATTCCAAGAGATGGAAATGAAAAAATATATTCTAGACATGAGGGACAGCCCATGCAAAAGTCATGGAGGTATTAGATAGCACGTCATGTATGAACAATGCTAAAAAGACCATTCTGGCTAGTCCATGAAGTGCATGATGAGGATGAATGTAAAAGAAATTTGTAAAGGCAAGTTAGGCTTAGATTGTGAAAATCTTGGAATGTTAAACCCAGAAGTAATGTTAAATCCAGAAGTTTCCAGCTGATTCTAGAGCTGACAGGGAAACACTAGACTTTAGTAAATAGAGAGGAAGTGAAGCATTAAGAAAATCAATCCCTTTAGCAGCTACGTCCAATAAAGTTTGAAGTGAAGAAGACTTGGCGAGACCTGCAATAGTCCAAGTGAGAGGTGATGAAGATCTGAATTAAGATGGCAGCTATATGGACAGAGAAAAGGAAGTTTGTTACAAATGTTATATAGGTAGATATGGAAGAATATGGCAACTTAATAAAGTAACTTGGGTAGTATATATAGATTTGGGAGTCATATGGATAGAGATAATAAATGAAACTATGGGACCTATTTAAGATTGAGTGTAGAGAGAGGAATACCCAGGCAAGAGACTTGGGGTACTCTTACAGCAAAGGGGTATGATATGAAGCAGACCACAAAGAGAACAAGTGAAAGCACTATTACAACAGTCCAGAAAGGAGAATTTATCTGTCAAGAATATAGTACACTATTGAGAGGTCATGAACTTGGATGAGGACTAAGAGGCTAGTAATTTAATAATTAATAATAATGAGACAATTGGTAACTTTGGAAAAGTGATGAGGTCAGAATTCAGACTGCAAAAGGCTTACAAGTGAAAGGAGGAATAGTGACAAGCATAGACAGTGTTTTCTAGGAGTTTGGCTGAGAGGATGAACAGAGAAAGATGACTGAAGGAATAATAACGTCTACTGTGAGTTTTTTAAGGGAGGGAAGGAACCAGTAGAGAGGAAGAGAAAAAGTTTAGAGAAAGGGAACATGAAATGGTTATGAGGACAACTACTAGAGAAAATGGGAGGAGATAGGATCAAGGATACTTGTAAGAGGGGGCTGACCTTGAAGGGAATAGCCTCCTTTTCAGGAAAAATCAGAGTAAAGGAGAAGAAAATGAAAAGAGTCTTTTAAAGGCATGAAAACCTGAGCCTTTCTACAAAAGCCTTTGAAAAACATGAAACCAGGTCATTCTGTACTTATGTCCCTTCTTTAAGATAATATTGCAATGGAAATGCAACAACGGATAAACTAAAAGGACTTTAAAATTGTCACATAACTCTTTACCCATAATTAGATGTCATTAAGCTTTTTTGAGGACAAGGGCTGTCTTTCTTTTCATTAATTTTCCAGTGCTTCACACATTGCCTCGCAGGTAGTTAAATATTAAGTATATGTTTACTGACTAGGATCAACAGATTATATGATGATATCCCAACATATCAACCTGCCAGACACAGTAGATTGTATGTACTGAACAGCTGTATACTGTTCCTATATAATGTAAATTCTGTAGGCAAATAAATGGAGAAGATAAATGGAGGAACCAAACTATCTTCTGAGCTCCTCTAATAATAAGGTCAAGGGGTAAGAATTCGAGGGTGAAGTAAAGTGTTTTAATTAAAAAAAAATTGGTTCCTGATCCCCACAAATCCTCTGCATTTGCACAAAAAAAAAAGTTTTTATACATTTAAAAGTTAAGTTCTATATAGGCTACAAAAAGAAGAGGGCTTTACTTAAAGGGCCTTAAAAAAATTCTTATTATTATATGAAGTTTTCTTTTAAAGGTTCTATGGATTGTCTTAAAGATGAGTGGCTAAAGTAAATCCAACTCCACAAAAGGAATTTTTGTCTATATCTTGTTCTTATGAAATGGGAATGAGCATAGGTGAATAAATAATCTGAACTACATTTATGATCAACTCATTCAAGAAGTTTATAGGGACCACATATTATAGCCCCATCTACATTTATTTGCTAAGTCTGTTCACTAATGCTTTTTCTTCACATAACATATCAGTACAAAGTCCTAGGTATATTTAAGTTGGGATAGAAATAAGGATATCTTTAAAACTCACCTTTCCACATCCGATTTCCTTGGCAGTCTAAGGAAACAAAAATATTTTAATTATATAAATATCACTTTTGAATCAAAACATTACACTATTTAAAATGTAATATTGCATTATAATACCTGTCATTGTATACAGCAAAGTCCAATTTGGCTAACAACCTGATTTTATTTTTTAGGAATATAAAATTGCATGCAATACAGGCATTTTCACAAGTTTGAAAATAAGGAAAAATTAAAATTTTCTCTACTCGAAGTACTTCATTGGCACTTTTTATGCTAGTAATCAATCAATAAGCATTTATTAAACACACCCATTATGTGCCAGGCGCTATGGCACAAGTTCTGCTTAGTATGACATTTCTTTTAACCTGAAGTGTTTATATATTCAGGAACCATAGGCCCATAGGAACAAGAGTTAATTTCATCAAAAGAACTATAAATATGTTCACTGGAAAAAACTATAAATATGCTCACTCATTTTCTTTAACTTTTGAACAGATTAAAATTGTGAAGACTATTCAATGCACAAAAGGATGAAGGTTTATACTTTTTTTCTGTAATAAAATTGGACATAGACAAGATAATACATAGTTGCAAAACTTACTGTATTTCCATGATTCGACATGAAAGCAACTGAGAAATGACTGTAATTAGAACTACTTATATATAAACCAAACTCCTTAAGCTTTTCGTTTCTTAGTAACACTCTAGTATCTATAATCAGCAACAGAATCATAGTTCTCCCCATCTCCCAACCAAACAGAATTTAATCCTTATCTGATTAAATCCATGGGCAGTCCCCTAAATCTTGTATTTGATACTCCAACAGTAGGTTCCTTTCACTATGTATTTTCCCTTCCCTGCAATTTGGTCATTTATTTGAAAGCTCCAGAATAGTGTTCTACAGTCCAACAGCATCTCTTCCTCCCCTCCTCTACATGCACACATTCCTGGAAGTCCTAGGTACCCAAAAGCCGGGGAAAATAGAATTACTATGCTTCCATGATTGTGAGATGGTCAGTCTTAGAATTACTGAATGCTAACAATATTGCAAGAATGAGATGGTAAAAACCTAGATCACAGGACAAAGAAAAAATGAGTTCCAAGTTCCAGGCAAAGGACTGTTAAGGTGAGGTGAGAAATAGTACAAGTTAAGTAGAAGTGAGAAAATAACGGATCAACTATGTTCAAAGAACTGACAGGCTGGGTTGAACTATATGCCAGCATTGAAGTAACTGATAACTATGACTGAGATAATCTAAGTCAATTAAAAACAAACAAACAAATACACCCATGAAGCACAACACAGTTTCCACAGGCCTGGGAGCAGGTAAATGCTAAAGTCATTTTCAGGAAAAAAAATGGTGGGGGGAGGGGGATGACGACTTTAATTTTCTCAACAAAGCAGGAAATAAGGTCTTCTTCTGGGTGGGGGGGTGTGTAGTGAGGGAAGAAGGAGAGGGAGAGACAAAGAGAGGTAGGGAGAGAAAGAGGAAAGAGAGAGAGGGAAGGAGAAAGAATGATATGAGGAGCTTAAGCAGAGAAAAAAGTTCTGGAGCAGCTACTACAGGTTAAATTTTATTATTAGGGTCTAGATGAGATTAGATAATTATACAGTTAAAAATGATTAATTAGACTATTATTGAAAGGAGAAATGCGAGACCAGAATTAGAATGACTGGAAGAAAAGAGGGTGGGGGAAGGCACTAAAAAGTCACGTTGAGAACACAGACTCTGTTTTAGAAAGAGTAAGATGGAATGAATGGAAAAATAGTTATGATCAGAAAAATAAATTTATTAATTCAAACTAATAGAGAAGAAGAGTTCTGAAGAAAGTGAGAGCTGGGGTGGCTGAGATATAGTAAAAGCACAGCTATAGACTTGAAGAAGTTGGTGAAATGGGAGGCCGAGGCATTCTAAGGGACATCAGTGTTACAGTCCCTGAGTTGAAGGATAGGGGTTAGTATAAAGAAGACTGGGAGCCAAGTACTGAACTACTTGAGAAAGGAAGGAAAATAAACCTCCACTTAATGACTTGGAAGAAGATTTAGATCAGGTAATGAAAGCTGGAATGAACACTTCAAAAAGGGGAGAGGCTGCCAAAAGATGGGGGCAGAGAAAGAGGTTTGGAAGTGGTAGTGAGGAACAAGCCAGTAAAATTACTTCTGAACTAGTGTGCAAAGAAATATTAAAGTGAGCATTTGGTACTTGAAAGAGTGGTCAAGGACACAATGTCACAAGCGAAGCTTCTTAAACTGTGGGTCTCAACCCCATGTGGAGTCACAAAATTATGATTATCAGTAAATATTTAATTTGTATACTATTTTACCTAGTTACCTATCCAGAGTTGAGGCCAAAGGGGTTGCAAGTGGAAAAAGTTTAAAAAGCCCTTTCTAGAGGAAATCAGATTTCCAAGAGAACAAAAATATAGAAAAACTAAAAAAAGGAGGTCTAAGATTAAAAGATCTCAATATGAGTAAATAAGGTGTCATCAAAACCAAAATAACATAATCTTAGGCTATGATAAACTTATTGTCCTTACTCAGGAGGTGATGATCATCCTATATTTTGCTCTGCTCAGACCGTAATTCAGTTGTTACTGAATTTTAGGAAGGATACTAAGGATGTGGCACTCAAAAGAAGAGGGCAATAGCAACACTCAGAAAGGAATTGGAGACCACATATAAGAATCAAATGAGTTTTAAACAACAGGGAGCTTTAATTTAGAAAAGGCCAGATGATATGATAGCTATCAAAGAATGCAAATTATCATTTGGAAAAAGATTATTTTGTTTCTCCCCAAAAGACAGAACTATATAGTAAGAGGTAGATACTGCAATAGCAGATTTTATCAGATTTTAAAGAAAAACTTTCTAATAACTAAAGCCTTGGGAAATAAAAGGTTTCCTATCATTGGAGGTTGTCAAGTAGAAACTGAAAGATCACTTTTCAGGGATATTGTGAAGATATATTAAGTACTTTCTAACTCAGATTCTGTATCTAAATTAAAAAACAAGATTCTAGTTCTGACTTTATTACTGATTATCCATATGACTTTATGCAAGTCACTTAATTTCTCTAAGACTCATATATCTATTAAATATTACAAATTATATTATGTTGGAATATTATTAAATATAGAAAATATTTTATAGGTCTGGATCACAGGATGTTTTAAGAATCAAATGAGATGATTAATGTGATATCATAGAGAAGTATGTATATAAAGAAGGGAAAGGGACCTGTATGTGCCAAAATGTTTGTGGTGGCCCTGTTTGTAGTGGCTAGAAGCTGGAAAATGAATGGACACCCATCAATTGGAGAATGGTTGAGTAAATTGTGGCATATGAATGTTATGGAATATTATTGTTCTGTAAGAAATAACCAGCAGGATGAATACAGAGAGGACTGGCGAGACTTACATGAACTGATGCTAAGTGAAATGAGCAGAACCAGGAGATCATAATATACCTCAACAACGATACTGTTTGAGGATGTACTCTGATGGAAGTGGTTCTCTTCAATAAAGAGAGTTAATTCAGTTTCAGCTGATCAAGGATGGACAGAAGCAGCTACACCCAAAGAAAGAACACTGGGAAATGAATATAAACTGCTTGCATTTTTGTTTTTCTTCCTGGGTTATTTATACCTTCTGAATCCAATTCTCCCTGTGCCACAAGAGAACTGTTTGGTTCTGCACACATATATTGTATCTAGGATATACTGTAACCTATTTAACATGTAAAGGACTGCTTGCCATCTAGGGGAGGGGGGTGGAGGGAGGGAGGGGAAAAATCGGAACAGAAGTGAGTGCAAGGGATAATGTTGTAAAAAATTACCCTGGCATGGGTTCTGTCAATAAAAAGTTTAAATAAATAAATAAATAAATGAATATTTTTTTAAAAAGAGAGAGAGAAGTATGTATACAGAAATATACAGTAAGATTATTGTTCTAATAAAGACTACTCTCAGTTGTTAAAAACTATGCTCTGCATAGCATGAGTTCTGGCAGATCCTAACAAGATGAAAAGTCTTCAGTAGAGCCAAGTGAGAAAAGTTCTCTTCAAGAACTAATCTAATTAATTTGGAGAACTTTTATTACCAGAAAATTAGCCACCAGATGTCTTTCAGTCATAGCACCAATCTACCAGAAGGGCATTTGATGGGACATCACAGATCTGATGCCATTTAAAAAGAGAACCAACAAGTATATTGGAGAAAAATGGGAGTTCAAAAGATCAAATCTGTGATTTAAGCAGTTTCAGAACTCAAATGTATATAGGATTAGGTAGCTGAATGGGATCTGAGATCACCTTGATGAACTCCTTCATTTTATAGTGAATACAGGTGAAATATTGAAGTCCAAAGAAGTTAAGTGACTTGCAAAAGGCCATACAGATAGTAACCAAATCTGGGATTTCAACACAGGTCTTTAGACAAAGGAAAGCAACCAAGTGACCCATTTTTATGATGTCAGATACATCAGATTCATCCACTGTCTTTTTTCTCAGAAAGAGACTATGACCAAGTTCTTCTGACCCTTTATCCCCAAACCATGCACTTTAAAAGTATTACTTTAATCTGGGATTCAGAAATGGCCTTATAAACAGATTATATGAATGACCAACAGATACCTAGAAGGGTTTTACATGAAGCAAAACTTTTTGTTCCATAACAGGAAATTCTTTTTTTGGTCCGACCTATAATTTCACAAGTGTGAGGGGATTCTCCCTACTAAGAGAATCAACAATTGTTCCAAAATTATACAATCTGGAAGGAGTTTCCTGAGGTTTGGGGAAGTGACATGATCTCAGAGTCACTAAGAGTCAAAGGTAGCACAGACTTCCCTGACCCCAAAACTTTCTATCCATTATGTGACTGAGCTATTACACTTAAAATGTAATTGGTAGCAAAGGTAAGAGAAGGAAAGATTCAAATACAGGATGATTAATCAATCAATTTTTTAAAAAGTATTATAGGGCAAAAGGAGATTAAGGGTTAGTTAACACAAAGATCTTTTACTTCTTCATTTTGCCTGGAGCCTTAATGTGTCAGATAGAAGCAAGAACATAACCACATCCTCTAAGGCATCTAAGAAGGATCATTTGTTATAAGTCCTGGTTGTTCTCTTCAACTTAAGTCAACAAGGACTGTGGTTTAGAAATTTCAACTTTCTTTCAAGAATTCCTACATGCCTCGTGTTCAAACCCACTGCTTCACAAAAGAGTAATAGCACGAACCTTTAGAAAAAGTTTACAGATATATAAGATATGGTTCTGCTTTCTCCAGAAGAGAACTTTAAAAATCGATTCTATGGGGATAAATTTTAATGTAGAGGGAAAAAAGTCTAAAATATATATGCTACAATTCTGAAATCTGCATCTGCCAATTATAACATAACTCACTTCATAACTTAATTGAATGGCATTAAGATTCCTACTTTATAAAATTTCAGGTGAGGAAAAAAAAAAAAAACAACGAAAAATTCAAGAATTTCAAAAACTCAAAAAATCCTCCCCCCCCCCCACCCATTTCTTCACAAAGTACAATGCCCAGATCGTTTATTTACACAAGTTGCTATAGAACACTTAAAGGCAAATTACTTGGAAAGAGTTGGACTTGGTCAGGAGTATTTAGTTCAAAAGTGAGCTCAGACGCTTACTAGATACGTGATCGGGGCAAGTCATTTTAAGTTCTGACTGCTCATTTGTAAAAGAAATAACCTATTTTCAGATCCAAATCATTGATCCTCTAAGTTTAATAATTAGCCTGCTGTAACAAGTAAATGAACATATTTATTACCTTAATTTAAGACTCATTTAGAAAAAGAAAAGATGGAAAAAGTCAGAAAGATTCCCTCTCCTTCCCTTTCCCCACTTCGGTGCTGGAAGAAAAAAATGACTAGACGTACCAGGCAGAAGATGACAGACTCGTCCTTTTGACAGACGGACCGCTTTTCTAGTCAAGGGGATTTAGGGGATGGGGCTGGTGAGCAGGGGACAATTTTCGCTACGATTGTACTAAAGCGCCCACTTAAGAAGCTTTCCTGTTGTGTCCCGGGAAAACCCCAACGATGCAAGTGCTGCACAAGACTGCGTGCACTCGCGCCGGAACTGCCCAGGGTCGCGACAGAGGGGAGATGAACTCGGGCTGGCCGGAGTGGGGGGAACAGAGACTCCTGGGCGGAGGATGGGGGGGCACTTACAGGTCTGTCAGCACCATGAGCTCCGCGTAGGCCCGGTGGAGCAGGAATTCGATGAGGGTGCTGAGCCGGAAGCCCGGGCTGGCCGCCGCCGCGGCCGCCGCAGCCACCGCGGCCCCGGGAGGAGGAGGTGCGGGCGCGGACGCGGGGCCTCCGCCGCCGCCGCCTCCGGGCGGGACCAGCTGGTGACTCTCCAGCTGCACCGGAGCCATGGCGGCTCGCGCGGGCAGGCGCGGGGGCGGCTCTCGTGCGGCGGCGCCGTAGAACGCGGTTCGGGAGACCCGCCTCCCTCCCCCGCTCGCCGCCGCCGCCTGGAACCCGGGACTGGCGCAGCCGCCGCTGCCGCCGCTGTCGCCGCCTCGGCTCGGCCTGTCGCCACCCCGCTTCTACCTAACGCTGCCCCGAAATGGAGTGGGGACCGGGGCGGACGGAGGGAAGCCCCGACCCCATTCAGCGAGGTCGGGAGCTGGAATGGGGACGGTGTAGGAGAAAAGAAGAGAAAGGGTCGGAAATAAGTAGCACCGCCACTGACTAGAAGCAACTCGCCCTAGAGGCCTCGGCCTCCATGTTGGCGGACCAAACCGGAAGCGTTTTGTAAAGCGGAAGGGGAACTTGTAGGAGACTTCCGACAACAACTTGTGCTTGCTTTCGCCTAGGTCCGTCATGTCTTTGCGCCGGGGGGCGTGGCCTGGGCGCAGCAGCACTCGCGGGGAGGGAGGAGATGTCGCCAGCAGCTGGGCAAAAGCCGGTTCTCAGGGGCGGAGAATGGAGCTGGGCTGGGCTGATAACTGGAGAAGCGTTGGTGCACAGGACCCAGTCCTCCTCTCCCATCCCCCCTCTCATTCTGCCTGACTAAGAGAGGTGCGGGTCGAGGCTGCTGCTCCTACGCCAAAGCCCTCCAGGCTCCTCTCTTTTCCCGAAGACTTGCTCTCCGCCGCCACCCTCCCTCTCCCAGACGTGCTTAGCATACCACTTTCGAGCCCTGGCTTAGGTTGTCTCCCGCAGGGGACCATGAAGATAATTTCTGGGGAATTATCGCTGTTGCCTTTCTTCCCTAGAGGAAACGTTAGAAAAAGGAATTCTCCATCCGCTTAAGTCTCAATTAGCATCGTTATTGTGATTAAATAAAGACCTGGGTATCGACTTATTAACCTGGGGGCTATGCTTTCGTTTCAAACGATCTTTAAATTTTTAAAAAATAATTTTGATAATTGTATTTCAGTATATTTGATTTCTTTTGTATCCTGTAATTTTATGCATTTGAAAACATTATGAGAAAGGGTTTGTAAGCTTAACCGGATTGCCAAAAAGTCCGGTCTTTTTTTTTTTTTTTTTTTTTTTTTAATTTGATAAATTGCTTGCCTTCTCAATGGGAGGGGAGGGGAGAGAAGGAGGAACATTGGAGCTCAGTCTTGAAAAGCAAATGATAAAAACTTTTCCCATGTAACTGGGGAAATGAAAATACTACAAAGAAAAATATTTTGATAAATTTATTTTGTTTCCTTTGTAATATGTATTTGATTCTATGTATTTAAAAACATATTTTGAGAAGGGATTCATCAATTTCACTATCAATTTCAATGAGGTCTGTAACACAGAAAATGGTTCTGACAGCAGGAAGGCCAAACAAAACAAATCGACATATTGTCTAACTCTAAAAATGTATGCCTTGTTCTTCTAGTCCTCTGTGAAAAAATGGGAAGCATTTATTATCAGGTTTATAGATCCATGTCTAGTAATTGGACTTATCTGAGATATTAAGTGTCTCTACATTTTTTAAACAAGTTGTAGTCATAGTATAAATTGCTCTCCTGGTTCTTCTTATTTCACTCTGCATCAATACATTCAAACTCCCAGATTTGAAGCATGACATGAAGCAAAATTAATTCATAAGTCTTTTCTTCATTTCTCCAAAAAAGACCTGTGGGGAATTCTTCCATTTACCTGGAAATTATTTAATTTTTCTATTTTATGCTATGAAGGGGTTACTTTATAAAAATTTAAAAAAAAATTCATCTGAAAGGACAAAAGGTCAAATATTTGAAAAGAGCTGTAATAGGAGATATTGGTCTGCATTGCACATGTAAAACACTACGCAGATAAATAGAAAAGTAAGGGAGTCCCTGATCTCAAGGAAAGACTTTTTTTTTTCCTGATAGTATTATAGTTTTCCAAATACATATAAAGATAGTTTTCAACATTCATTTTTGTAAGATTTTGTGTTCCAAATTTTTCTCTCTCCCTCCATTATCTTTTTCCTCCCCAAGAAAGCAAGCACTCTGATATAAACTAAATATGTACAATCCTTTAAAACATATTTCCATATTTACCATGTTGTGTAAGAAAAATCAGACCTAAAGGGGAAAAAACACAAGAAAAAACAAACAAAAGGTGAAAATACTATGCTTTTATCCATATTCAGTTTCCATGGTTCTCTCTCTGGATGCAGGTGGTATTTTCCATCCCAAGTTTATTGGAGTTATCTTGAATCACTGCATTCTTAAGAAGAGTCATCCATGACAGTTGATCAAATGATCTTGCTGTTACTGTGTATGATGTTCTGGTTCTGCTCATCATCAGTTCATGTAATTCTTTCCAAGCTTTTCTAAAGTCATCCTGCTGATCATTTCTTATAGAAAAATACTATTCCATAACACTGACATACCATAACTTATTCAGCCATTCCCCAAAATGATGAGCATTCACTCCATTTCCAGTTTTTTGCCACTGCAAAAAAGGGCTGCTACAAACATTTTTGTACATGTGAGTCATTGTCTCTCTTTTATGATCTCTTTGGGATACAGACCTAGTAGTGACACTCTTGGATCAAAAAGGATGTAGTTTTATACCCCTTTGGGCATAACACCAAATTGAAGAAACTAACTTTCTCATAGAAGAGCAAAGTGACATAGATAGAAAATACCATGGTTTTTAGTGTATAGAAATAAAGCAAATTGTAATGGATCATCTTAAAAGTTAATTCTATTAATAGAACTATATCTATTTTTGATGTTGAACCATTTGGCAGGCCAAGGACTCTGGTCCTTGATTTACCAGATCTTCAGTAATTGTAACTTCTGCAAGGACAGGAATGGTAGAATGTTGCAAAAGCAGTCAGTTTGCATTGACTCAAGAATTGGTTCTCTCGGAATATGTAAAAGCTATTGCATAGTCTCATGGGCTCAGGATGCTGGGCTGTCTTCATTGGGGTCTTTTTATATATATATATATACTTTTCCAGTAATCAGAAAGTTCTGAACAGGCACTTCTCAAAAGAAGAAAAGTTGTCAACTGTAATGGGCTGAGGCTCAAGTTGATGCACTGAGGTCCCAAGCTAAATAGTAATTGAATTATACTCTATTAATATATATGCTTGGAGAAAGAATGGCCTCCGCCCACTCTTTGTGCAAGTCCTAATGTGTTGTATAGGAATTGATATTTTTGGTGGGTGGAAGCAGGGGAGTGGAAAAGGAAGCGGAAGGAGAGACTGTTGGCTGGTGTCTTGACACAGCTGCTCACATTGCTATGGCGACTGTCCTTCACCTCCAATCCCCCTCTGCTAGCTGGCTTCCTGTCTGCCCATATTGCTATGGCAATCCTTCATCTCTTCACTTCAATAAAGATTGAAGATATTTCCCTTAACCTGAATTCCTGACCCTGGCTGATTTTAAATACACGATCATCACAGTCAACAACCATATGAAAAAATGCTCCAAATCAATAAAACAAATTTCTACTTCACACTCATCAGATTGGTAAAGAACAAACAGGGACAATTATCAGACAGATGTGATAGAATAGTCATAAGATGTACTGTTGATAAGAGCTATGAATTGGTATAGTTCTGGACAGCAATTTGGAATGATACCTGAGAAATACCTTTTGACCCATTTATATCACTATTAGGTTATATCACTATTAATTAAAAGATTAAAAGAGGAAAAGGACCCATCTGAACAAAAATATAGCTGCATATATATTTTATATTATTATATATAATGATATATATATGTAGCTGCATGGAACTAAGAGGAATGCCATTAATTAGGGAGTAGCTAAACAGATTGTACATGAAATTATGACTCTCCATTATATACAGTTTGGTTTTTTAAAATATATGATGCATTCAGCATGTTAGATGCTGAGATGTCCTACTTGTCTATTTCCCTTTGTTTCCTTCTATACTACACATTTTAAAAAGGCTTTGTTGATACTTTTTTGCATCAATATCATTCCTTCATTTTTTTCCCCACACTCCAATAAAAATAAAAATCATGAAAAAACCAATAACATATAGCATTTACCACTAGAAAGTGAGGCTAGTGACTTTGCACAGCCCATTCTCACTTAAATCCAGTTTCCATGTATGCCATCACCTCCTGATATGGTTCTTTTTGAGAACAGAGGACAAACAACTGTATGCTACGCATTGTGCTAGGTGCTTTACAATCATTATCTCTTTGATCCTCACAACAATCCAGAAAAATAATCAGTAAGTAAGGTCAAGCAAATAAATAAATTTGCTATTCTCAGCAACATAATGATTACTCTGAAGGACTTATGATGAAAAATGCTATCCATATCCAGAGAAAAACTGATTGTGTTTGAATACAGCTTGAAGCATTTTTTTTTTTTAACTTGAAAGATTTTTTTTTGGAGGGGGAGGAGATCTGTGTTTTTCTTTCACAACATAACTTTTATGGAAAATTTTTGTATAACATGTGCCTTCTTAAGGGAGATGGGAATTGGAAGGAAGGGAGAGAATCTGGAACTCAAAGTTTTTTTAAAAACAAATATAAAAAATTGAACTGAGGAAAATAAAAATATTAAAAATTTAAAAATAAAAAATTAAGGTCAAACAAAACAAATCGACATATTGTCTAACTCTAAAAATGTATGCCTTGTTCTTCTAGTCCTCTGTGAAAAAATGGGAAGCATTTATTATCAGGTTTATAGATCCATGTCTAGTAATTGGACTTATCTGAGATATTAAGTGTCTCTACATTTTTTAAACAAGTTGTAGTCATAGTATAAATTGCTCTCCTGGTTCTTCTTATTTTACTCTGCATCAATACATTCAAACTCCCAGATTTGAAGCATGACATGAAGCAAAATTAACTCATAAGTCTTTTCTTCATTTCTCCAAAAAAGACCTGTGGGGAATTCTTCCATTTACCTGGAAATTATTTAATTTTTCTATTTTATGCTATGAAGGGGTTACTTTATAAAAATTTAAAAAAAATTCATCTGAAAGGACAAAAGGTCAAATATTTGAAAAGAGCTGTAATAGGAGATATTGGTCTGCATTGCACATGTAAAACACTAGGCAGATAAATAAAAAAGTAAGGGAGTCCCTGATCTCAAGGAAAGACTTTTTTTTTTCCTGATAGTATTATAGTTTTCCAAATACCTATAAAGATAGTTTTCAACATTCATTTTTGTAAGATTTTGTGTTCCAAATTTTTCTCTCTCCCTCCATTATCTTTTTCCTCCCCAAGAAAGCAAGCACTCTGATATAAGCTAAATATGTACAATCCTTTAAAACCTATTTCCATATTTACCATGTTGTGTAAGAAAAATCAGACCTAAAGGGGAAAAAACACAAGAAAAAACAAACAAAAGGTGAAAATACTATGCTTTTATCCATATTCAGTTTCCATGGTTCTCTCTCTGGATGCAGATGGTATTTTCCATCCCAAGTTTATTGGAGTTATCTTGAATCACTGCATTCTTAAGAAGAGTCATCCATGACAGTTGATCAAATGATCTTGCTATTACTGTGTATGATGTTCTGGTTCTGCTCATCATCAGTTCATGTAATTCTTTCCAAGCTTTTCTAAAGTCATCCTGCTGATCATTTCTTATAGAAAAATACTATTCCATAACACTGACATACCATAACTTATTCAGCCATTCCCCAAAATGATGAGCATTCACTCCATTTCCAGTTTTTTGCCACTGCAAAAAAGGGCTGCTACAAACATTTTTTGTACATGTGAGTCATTGTCTCTCTTTTATGATCTCTTTGGGATACAGACCTAGTAGTGACACTCTTGGATCAAAAAGGATGTAGTTTTATACCCCTTTGGGCATAACACCAAATTGAAGAAACTAAATTTCTCATAGAAAAGCAAAGTGACATAGATAGAAAATACCATGGTTTTTAGTGTATAGAAATAAAGCAAATTGTAATGGATCATCTTAAAAGTTAATTCTACTAATAGAACTATATCTATTTTTGATGTTGAACCATTTGGCAGGCCAAGGACTCTGGTCCTTGATTTACCAGATCTTCAGTAATTGTAACTTCTGCAAGGACAGGAATGGTAGAATGTTGCAAAAGCAGTCAGTTTGCATTGACTCAAGAATTGGTTCTCTCGGAATATGTAAAAGCTATTGCATAGTCTCATGGGCTCAGGATGCTGGGCTGTCTTCATTGGGGTCTTTTTATATATGATCTTATTTTTACAGAATATATTTCAGAAGATATCATTCTTCTCTCCTTTATCCCTAATCCCTGTAATACACATTAATAAAAGAATGAGGGAAAAATAGTTCTAGTCTTACTTGGCAATACAAAAGCAACATTTCAAGCCTGTGGTTTACCAATTCAGCAATGAGGTTACAAAGATACAGTTTCTCAACTTTTCTCCAGAGACATACTTGGTCAAAATATTCAGTTTTAAGTGTTGGTTTTAGTTATTGGTTTTTTATTCACATTTTTTAAGTTATTGTGTTTATTGTTTTCCCTATTCTAATTATTTTATTTTTAATCCATATAAATCTTCCAGTATTTCGTTGAATTCTTCACAATCACTATTTCTTAAAGCACTATAATATTCCATATATTAAATTATTACAATTTGTTTAATCATTCTCCAATGGACAGACAAACCTATTTTAAAAAATATCAATATTCTCTCAGTCATAGTCAATAACTGTGAGTCATGGAATCCTATAATAGCTTAAAAAAACAATCACAAATAAGCCAAAAGGCAATAGAAAAATGCATGATGGATAGAAGCAGGCTGAAGCATGTTACCAGGAGTGACTGGTGTGAGAGTAGTACAAAATCAAAGATGTGATCAAATGAATTAACATGTAAAATGTTTTGTAAACCTTAAACTGCCAAATAATGATGATGTGAGTAGAAAAGGAAGTTGGGCTTGTCATGTATCAAGAATAAGAGGTAACAGATGGACATATTGGGTGGGTATTCACTCATATCCATAAAATACGAAGAAAATGGAAGGAAGATCTCTTGCATGGTAGATAGATTCTCTATGGAAAATTTGCAGAATAAAATAAATAAGAATAAAAAGAATGAAAGGACATCAATAGATTGGGATCTGCACCAATAGAGGGAGTATTCACACAGGGAAGACAACAGATTCATTTATGGAATGAAGTAATATTCACTAAGTTGGAGATGTGAAGGAAATGTAGAATATTCAAGGTATCCTAAAACATAAAAGGTACTTTAAAACCTCAAGAGGGCCATTGTTTTTGGCATTAAGATAAATAATGAACATTAAATTGGGCCTATATTAGAATGATTTGTTAAAGATCAAAAGGTGACTATTAGATCAATCTATGTCATACAAAGTTTTAATAAATTATTTAACTTATTTAACTTCAAGTAGAGCGTTCTTATCCAATAAAATCTCTTTAGGATTTCCATCAAAACTTATAAATAATCTATTTTATCTTGAAATTTAAAAAGACAATTTTAAAAAATTTTGATTTTAGTTCTGAATTCTCTCTGTCATTCATCTCTCCCACATATTGAGAAGGTAAAAAAAGAAAAGCAAAATTCATTACAAATAGGTATAGTCATATAAGACAAATTTCTGTATTAGCTATGTCCAAAAAGAATTGAGAAAAAGGAAAAAGAAAAAAGACTTCTGTCTACACTCTGAATCTATCAACAATCTATCTGAAGGTGGTTAGCATATTTCATCATGAGTCCTTTGGAACTGTAATTGGTCATTGTGTTGTATGGGGAAACTGGATCTGGAATCATTTTCCTGAGTTTAAATCCAGCTTCTAATGATACTTACTTAATCTGCTTGCTTCAGTTTCTTCATCTGTAAAATGAGCTGGATAAAAAAGGACAAAGGATTCTAGTATCTTTGTCAAGTAAACTCCATATGCAGTAATAAAAAGTCAGATATAGTTAAACAACAAGATTATGTTGATTATAGTTCCTAAGTCTTTTAAAACTGATTATCCTTACAATATTGTTGTTATTGTTCAAATTGTTCCCTTGATTCTGATCACTTCATTTTTCATACAGATCTTCCCTTTTTTTTCTGAAATCATCCCCATCATTTCTTAAGACACAATAGTATTCTATCACATTCCTATACATAACTATATATAACATATACATATATATATATATATAAAACAAATTATTCAGCTGTTTTCCAGTTGATAGGTACCCCCGAGTTTCCAATTCCTTGCCCAAACAAAAATTAACTGCTACAAATATATATTTTTTTAATCTATGAGCTCTTTTCCTCTTTCTTTCATCTCTTTGGAGTATAGACCTAGTAGCAATATCACCAAGGTCAAAGGATATCTATATTTAAGAGCTTTGGAGGCACACTTCAAATTGCTTTCCAGAATGGTTGGACAAATTCACAATTCTACCAAGTAGTGCATTAAAATACTTGTTTCTACCTTGTAGATACAAAGATGATACAAAGAAAAATCATCATCCTGAATTACAGCTCTAACCAAACATGAGTTCAGCACGAGTTATTAACCATGGCCAACTAATGTGGATACAGAAACTATGACCCAAAGGTACCATGAGTATACAATATAGTAATTATAGAAGGGTGAAGGTAATCTCTGACATGTAAGAGGTCAGGCCCCTATTACATGAAAACAAAGTTATGAGATCCTAGTATTAGGGAGGGTGCTCTTAATCATTGTGAACCTGTTATACTAAGTTAATTCTCCTTGTCTCAGTTTTCTGTAAATGACTGATTGAAGGAACAACTTGAAAAAAAAAAAACTTACAAGAAGCAGTATAGGGCCAGAAACAAGGGTGTGACCCTTAGGGATTCCATTTTAATTCCTCAGAAGGCACCCCACTTTTGAGGAAGTTATTGTTCATTCTTCTTTCTAGAAGAAGACCAATAACATCATGAAGGTGATGTCTTGACTTGCTCAGGAGTTAAATTTCAGTGAGACAGAGCTGCACTCTCTTCTCCAAAGATAATACAAAGTTGAGATGACTAGCAATGGCCTGGGATAAAATTGGTAACCTTGGGCTTTTTAAATTAAGGTCTTTCCCAGGTCTTTGTTTGACAAAGATAACTTCTGTTCAATGATTAAAGAAAAGATAGAAACTGAGACAAAAATGGCCTAGTTTACCATAACAAAAATGTCAATCTGCATAGATGGCGCAGTAATAGAGCACTGGCCTTGGAATCAAGAGGACTTGAATTCAAATCCACTGTCAGACACTTAAAATTTATTTATTAGCTGTGTGATCCTGGGCAAGTCACTAAGCCCAATATCCTCTCAAAAAAAGCAAAAAAGAAAAGAAAAAGTATAAATCTGGAAAGGGAAAACCTTTACAATTTCTGGCCAGAAAAGAAGATTTCTACTTACTGTCATCATAAAGTATCAAAACCTAAATAATGAACCACAGATGCTTGAATGGCCATTCAATGAAATTTAAAATGACTTGGGCCTAAAGGCTTAGTCAAGTAGCAATCACAATGGGGTTTTTTTAAGTCTCTTTTTTCAGAGATATATTTCAAGAAATATAAATGAGAACAGCAGGAGAAAAGGTAAATATTTCCAGCTTTTTAAAGACAAGTGAACAAATAAACAAAAAGGAACATTTTTGAGAAAATAACAGCATTTTGACCTATACAATAGAATGCTGTATATATTGTGACTGATCCCATGTATGGTGCCAGAAAACAAGGTAATTTGTCCTATGACCATAAAAATACTGCATGGTAGCTTTTCACTCTTAGGTCAAGATTTTGCTAAAACTAGTAAAAAATAAATTATATTAGTTGAAGTTGTCAATAGATGTCTATAAGTAGTTTGAAATTTGTTTTCAAGATATTCAAAGGTGTTAAAACATGTATTGCAAACTTGGATAGTATATATATAAGCAAGCCTTTGGGTTTTATTTGTTTATACATACACACACACACACACACACACACAAACACATATATAAAATCTCTGAAAGGCAATAGGAAGAATATGTCCCAATGATAACAGATCATTTCACTTGGTATATACAGTATATCCAAACAAGAATACAGTTATTAAGATATTGTAGGAGATTTTCTTTGTAGAATACTTCTCTGAAATGATATATTCTGACCAAGGTTGAAATTTCAACAGTAAACTAATTAAAGTAGTGATTACTTTGGCATTGGTATGCTAGTGAATGTTTAACAACTGGCTCTTAAAAAATCTTTGGAACACTTATCTGTACTTGTTATCATTTTTTCTGTCAATTCTCCATTAATTATAGATGATTAATAAATAAATCAAGCCCATATTTGCAACATTAGACAATTTCAGAGGTATAAATACACTGAAAGTTTAATAGTTTGAGTTTCAAGGCAGTTGGTATGAATATGATCTGTCATAATTGAGGCTGTCATAGGTATAAACTATATGGGATGAGGAAAATCCAGGGGCTTTTGAGATCCAAATAGAGAAGAAGGGCTTAAGGAGTGATATAAAAGTGGTGATTCATTTATAAATGAAAGGGCACTGCTACCCTGAAGGAAGTATATTATGCTGAGTAGTTTGTGGCTGTTAATGTCTCAGTAACCTATGTAAAGTATGATCTGCCCAAATAGAATCTTGCTGAATCCTGGATTATGCCTTCTGTCCTATAATGACGTCCAATATATTTAGACAGCCTCAACTTCCTCTCCTTCCCAATATATTGCTGCCTAGCAAATTTGGCATCATTTATCCTTGGGAATTTCTGGCTCTCTTTATTTCTTATTTATTTGATGGCTATATTTTTTATAATGCATAATTTGTTTTATAACCGATAAGCTATTTTTATTGCATTCTGAATGGAGAAGAATGAAAAAGTGGACCACAGGGAAGGGGAAACTCATAAATCTAGTATTAACCTATTTACTTGTGCTTGGACTCTTAGAGCAAGAAAAAGACATGATGACTCACAATAAGTTCATCTCTTGGGTGAAAAACTGCCTGAAGGAGGTCTACTGTTTTGGTGTGTTTTTAGTTCAGAAAATCTCAGAGAGGAATAAGGAATGTTATAATGTTTGAGTTGACTGCTCAGAACTCCAGCATAGGAATAGAATACTGCCAAAAAAATTTTTTTGGTGTTGAAGTGAGAGGGAAGGAGGACACAGAAGGTAAAAACTAATGGAAAGTCATTTGATCTTAAGTAGCTGAAACTTTGGGAAACGTGCCAGTATATAAAATATCCCCAGAAAACAATTGGTGTCTTCCAAAGACAATACGTTGCAACCATCTGTTGCTCATAGGGGATTTGGTCAGACTCCTTGACAAAAAGAAAAACAAGACAGATGGAGAGTCAGCCAACTTGTCTTCAAAAAGAACCTATTCACCAATTGTAGTGAAACAGTCAGAACTGAATTAAAGCTTGGAATGGGGACAAATCATACCTAAGACCTGGGGAAGTCAAATAGGTGTCCCAGATCAAGGCAGAGAGAAAGACTGAATTCAGTCCTATTGTGTCTAATGCTTCGATTTTAGAGTGGGCCTAAGGAACAGAGGTTAGCTACAGAGAAGAGAGATATAAATATTATTCTATCTACAAAATAAAATGGGAACTGTCAGTTAGTGAGTCTAAGAAAGATAACAGCCACACTAATGCACTGTGGAGGAGTTATGAACTGAAATAGCCATTCTGGAGAACAAATTAGAACTATGCCCAAAAGGCTATAAAACTGTGATTACCCTTTAATCCAGCAATACCATTACTAGTTTGTATCCCAAAGAGATAAAAGAAAATGGAAAAGAACCTATATGTACAAAAACACATACAAAAGCTTTTTATGGTGGCAAAGAATTGGAAATTGAGGTAATATCCATTACTTAAAGAATGGCTGAACAAATTATGGTGTATGATTGTGATGAAATATTGTTTTATAAGATGTGATGAGCAAGATGGTTTCAGAAAAACCTGGGAAGACATATGTATTGATGAAAAGTGGAGTGAGAAGAACAGAAGAATATTGTATATAGTAACAGCAATATTGTAACAATAATCAGCTGTGAAAGATTTAGCTACTCTGAATAAGACAACGTTATAAAACAATTCCTAAGGACCCATGATACAAAATGTTATCTATCTCCAGAGAGAAATGAAACAGAAAATAAAGGCTGAAAAAGGAGATAAAGGGTTTTATCTGAATTACAGCAAGTAGTCCAGTTTTTTGATTTGTAATATGCATGGAAAGGAACATTGTATAATAAGTCTGGAAAGAGAGGCTAACTTAGAAGGCTTAGACGTATGTTAGGCAAAATGGTTAGACATGTAGCCGACTGATACTCAGTTTACATAATAGGTATTTTACATATGTTTATATTGCATATTTCTTATGTGTTCCTATGTGTTGTTCCTGTGTGATCTTATAGTTTGCTTTTGTGTCTTGCCTAGATGAGCTATTATTTTAAAGAATGTATTATAAATGACTTGCATTTTTATTTTTAAAACTTTTTTGTTGGTACTCTTTTTTAAAGCAACATTGTCATTTCCTAATGATAATTCCCGGAAGCTCTTCCTTCTAAAAAAATAAGTACAATCAACTAAAGAAAATCAACACTGATATTGTATCTATTGAATGTTTCTTCTTGGCTGAGAGGCAAAAGATATACTTAATTATCAGTCCTCTGAAGTCTTAATTGTTCACTTCATTGATCAGAGTTTTCATTGTTGTTTTCCTTTATATTATTATGGTCATCATAGAAAATGTTATTATTATGGTTTTGCATAGTTTATTATGGATCAAGTCATATAAATATTCACATTTGTTATATATAGTATAACAATATTGCATTTAATCATACAATTTTTTATTGGGCCTTTGGCTGATTAATAGAAACCATTTCCCTTCTACTTCTTTGCTGCTACCAAAAATGGTGCTATAAATATAGGAGATCATTCTCTTTGTCTTTGATTTCTTTGCAATATATACTTAGCAATAGTAATGAAATTAATAGTTAGGCCAAAGTTATGTATAATAACTTTTGTTATTATACTTTTGTAGTTACTTTGTGGTATAATTGTACATTGTTTTCCAGAATGGTAGGTTGAATTTTCAGCCCTCCCAACCGTTTTTCCAACATTTCCATTTTTATTTTATATTATCTTTGCCAATCTGATAGATATAAGTTAAAAACCATAGAGTTGCCTATAGTAGTTTGGCAATAGTAGTCTGAAGAGTTTTGTTGTCTTTCATTCTCAAAGAGGACCAAAATAACATCACTATATTAGGGTCAAGTTAATGTGTCCCAACTGTGGCTGATCAGACCAATAGGAGCTTGGAATGCTCTGCCACAGGTTGGATACAAATAGCTCACATGAACATTTGGAGTGGATTCTCAAACTCTGAGCATCTTACATTTCTTTTGAGCTAATTCAATTCTGCTTTGCTCAGAGAGCACAGTATCTTTTCTGATGAGGGCACACCATGCTGGGAGGTCCTGTGTCAGTGTCTCCCATCTCATACAATCAATTCTAAAGTTCTTAAGAGAAACCTTGAGAATGTCATTATATCACTTTTTCTGACCACCTTGTGAGCACTTACCCTGTTTGGCTTTTCCATAAAATAATCTTTTTGGTATTCAAACACTATGATCATTCAAAAAAAGATTGAGGAACAGAAAGAGAGAGGATAGAGTGTTGTAAGAAACACAGAATCACAGAAGTTGAGAGGTGGAAAGGGATTCAGGTTCTATCTCTTTCAATCCCTACATGAAAGGATCTGGCATATCATGGCACAGCTGACAATTAGTTATTTGTTGTTTGCCTTTCATTCTCAAAGAGGACCATGATTTCAGCGATGTGATGCCATACAAGTGAGTTGGATTTAAGTAAGGGAGGGCTGTGCAACATTACCAGCCTCACTTTCTCGTCCAGAGACATCTGGATCCAGAGGCTCTTGCCTCAAAATGCCTGGAGATGGCTCTGGATGCATTAGGGGAACCTTGGTCTTTTAATTAAGATTTATCTGAACCAAGATCCATTCAGTAATTAAGGCTAGGTAAGAACTGAAGTTTTTTAAATGTCCTCTTTTACCTAGTTAAAAAAAAAAATCCAACCCGGGAGGGCAAGATCCTAAAAGTTTCTGGCCCAAACAGAAGCAATTGCTATTTACATTCACTCTGAGTCAATCAGGCTCCCAGCAATGACCTACTGGGGCTTGGCCTGGGACCTATTATTGGCCAATCAATGAGAGTCAGAGTGATTTAGGTTTAAGATATTGTCCTTAAGAAAGAAATGCTGCTGGTAAATTCCAAGATATCTTGGGAAGTTTCAGTAATCAAAAAGGAATATAATTTTTTTCACATCTGTTTGAAGACCTCAACTGAAGGGGAATTCATTATTGATACAATTCATTCCACTTTTGTACCACTCCAATAGTTAGAAAGTTTTTATTGACATCAACAAATTTATCTCTTAAAATCATTAATAAAGAATAATCTATATAGAAATCTCTGCTAGTTGTCTTGATTTCTTTTGCTATCTGATTCATTTCCATTTGGATATTTCTTTTTAAAATTTAAGTTTATTCATTATCAATTTTGTTTGAATTTTTAAAAAAACCAGCTTTTTATTTACCATTTCAATTTTTGGAGGTGATTTTTTTTTTTTTTAGCAATATGCCCCTTCTGCAATTCTCACATGTTGATTAGATTACCCAGGGGAATAGTGAAAAGGCATATTAAGCACCAAATGTGATAAATATGAAATATGTTCGGGATGTAAGGGATTATGTGCTTTCTCAGTAAAATCATTAACTAAGGTAGACTAACCCTACCATTTAGATTTCAATATATGAAGTAAATTGATAGATTTGGGAAAATGAAATTCTTTGTATAAATATCATGATAAAGAACTTAAAATAGTTTAAGTATTAAGGAAGCGGATTGTGGTCCCTTTAAAAAACTGTATTTCCTATTGATCTGTGATTCCTTTCAGATTCTCAACTCCTCCTGGCTGAGGCATATCCTCCCCAGACAAGTTGTCTTTCTGGGTTGCCAGAGCCTTTGATTCAATTACAAATCCTGGACAAAAGGCATCCCTTTGAATTCCATTAGGAGATCTAGGCTGTCCCAGCCCCCACTGGGTCTGAGCCAACTTGGACTCTCCCAGCCCTGACTAGGTCTAACTTGCTTGGGCTGCCCCAACCCCTACCAGATCTGACCTGCTTGCTGCCCCAGCCCCCACTAAGACATTCAATATAAAAGAGCCAAACTAAAATCCTCTCTTTGCAGAGGTTCCAAATATGCCAGCTATGCTATGCCATGCTATGCCAAGGAGTGGCCTCTGTCTACTAAAATATTCTTTTCCAGTGCCATACTATCTTTACCCTCACCTATTTCCCTAATCAGACTTTATGCCTCTCTGACAGGATTTCTAACCTTCCCTATAAACAACTTCTTTTATCAATCTAGGTTTTTGGGTCTGTAAATTCCTTTACAGAGAACCTTCACACTGCCAGAAGGGAGTCCCCAAAACTCCTACCTTTGCACCAAATCCCAAGAGGTTGCAGGGGAGCCAAACCTCTCCATTTGGTTCCCTGAACCTCAAACCTGCCACTAGACTTTATCATTTAACTCCCTTATCACCAGAAACCCAAATCTCATTTTGGTTCCCTAAATCTAGACCTTATCATTGTGACCAGCTAAGTTTGAGCAACATTATAGTAAGTCAACCATATTGGTTTGAGTAAGCATTGTAACAGACTGAAATGTAACAAACATTATAACACTTTATAATACTTTAACTATGGGTAAAATAGGTAACTGAGGATTTCTCAGAATAATAAGACTCATCACTAAGGATCTGTTTAATCATTATGCTCTGGGAAGAAGAACAAAGACTTGCTCTTCCAGCAAAAAACATTTAAGATATAACTGCTTAGAAAAAAACCTGACTAATTAGTTAATGGCCTGGAGTTATTTGAGAAGTCTGCAAACTGGCTAATTTCTATTTGTTGATTGAGAAAAGCCTGAGGTAAACCAAGTCTTAGTTATTTTAAAAATCTTTATAACTCCTCTGACTTAATTATTAACCTTTGAAGCACAACAGACACCTTTTTTGAAACAGGTATTGCTTAACCAAGACCACAAAAGCCCACTTATATTCCAAAGACAAATACAGGAATAAAGATCGAATTTGCCAATGATTTTAGGGGAGTTAACAGGCAATATGAGGGCGAATAGTTTCTATAATTTTTTTTTCTCTTGATCATTTAAATCACCTCTTAGCCTCTGCAAAATCGTCTTCCTCTCTCTGAAGAACTCAGTGAACAGACTACCCGCTTCTCTCAAGATTCTAATAAACCTTCTAGTCTTCACTTTGAGAAGTCTCTGAATAGTCATTTTGAGTCAGGGGTTGCATTGCCATCCCAAACAGAGAGAGAAATTGATTACAAAAAGAATATTATATAAAATAGAATAATAAAGATTCAGTTTATGATGGAGCAAGCATGACAAGGTATCTATTACAGATTCAAAGGAGTGCTACACTCTAGAGTAAGCAAAGAAAGGGATTTTAACAATTAACAAGAGGGAAGACACTATTAGGCAGGATGCCATGGAGGGCTAATCCTAAAAGAGATTTAGCAAAGATCCATACCATAAGGGAATCTTTTATAGGAAAAATATAATCTAGGGGTTTGACATCATAACTTGGCTTTCTAATTGGATAAGTAAAAGTGGGGTTTCTAGAGATCCCCCAACTGGGATGAGATTGTAATTGAAAGTCCTCTTGAACAAAAAAACCTAATTAAGAACAAAAGCCTCACTTAATGATTCCATCAGTGCTCTTCATACTCATATCAGGGAATATTATAATTCTATTAGTGCCTCAGGCTTTCTCTATTAATGTTTACCTCATCAATAGTACTACAGATTTAAGATACTTTCTTTTAAATTCACAATCCCTCATCCTTTGTCAGAACCTCTATAGAACAGTGGGGTTCAAGATGCAATGCTCTTTCAGAAGATGGGGATCTTCCATATCCTATATTCTTTTTTTTTTTAACCCAAGCAATTGAAGTTAAGTGACTTGCCCAGGGTCACACAGCTAGCAAGTGTTAAGTGTCTGAATCTAGATTTAGAATCTAGTTTAGAATTCATGTCAGTCTCTGTCAAAGACCTATCTTGATCAGATGCATATGTCTTTTATTATTATTTCCCATTTAATATTAATAACCAGAGGATTGTTGAACAAAGTTCCCTCTATTGTTTAATTATTTTATTTTTATAAGTTCAGGGGAGATAGCTTGTTGAGGGAGAGCCTTTAAGATATCACTTAGTTCTTTTGAATAAGTTTTATAGTCAACAAATTGCAAACATGGTAAGATTTTAATTTTTCTGCTATTTTCATTCACCTCTTTTCCAGAAACTGATATTAAAATATTATCTTTGTTGTTATGAAAGACTTTGAATTCTTATGCCTTATAATAACTCCACTCAGAATCCCTAATATTCAGTTCATAATCTCTGAGTTGTAGCTTTTGTAAGAAAATGCTCTATTCCCAAAGGACTTCTACCTGCTCCTTCATACTCATGAATCTGAACCCCACTGGCATTCTTCCTTACCTTTTGCCTTGGGAAATCTTGTTCTGTTACTGACATACTCACATTATTCCTATATTCTATATCCTAAAAATTATTTTTTATTCATATGTATGTGTTTTTTTAACCAATATAACAAGCTCCTTTAGGACAGAAACTTGTTTGTTTGGTTATATTTGTGTCATTTATAACTATGCCTGACGGAAGTAGTAGGTGTTTAGTGAATATTTATTGAATTGATTTATGTGACTGTAAGAATATGGCCTGTTGTAGAGTATCATTTATTTTATTTATTTATTCTTAATTCACATTGCTTTATGAATCATATTAAGAGAGAAAAATCAGAACAAAGGCAAAAACCATGGGAGAGAAAAAAAACCAGAAAAAAAAGAAGTGAACTTAGCATGTGTTATTTGTATTCAATTTCCACAGTTCTTTTTCTGGTTGCATTTGGTATTTTCTATCCAAAGTCTATTGGGATTGCCTTGGATCACTGAACCACTGAAAAGAACCAATCTTTCATAGTTGATCATCACATTCTTGCTGTTATTATATACATTGTATTCCTGGTTCTGCTTGTTTCACTCAGCATCAGTTCATATAAATCTTTCTAGGCATTTCTAAAAATGTTCATCATTTTTTAATAGAACTATAATGTTCCATTACCTTCATATACCACAACTTTTCCAGACATTCCCCAATTGTTGGTCATCTATACTTTTTCCCATTCTTTGTTACCATAAAAAGAGCTGCTACAAACATTTTTGCACATGTGGGTTCTTTTCCATTCTTTATGATTTCCTTGAGACACAAATTTAATAGTTACCCACTGGGCCAAAGAGTATGCATGGTTCTATAGCTCTTTGGGCATAGTTCTAAATTGCTCTTCAGAATAATTGGATCATTTCACAATTCCACCAACAATGCATTAGTATGCCAGTTTTCCCATATCCCCCCCCAACATTTATCATTATCTTTTCCTGTCATCTTACCCAATCTGAGAGGTGTGAAGTGGTCCTTCAGAGTTGTTTTAATTTGCATTTTTTTCTAATCAACAATGATTTAGAGCATTTTTTCATATGCCTATATAGATGGCTTTAATTTATTCATCTGAAATTGTTCATGTCATTCCCCAATTGATATGAACAATTTCAGATGAATAAATTTTTATAAATTTGACACAGTTCTTCATATATTTTAGAAATGAAACCTTTATCAGAAACACTGGCTGTAAAATTTTCCCCCCAGTTTTGTACCATAAGTAGATTTTATAGAGAAAAATTTAACCTCAGAGACATGACTGGCATTTCTGATAGGACATGGCAAGGGGAGGCTGCCAAGATCCCTACAGAGGGTGAGCTCCAGGGTTTGACATAACTTGGATTTCTGACTAGATGACCTCCCTAGAGGGTGAGACCATGGAGCTAAATTGATCTCTATTAGTACCTTCACCTTGCCTGTCTCAGGGATCATTTTTATCAATTCTTCAATTTCTCTCTGTCCAACACACCCACCATTTAGGACCTCATCACAAAGACACAGACACATACACACAGAAAATTGCGGGGCTGGGGAGAGAGAGACACACACAGAGAGACAGAGAAAGAAGAAGAGAGAGAATGAGGGATGGAGGGGAAGAGAGGGAGAGAGGAAGGAAGAGAGAGAAAGACAGAGAAAGAGAGAGAGAGAGAAAGAGAAAGGGAGAGAGAGAGAAGGAGGGAGGGGGGACAGACACACAGAGAGAGACAGAGAGAGAGAGAGAAGGAGGGAGGGGGGACAGAAACAGAGACAGAGACAGAGAGAGACAGAGATAGAGACAGACAGAGACAGAGAGACTGAAAGAGAGCAGGAGGAAGGAGGAGAGAGAGAGAGAAAAGAGATCTTCAGTATAATTTACGGTTAAGTCTATTTGGTTTATTTGGCTATTTGTTCAGAGGTTCCCCTTTGTCCTTGACACTGTAACATGGCATACTCATTTAAAGGAAGTATTTACTCAGCATGCAGTGAAAATTAGTTCATCTTTATCTGGAGATAAAATCTATCTTAAAAGTACAGACAGCAAATAAATAAGATTTTAGGGTAAGTGATACCAGTTTACCAGTCATTGATGAGGCAGTGGTAATGGAAGAAGTATAGAAAGGGACAAGTTCACTTGGTCCCAGTGCAGCAGCAAATTTTATCCCGGAAGTTCACTCTTTAAAGCTGGTCAAGGATCCAAAAGCTCAAGGTTATATATTGAGTTTGGGGTAGTAGTGTCCTTCCTTGTAATTCACCAGTGGCCACCGTAGCATCCTGTCTAATATAGCTTCTGTAATCCTTCAGTCTGTCCTTCCAGCTAGAAAGAAATTGTACTTCCCAATAACCCCATTTGCCTATAAGGGGCTACACTAGCATGATGGGAGAAAAGAATGCACAGAGTTGCCTTACTTTCTTCCATTAACAACATGCAGCTTAGGACTGACTGGACTAAGAATGATACAATAAACCTCAAATAATATTTTGATCATTCCTCTTCCCTACCACAATCACTTATAAAAGAGAGATTCCATCTCTCCCTTTCTCTGTCTTCCCTTCTCCTTCTCCCCCTCTTTCCCTCTTCTTCTCTCTCTTCCTCACCCTCTCCCTTTCCTTCTCCTCCCCCCTCTCTTGTCCCTGTCCCTGTCCTTGTTTCTTTCCCTCTCTTTCTCCCTTCCCCCTCCTCTCCCTCTCTCTCCGTCCCTCCTTCCCTCCCTCTCTCTCACTCTCTTCCTCCCCTCTCTCTTTTCCTCTCTTTCTCTCTCCCCTTTTCCCCCCTTTAATTGTGTAACAATTAAATGATTTGTTTTTGAATGTTTAGATGAATTCCATTATAAAACCATCTGGATACCTTCATGACACATCTTAATTCTTCTTTTGAAATTGGTCTACTTATATCATTCATTTCCAGTTGTGAGTTTTGGAAACATATTTTAGTACCTAATCATCTATTTCCTTTAAATTTTCTAATTTGTTATAATAATAGCTATATGCATTATCACTTAACACTATTTTGAATTTTTTTGCATTTTTTTTTAGATTATGCATGTACATTTATTTTTTACATATTTCCATATGAGTCATGTTGGGAGAGAAAAATCAGAACAAAAAGGAAAAATTACCGGAAAAAAAAACAGAAAGAAAAGGATGAAAATAGTATGCATTGATCTGCATTTACTCTCCATAGATCTCTCTCTGTATGTGGATGACATTTTTCTATCCAAAATTTATTGAAATTGCCTTGGATTGATGAATTTCTTTTTTTTAAATTAAAGCTTTTTATTTTCAAAATATCTGCATGGATAATTTTTCAACATTAACCCTTGTAAAACCTTGTATTCCAATTTTCCCTCACCTTCTCCACCTCCTCTCTTAGATGGCAAGTAATCCAATATATGTTAAATCCAATACATGAATACATATTTATACAATTATCTTGCTGCACAAGAAAAATCAAATCAAACAGGAAAAAAATGAGAAAGAAAATAAAATGCAAGGAAATAATAACAAAAAGAGTGAAAACACTAAGTTGTGATCCAGTCCCATAGTCCTTTTTCTGGATGCAGATGGCTCTCTCCATCACGAATCTATTGAAATTGCCTGAATCACCTCATTGTTGAAGATAGCCCCGTCCATCAGAATTGATCATTGTGTAATCCTGTTGTTGCTGTGTATGATATTCTCCTGGTTCTGCTCATTTTACTTAGCATCAGTTCAAATAAGTTTCTCCAGGCTTTTATGAAATCATCCTGCTTATCATTTCTTATAGAATAATAATATTCTATAACATTCATATACCATAATTTATTTAGCCATTCTCCAACTGATGGGCATCCACTCAGTTTCCAGTTTCTAGCTACTACAAAAAGGGATGCCACAAACATTTTTGCACATGTTATAATCACCTCTGGGTTCACTCTGCTTTTACCCCAACTCCCACTGACAGATTGGGTGCCTAGGAAGTAGTGATTACTTTTAATCCCCTCAGAGGTCTAGATGTAACTGAGCTGTTTGATTTTTTTAATACTATCATTCATAAGTCCTATCTGGTATATCCCCCAATATAAACTCACAATTTATCTCCTAACATCAATTAATCAATTGACACTTTTCCCACAAATAAAGTTAGATCCAAACAATTGGAAGAATATCAAGTGCTCATGGATAGGCCTAGCTAATATGATAAACACGACAATTCTACCTAAATTAATGTACTTATTCAGTGCCCTACCAAACTACTAAGGAATTACTTTATAGAGCTAGAAAAAAAATAACAAAATTCATCTGGAAAAACAAAAGATCAAAAATTTCAAGGGATTTAATGGGGAGAGAAAAAAAGCAAAGGAAGGTAGACTAGCTGTACCAGACCTAAAACTATATTATAAAGTAGTGGTCATCAAAACCATTTGGTACTGGGTAACAAATAGAGTGGTGGATCAATGGAATAAGTCAGGTTCACAAGACACAATAGTCAATAACTATAGTAATCTAGTGTTTCATAAATCCAAAGACTCCAGCTTCTGGGACAAAAACTCACTGTATTACAAAATTTTTTGGGAAAACTGGAAAATATGACAGAAACTAGACATTGTTACATTGTTAGGTGTTACTAGCACCCTATGTCAAGATAAACTTAAAATGAGTTCATGATCAAGGCATAAAAGGTGATACAATAAGCAAATTAGGAGAATGGGGGATAGTCTACCTCTCAGATCTGTGGAGAAGGGAAGAATTTATAGCCAAAGCAGAGCTTTTTGCATTACAAAATGCAAAACAGATAATTTTGATTATATTAAGCTAAAAAATTTTTGTACAAGCAAAATTAATGCAGACAAGATTAGAAGGGAAGCAATAAACTGGGAAAATGTTTTTACATTCAAAGGTTCTAATAAAGGCTTCCTTTCTAGAGAGAATTGGCTCAAATTTATAAGCATACAAACCATTCTTCCAATTGATAAATGTCAAAGAATATGAACAGACAATATTGAGATGAGGAAATTAAAACTATTTCTAATCATATGAAAAAATGCTCTAAATTACTATTGATTAGAGAAATGCAAATTAAGATAATTCTGAGGGACCACTTCATACCTCTCAGATTGGCTAAGATGACAGGAAAAGATAATAATAAATGTTGGAGGGGATGTGGGAAAACTGGGACACTAATACATTGCTGGTGGAATTGTAAAATGATGCAATCATACTGGAGAGCAACTTGGAACTATGCCGGAAGGGCTATTTTGCATACCCCTTGATCCAGCAGTATCTCTACTGGGTCCATATCCTAAAGAGCTCATGAAAAAAGGGAAAAAGACCCACATGTGCAAAACCATTTGTAGCAGCCCTTTTTGTAGTAGCAAGGAACTAGGAATTGAGTAGATGCCCATCAATTGGAGAAAGGCTGTATAAATTATAGTATATAAATATAATGGAATATTATTGTTTTATAAGAAATCAGCAGGATGATTTCAGAAAGGCTGGAGAGACTTATGTGAACTGATGCTAAATGAAGTGAATAGGACCAAGAGAACATAGTAATTTTTTTAGAAGAATTGCAAATGTTTAACCTATATTGGATAGCTTGCTGTCTAGGGAATGGGAGAGGGAGGAAGGGAGGGATAAAAATTTGGTACACAAGGTTTTGTAAAGTGAATGTTGAAAACTATCTTTAAATATATTTGGAAAAATAAAAAAGCTATTAAAATTAAAAATTAAATTACATAAAATTTAATCAGTTCCTGCCAATTAGCACTTATAAATGTATATTTCCTGAGAATATATTGCAAAGATAGATTTTACAAGACAATATCTCCAAATTGGGGATAAACTCTTTTTCTTGCACATCCTTTCATGGGGAGAATGGGCTCAAAGTTAAGGCTGTTGCTACAAAATGTGTGCCTCCTAGCCATCAAAGCAGAGCATTTTCCTACCTATACATATACAAGTTTCCAGAAGAAAATGGGTTCAAACTTGAAGATATTGAAAAAAACATAATATTGGAAGACATGTGGCTAAGAAGTACCTCATGGTCCTGGAGTTCTTTTTTCTTTTTGTGGAAATCTCAGCAATTTCACTTCTGGGCATGGCATAGCTAATAGATAATGTGCATCATTGCTTGCAGAATACAGCATTTTAACTGCTGGATCAGTTCATTATTAGACTGGCTCAATTCATCAAGACTGTTTCCTCACCATATCTGAGTGGTGAGGCTGTCAGCAGATTCTGCCATCAACTCAGTTTCTGGATTTCTGATAGTCCTTCCAAGTTTTTGAAGCTCAGAATCTAAGAACCTAGTCCATTTTATCTCTAGATATTCATTCACCTAAGACTAGGAGAAAATAAGCCCAAAAGAGAAAAGGGACTGAGCACCATGTATTTGTAGATATCTGATGATCTGAGTTGGGGGTTCATAGCATAGTATAAAGTTAACATAGTTGCAGCTACTATCACTGCTCCTTTCCCAACTTGGAAGATCAAAGCAATTTTTGATTTGCCTGTCACCAAGAAGGAAAAATCACACACACACAGACACACACACAGACACACACACAGACACACACACACACACACACACACAGGTTGAGGGAAGAACTCACCGATCCTTTTGTGTGTGAATTGAATTCTAACTCTACCATTTGTCTTTCTAGCTCTGAGGCTAGTTGGAAAACTCCTTGTCATTACATAGCACTGGGCTTTCAGTCTCTCATGACTAGAAATTGGTGCTAGCCATGCTGGATTGGCAGCTAACAGAAAATTTTAACATCTTCTGTATGGCCTATCAGGAAGGGCATGTCTTTGCATTCTCTAAGGATCATTATCTTACTAGACTTTTCTTTCCACTTTCCCCCTACATCCAAGTTAAAATATATATATATATAGAAATCTTCTTGGTAGCCCAGGCAAATTTCCTCTACACTAAAGACACCTGAAATACCCCCAATAAATCATTTCCAGTGCAAACGCAATCTGTAAGGAATTTCAAGCACATCTAATAATAAGAGAAGCAGGCTCATTCAAAAAAGAAAACAGATTAGGTAAATTCCAAGAATATGCAGGGATTCCTAAAATCCCATCCCAAGTGGAATTAAACATTTGTGGTTCATTACTTGAGGTCTCTAGTGCAGCAAGTAAATTTTTTTCTAAGGACATGAAATTTCTCACAAACAAGAAGTATTGGTTGGCTTAAAAGAAAAAAGTAAAAAAAAAAAAGTATGAATACTTATAAGTTACCATACTAAACTTTAGGTGAACTGCTAGGGACAGAGTTACTATAAAGAAACTGGTTTGATTTGTAAAGAAACATGGTAGAAAATACATTGCCTAATTTCAGTCTTTAAAAAAGAAAAGGGAAAAAATGTTATGGATCCTGAAAACTAGCATATCCAACAATAAAAATAATAGGTAAAGAATGTCTCCAGTGGTTCCCACAAGTATGAAGTACTAAATGTTTATCACAGATGAACCTTATAAATCTCCTGGGCTACTTTCTCAACCTCCATTGGGTAAAAAGGGGAGTCCACAGGGATTGTCTGACTACTTCTTTCTCAGAGTATGGTTAAAACTAAGTCTTAGGTTTGTCTAATGCTATTGTTCATGAACTCTCCTCTGGTCTGCTCCCCAGGGTTGATTAACCACTTGGTAGCAATTAGTCAGAGTCAATTAGCTTCTAGAAAGGACTATTTACTAATGTGGCTTACTAAGAACATTCAATACTTTCCAAAGCCTGGGATATACTTTTCCCTTGCACATGTTAGTCCCTAGGGAATCTGTACTGAAGCTTATGGAAAACATAGACTAAAGAGGTAACCCACAACTTTGGATTTCTGAAAAATTCTTTTCTTTGTGGAGTGAAATTCCCTCTTGTAGGTAACTCTATGCTCTCTACTAAGTGTTAGTGCCCTGATAAAATTGTAAAGCTGCCTTTCCTTAGTGAGTCTACTTAGTCCTTGGTTACTGATGTAGATTTCGCCATTAGTCTTTGCTCTTCTGGGGACACAGCTGATGGAAATTCCAAATCTTCTGACTTTTTGAAATTAGTAAAATCATTTTCTGGTAAAGTTGGGGGGAAGGGAGAGGAAAGAGTGTCAGAAACTCTCTTTTCATCTCTCAAGATATTTCCTCCCCAGGGTATAGCTGGAGCTTCTCCATCACTAGGTTTATCTGCTATTAAAATACTGTTTTATTTAAGCCCCATAGTGCCCAGCTATTTTTTTTTTCAACCAATAAGATACTGTGTTGAGGTGTGTTTCCATTCAAGGTTGCACCTTTGATTAATTAATTAATTCAATAGAAAATTCTAGGAATTGTTTACACCTAGTTTAAATCTTTGATTGATTCTAAAACTCAACAAGAGGAATCACCTGATAAAGGTATTGAGGGTTAGAACAATTTGCTTTTTAATTGAGATTGACTGTCATAAGACAACCCTATTATACTAGGAAATACGTGTCTGTCCCATACATGATTTATGCTGTACATTGAGTTCCTTTATATTCCCTTCCTCTCCTTTAAGGAGATCTTTATGCATGAATCAAACCTGAGCTTTAGGAAACTTTTTATTCTGGGGTTCTACACTGGTTAATATAATAATCCCAAGCATGAGAGAAATGGAGTATCACTCTTCTAAGTGATTAGGCTCCTCTAAGATTAAACCTGGATCATGTCTGTGTCAGGAAGAAATGGACTTTATGGTGAAAAGAGAGAGGATGCCCTTTCCTCCTCCCCCAGGATCAGCAACAGTTTTATTATTAGAGAAGTACTTTCAAAAGGGAGGGAGTTTAAATAACTGAAGACTTAGGAAAGTCTTCAAGTAACTGAAAATTCAGGAAGTCTTATGTAGGTAGAAGGTAGTACCTGGGCTAAACTTTGCAGAAAGTTTAAGGTTCTAAGTGGAAAAGGCAGGAAGAAATGTATTCCAGGCATGAAGGTGTTATTATGGGAGGTCTTGTGGATAGGAAACAGCAGCTAGTAGTCCAGGGGAAAGTGTTTGAAGAGGGGAAATATGA
Organism: Antechinus flavipes; assembly: GCF_016432865.1. NCBI lineage: Eukaryota > Metazoa > Chordata > Mammalia > Dasyuromorphia > Dasyuridae > Antechinus > Antechinus flavipes. The sequence goes on along the minus strand of NC_067400.1, from coordinate 262,314,360 downwards.
AATGAGACTAGAAAATGAGAAAAGAGCCAAATTATGGAGGGTTTTAAATGGCTGGTATTGGAATTTGTCTCTTAGAGGCAATACGAAGCTATTAAAATATTTCTGAGTAATTGGGTGATATAGTTAGATCTGTATTTTAAGAATATCAGTTTGGCAGTTGTGAGGAGGGTAATTTGGAGAAGGAAGTGATTGGGGTCTGTGAGACCAATTAGGAAGCTATTGTAATAGTTCAGATAAATGGTGATAAGGACCTGAAGTAGAGCAGAGGATGTTTAAAGTGGTAGGAAGGAAATGAATACAAGATCAATAGGATCAATAAGACTTGATAATTGATTGGATATGGAAGTTGAAGAGTCTAAAATTCAAAGAAATGGCATTTGCTAAAACAGGTATAAACTTGACAACTAAGCATACAAATCATGATGTGTGATGATGTTTTTATGTGTTATGATTCATACAATATTCTATTATGTCACAAGAGTACTGGATATACAGTAGGTACTTAACATACCTTGTTTGGTTGATTGGAGAGATGGAGGGAAATATACCATTTTAAGTAGAGACAATTACTTCCCCCAAAAAACTCCATTGCTTCATTTCAAATGACTGGTTTTTTAAATGATTTTTCATAGTGAAATTTTTCATTTCGTGTGAATACATTCTTCCATGATAAAAAAAAAAGTAAAAGAATTTCCTAGAAAATCAAACAAGGAAAAGAGAATAGAACTTAGCCATAGGCTTTCTTCACTAACTATCTATAAAAAAAAAAAAAAAAAAAAAAAAAAAAAAAAAAAAAAAAAAAAAAATTAAAAATTGCTCCTTCGCTTGTTTTATTTGTATAGTAAGGATCATAATGGGTCATCTCTCAGTCTGCTACTTAATTTGTTCCCACATTTAATTTCATTATCCTTAGTTCTAGGGTAAAGCTATATTTTAACATTTCCTCTATAATTAGTAGTTTCAACATCAGTCTAAATTATTTAGTTAATTCAAAACCCCCAAATCAGGATATTATTTATTTTATAAATTGATGAAATCTTTCTCATAAGGAGTTACTCATATTTCTACATAATAAATCCAAATCTATGCTGTGTTCCCTTTGATAAAATAATGCTGAATTCTTTATCATTCCTTAAACAAAACACTCAATATCCCTCCTCTCTATCTCTTTGCTTCCCTGACTTCCTTTAAACCTCAGCTAAAATTCCACCTCCTACAGAAACACTTTCTCATGCTCCTTAATGTCTTTCCTCTTTTGATTATTTATACTTTGTCCTATATGTAGTTTGTTTGTACATAATTGTGTGCATATTATTTCTTCCACTAAACTGGTACCTTTTGGGGAGCAGAAATTGCCTTTTGCATTTGTTTGTACCTTATAGTTCATGGCACATAATAGATACTTAATAAATGCTTATTGACTTATTGATTAAACAAAATTAAAGTTATTGAATATACAATTTATTAACAGTGAAATAAATAATAATATATTCAATAATTTTTAAAGACTATTTTAGCTGTGTAAAAAATCAGTCACTGAAAACCATCACTGTAACCGCAGATTATTTTTCTTCAGTCCCACACCATTCAGTTCATTTAGGATAACAAATAAAATTTCTTTATAAGTATCCTCATTATCCTCCTCAAGTTAAAGATTACGATAGTCTCCTAAAGAGATACCTCCCCACCCCCCCAAGTTTCTTTCTCTTCAACTTATCTTTTCATCTTCTCTTAGGTCATCACTCCTTTAAAAATTATTCATTTTTATTGATTAAATTCATTCACATTCATTAAATACAAAAAGACCAAAAAAGGAGAACACTTCCATAAACACAGCACAACAAAGAAAAACTCAAGATAAAACCATGAATTTCCATTTCACACTTAAAAAAAACTCTGTAATAAATATTTCGCATCATTTTCAAAGCTACTCTGATTTTCTATACTTCCTTCTAAGTTTTCTTTTGTTCTTTGCTGTGTATATTTTCCCCTTTCCTTCCCATCATACCCCAAAGAAGACTATTATTAAACATGCAAATATGTGTATTGTGTGTAGGTGTGTGTAAAACACTTCTGTGTATTCTTCTATTTTTCACATCTTTCTCTGGATATGGATAGCACTTTCATTCACAAGTTCTTTGTATTATATTGATAATATTCACAATAATTAAGTTGTTTTTAGAACAATATAATTGATACTCTGTATAGAGTTCCTTTGGTTCTGTTCATTTTATTCTTCATTATTTCATGCACATCTTTCTATTTTTTCTAAGATCATAAAGTTCATAATTTCTTATAGCACAAAAGTACTCCATCACAATTATCTACCATAACTTGTTCAGACTCCCTATTTGACAAGCATCCTTTCTATTTCCAAATTTTTACCACCACAAAGAAAACTGCTATAAATATTTTAGAACATTATTTAGAACATTTTAGAACATTCTTAATCATCTAGGGAAAGATACCTAATGGTAGTATTGCTGAGTCATAGGGTATACACAGTTTTATAATTCTTTGGGAATAATCCCAGATTGTTCTCAAAAATGTTAAATCAGTTCACAGGTCCACCAGCAGTTTCCACTAACATTTGTTACTTTCCCCTTCTATCATTCTGATATGTATAAGATATCTATATGTAAGGTATTATATATATTACATATATATGCATATATAAATTATTCTGTACATATTTCTATCTGTCATTTCTTTATCTAGATACAGATAGGATCTTTCTTCATTTGTCCTTTACAGCTAATTTGGGTATTCTTTAATAGTCAAAATAACTTATTTGCTCAAATTTGTTCTAAAAACAATATCTTTGTTACTGTGTATAATTTTTTTTGGTTCTGCTCATTTCACTCTTAAATATTTCATGCAAGTTTTTCCATGTTTTTCTAAAATCATTGAACTTATATCTTATGGCATGGTAGTTTTCATCATAATCATATACTTCAACTTATTTAGCCATTCCCCAATTGATGTGCATCCCAGCATTTTCCAGTTTTTTTGCCACCATAAAGAGAGCTGCTACAAATGCTTTAGAACATATATTTATTTAGAGCTATTATATTACTATAGTTCATATAGTTCTTTTCCTTTTTCCTTTATCATCTTCACAAATAGACCAAGTAGTAACATTGCTAGGTCAAAAGGTATAGATAATATAATAACTTTTGAGGCATACTTCTAGAATGCTTACAAAATGGTTGGCTCAGGCCACATATAGTTTCGATTTCTTCAATGAAAAAAGTACCTGTTTATATTCTTTGACCATTTATCAATTGGGGAAATGATTCATATTTTTATAAATTTGACTTCTTTATATATTTGAGATATGTGACTTTATCTGAAAATCTGTCTATAAAATTTTTCTCCCAATTTTCTGTCTTCCTTATTGTCTTAGTGTAGCTAAGTATTATTTCTGCAAAATATTTTTAATTTAATGTAACCAAAATTATCCACCCTACACTTTTCATAGCTACAAACTTCAGCTCATCCTTCTATTCTGGAATTAAAACAAAAGATTCTTCTCTCCTGCAATTAATTGCCCACAGTTAGCAGGGTCCCTGCTTCATTGCTAATATACTCAGTGAGCTTCTGTTTTCTCCTCATCACTCATAGTTGTTGCATGGGACCACATCTGGTCAACACAATTGGATCTGAGTGTTCTGTGACAGTGAAGGGTCCTAGAATCTTGAACTATTCAGCTATCTGCCTCCTTACTCCCACCTCACCCAGGAGTCAGTGAGGTGAAAAATTTCTGCAACTGAGCTGGATCTAGTTGCTCTCTGGGCTTCTTTGTTGGTTCATAGATGTTTACCTGAAGATGTTTGCATTTCAGACTAATCTCCACTTATGGAGATCCAGTCTTTCCTTAGATCCTCCCAAGTTATCTTAGGAGGATGATTGTTTTACCTCAACTTTTAATTATTTCTGCCACTTTAAGCTTACTTTGAGGTGATATTTTTATCTTGTTTGTGAGAGAATTTTGAAGAGCTGGTATTTCCTATCTTATTCTACTATCTTCCCAGAATACTCTCTCTTATTACTCTTAATAGTCTTTATCAAGGCTCACTTTTCCTAAAAATCATTTTTAAAAGTATTTCTTCTTAAACAACAGTGAATATAATTTTAAAAAGAAAGTTTTTCTTAAATTTTCTTTCTTTGTATCTTCTCCACAAACTCCTTATAAATATTTATAGATTTCAGACGAGGACACTGGCTGCATAGAGAGAAGTATCACAAAGAATGAACAGGGATAACTTTTATCTCTTAGCAATTCTATAGCTTAAAGAGATAGTAACAGTCTCTATAACTTCTTTAGGAGAGATTTTTGAAACACATTTTTGAAACAAATTTACTTCTAAATATGATGGTAGTTTCTATTTTCAACAATAATGCAAGAAACAGAACTTTTGTTCCACTACTTCATTTTCTTTTCCTGGAATGTATGTTGACAAGTTATAACATTCATGCAGTGGGGAAAATATATAAGACCTCATAAGACCTCACTTCAAGTACCAATTGTATACATATTTACCTTAAATTAATCACAATGAATATGGGCCTGTTCCCTTACCTTTAAAATGTGAGGGATGAACTTTATGGTCCCTTCTAGCCTAAGTCTTTCAAATATGAATTCTATATGACTCTGTTCCTCTTCCCCACTTCTCATTGGGGCACCCAGATAAATAAATTTACGTTGCCCATTTTTCTTAATGTGAAGTTTATGTATGTGGCAGGTGTAACTGCTGACACTAGTTTCTTAAAAAAAAAAAGGATTTAAAAAGTGTTAGGATAAGAGTTCACAAATGAGGCAGAATTGGATTTATGAATTATTTTTCTTCCAAATGCAGTAAAACTATCAGGAAGTACATATAAGAAAAATGGAATAAAAATATCATTCTTTGTATAAAACTTTGAAATGGTATGATTTAAGACTGAAAATTGGAGGTAGCTGTTCTGAATATGAAAAAGTACATAAAGAAAAAAAAATCAGAGCTTTCCTTTAGCTAAAGTAGATCCTCTGTAAGACTTTTTTTTAAAAAAGCAATCCATTTTCCTCAACAAAGTCACATATTACATTAATGGCATTGATTTCACCTTCCTCTGAACCCCTAGAACCCTTATAATTTATTCCATTCATTCAGTACTTAGTATATTCTAAATTTCCATAAAGGGCATTTATGGAAAGTCATGGCCAAGAATAGCATAAAATGAAAAGGTATAAAAGAAATTGTGATCAAAATGAAATCAGGAGCCCAAAAGAGTAGCAAGATATACTTTTAATTGTAGTCATGGAGAGTTATCCTTCTTGATAAATGAAAGACAGTGTAATAGTGAATAGAGAGCTTGTTTCAAAGTTAGCATTTTTAAAAGAGAGTTGAAGCGATTATTAAGCACTTAATATGTACTAAGTACTATGCTAAATACAGGTGAAAAGAAAGAATTTCTACTTTCATTGAAGCTTATAACCTAAGGAGGAAACACAATGCATAAAAGGGAGTTAAAATGGAGGTGGCAAATGTTGGTAGAGGGGAATTATGTGAAGCCAAGGTATAAAAGTGCTAGTGGGAGTAGGGCCAGGTGAACATGACTGATCTGGACTCTTCCTCAAATCAGGGAAGGAATTTACAAATCAAAGATGGGAACTGCAAGGGCAGAGATATTTCCAGGGTAAGAAGTCAGCTAGGGAAAATCTGGAGCGTCAGAAGCAGAGCCAGGAGAGACGTATGGCCTGGTTTGTATTAAGGATTTAGGAAAAGCTTTATCTAGTAAGATCTAATTTCCTTGCCTCTGATACTGGCTCTGACACCCTGAACAGGTTACTTAACCTCTCATGAATCTGGAAAATTCTTGAAGACTACAACTTACAAAGATTTCAACCTGCATTGGTAGAGGGAATTTCCTTACTTGGGAGTAGGTCTATTTTCTTTTGAAATTGATTTTTTGTCAATAGATTGGGCAGATATTGAAAGTAGTGTTCAGTGTATCTGAAGAGGCAGAGACAATGACTGATTGTTACAAATGAATGGAAGTTGGGATAAAAAATTCTCCTCCCTAGATTCACTGAAAGCATCTTTGAGACAATTCTAGCAGAAAATAAGGCATCAGGGATAATGTGAACTTTTTGTTCCCATGAAGTTTCCATTCCTTCTGCTAAATCTCTACATTTTGAGATGTTTTTATTCCATTTCAGTTTGAAGGTTATGTGCATTTGATATTAGTCACATATTAGTCATTTTGGTCTCTTCGAGAATGAAAGACAACAATCAACCAACTAATATATATTTATTATATCATTTCATTATTATTGTTCACAATGACAACTCATTTTGATTGCATTTTCTGGTAGATGAAAGATTGTTCCTCACTATAACCTTTTGTGGTAGTTAGTCCTAGTACTATTATTATTACTATTTTACAGATGACGAAACTAAGACTCAAAGAGTTTTCTACAACAAGGAGTTGTAGCTAGAAAGTGGCAGAGGCTAAGAACTTGAACTGAGACTGCCAATGAGCAGGCCTAAAGCAATAACGATATTATTACACATAACACAGGTTTCAGATTTGAAAAGCAAACAGGCAGCTAGCTGGCACAGTAGAGGGCTACATAGAGATCTGAGTTCAAATTTGGCCTCAGGCATAGAGGGCTATGTGATCCTGGGCCAGTCAAATTAATGATTGTTTGCCTTAATTTGTTTGAGAAAGAAATGAAAAACAATTCCAGTATCTTTTCCAAGAAAATTCCATGGACCATATTGGTGTGCTAAGGTCCACAGGAATCACGAGACCATGAAGAGTCAGATACAACTGAACAACAGCAAACAAACAACAAAACAAACATGTATTAGCTCATTTGTATTGCCCTGGGAAGAAGATACTTTAGTATTCCCATTTTATAGATGATAAAACTGAGGTTCAGAGAAATTAAGAAAGTGATGGTTCTATGTGATATACTTTCAAAGTGAATCCCTAGAGAATATTGCCTCTAAAATAATTTTCCTCAAACTTATTTCCTGAAATTCAATTAACTTGAGACTGTTTCTTGTCAGAATATAAATTTTCTGCTACTGTAGGTGTGAAAGTCAAATATGTTTTTGTTGGACCATCAAACTGAAAGAAATCTGAGCAGTCATCTGGTAGAATCCTGATGAAAGATCTGGCAAAAAGGCATGACATAAAAAGGAATTAAGAAAGGAGGTGAGGGGACAAAAAAGATAAAAAAGGGGGAATCTGGAGGCATCAAGAAACATTTTGGTTAGGACTAGCAATAATCGTGGGATTATATTAATAGTGGAGAGAATATTTCATTTAGAGTCAGTAGATCTGGGCAATTAATAATGATGGTGATGATTTAAATAGTGCTTTAAGGTTTACAAAGTACTTTACAAATTTGTTGTTCAGGTTTTGCAGTCATGTCTGATTCTTTGCAACCCCATTTGGGATGTTCTTGGCAAAGATATGCTGGAATGGTTTGCCATTTCCTTTTCCAGTTTGTCTTACAGATAAGGAAACTAAGACAAACAGTTAAATGACTTGGCTGGGGCCATACAGTTAGTAAGTGAACTGAGACCAAATCTGAACTCAGGAAAATGTACTTACAATTTAGTACTGCTCATTTAGGCATTTATTTAACGATTTGTATTATTCTTTGTTTCATGTATGTTAGTCTTGTCTCTTCAAGTGGATCGAGAGCTCTCAGAGAGTGGGGATATAGACACAGAAACAAAAACCTTTAAAATTAAAAGGGATCTTAGAGAGTGTTTGGTCCAACCCCTTTATTTTACAGGTAAGGAGAGAATGAGGTCTGAGGAGATGGTAGATATGCTTTACAAATCACAGAAGTAAGAAACTTCAGGGCCAGAATTTGAATCCAAGTCTTCTGTCTCCAAGTCCAGTTCTTTTTTCACTACATCATACTGTCTTGAATTTTATATTGTGCAATAATGATTCATTTATTTGGCAGTGTTGAAAAAGCAGGTGTTCTACATAAGTCAATTTTCCAGACAATTGCCTTTATTCCAGTAAATGCCATTAAAAATGGAAGGGGATGGCTATTTTGCATGGTGATCTTTGAAAAGCATATTATATACATTTCTGCTTTTGTACATGCCATGGGGGTCTGGGGAAACCAATGTAATAGATTTAGTACCATTGAATTCTACAGTTCTTTTTATTTTTTGAATTATTACTCTATAATACATACTACATACTGCCATTGTATAGTAGTAGTAGTATGAATAATTTTGAAACAATATAATTGTATCATTTCAATTTGCATATTTGCACATTCCTTGTCAATATGTTGAAATCCCAAATGATATTGCTGGGCAATTCCCTCAGCCAAGAGCAATGGGATCTCTTAAGAGAGACATGTATTAACTGGGGTCCAGTGACTGTGGCACAAACACAGAAGGCCAAACTGAAAGCAAAGATATTTATTAGCATGCTACGAGAGATTGCTGATACTGCTATCACCTATAATCTTTCAGGCCTGCTTAGAGAAAAAACGAATCAGCAGTATTCTGTGGCAATATAGGATAGAAAAATAAAGCATTTCATAGGAGAGAGGGATAAAGAAAAGAAAGAGAGGGACCAGGCAAGTAAAAAAATTCAAGTGGCAGGATTTATTATCATAATAAGAAAATATCCTCTCTTCAAAAGTGGAAGATAAGGGAAAAGGGACAAATATTTTTATGATTGTGAAAGAAGTCCTTTTAAACAAAATTCCAAAGTTTCTTGTCCAAGGACAGCGAGTAATTCCTATAATAGTGGAGGAGACACACTTTACTGTGTCCTTGCATAGGAATTAAATTTAGATTTTCTAATATTAGGCCATCAAGTGGTTGGGGATTTCTACATTGTTAATCCATCAAGATGTCATAAAATAATTGTAATTCATATTTCTTCCTCACAATACCACCTTATTAGAAATCTACTACCATCAATAAATCAGTCTTGTCTTTGAGAAACTTAGAAGTAACTATTAGTTACATCAGCTATAGCATGTAATGTGGGTATAGGTTCCATGTTGCATCTATCTCAAAATGCCCCATATAAAACACACAGAACCCTCAAATGGTAATTTTTTGAAGGGATAGGGGAGGATAGCAATTAATAATGATTGAGATATTTGCACTGTCCAGTTCTCATGTGTGGAATCAGGGTTACCTCTGCCTCAGAGTCCCTCTCTACAATAAGAACTTTATCTTCTATCTGAAGTCTTGCAACTGCTAAGCATGTCCTTCCTCTCAAACTTCCTTGTATTTAGCTAGTTGTATTTATTCGTTTCATATTTTTTGCTCTAGATAATTTTATAAGTATTTGTCTCCCTTATTAGAATGTAAGATTTTTGTGAATAGAGATTGTGTCACTTTGTATTTGTATCCCCAGGACTTAGAACAGAACCTGGCAAATAAGAGGAGTTTAATAATATTTGTTGACTGATTATTGTTGTCAGATTTAGGAATTTTTTGGGGGGGATGGTAGGGGCTATATAGCTCTTACTGTTAGGACCCAGAATCAGAGTCCAAATCTGCCTTTCCCTTTGTGAAACAAGGAGTCTTCATGAACTGACCCAAGTAAAATGTTGATTGATTATTTCTTTAGGTTCTGAGTGGGAGGAAATAGCTTAAAAACGAATAACAATATGTTTGTGGGCATTTCTTCTTGAAAGTGGAAGCAATCTTGGCAGTGGCAAAAAAAAAAAAGTTAATTGAGATAATCCCCATCAATTGGGTAATGATTGAACAAACTCTGCTAAATAAATGTAGTGGAATACAATTTTGTAATAAGAAATGATGAACAAGTGGATTTCAGAAAAACTTTGACAAACTTAAATGAGTAAAGTAAAATGAGCAGAACCAAGGGAAAATTGAACAAAGTTTACAGCAACATTGTATGATGTTCAATTATGATAGATTGAGCTCTTCTCAGTAATATAATGATCCACAGTTCCAAAGGACTTATGATGGAAAATGCTATCTACATCCAAAGAAAGAACTGAATGCAGATTGATGCATATTCTTTTCACTTTCTTTTTGTACATAGTTTTTTCCTTTTGGTCTATTTCTTCATTCAAAATCTGATTAATATAGAAATACGTTTTACATTATTGCATATATATAACATATTAAATAACTTACCATTTTAGGAAGAAGGGAGGGAGGAAAATTGGAACTCAAAATTTTGTAGAATTAATGTTAAAAACCATCTTTACTTATAATTGGATAACATAAAATACCATTTAAAAAAAGAAAGAAAGTGGAGAGAATCATTCTTTCCTCCACTTCCTACTGGCTTAGGAAAGTGAATGGCATGTTTACAGACTTGAGGATTTTATTTCAAGTGTTTCTGTGATTAACTGATTCCAATTCCCAGTTAATAAGGAAATCAGGGGCTCCTTTAGCTGCTTGAAAGTGAACAATTAATTGATATGAATTCCTTAAACCTCAATGCAACTGCCAAAACAAGGCTGATAAGCCACTGAGAGAGAAAAAGGAAAAATCTTATTCAATATTTTGCCACTAATTTAAGGCAGGAGTTACTGTAAAGAAACAGTTTAATTTTTTTTTTTTAAATTAAGCTTCTACCTAAACCTGAATGTCTATAAATAGTAAAGACTTCTTGGCAGGATATCAAGGAAATGGCTATTGTCTTTGCATGTTGCTTATAGAATGATCTCTTTTGTTGTGGTTCTTATGCCTCTTAGTACTGCTAGTTTCCATTAAAGTTCTATTAACTGTTCACCTCTTTTAAGAATTTCCCAGTCATCAATGTGCCTTCCCCATCACTCTGACAATTTTGTATCTTATTTTTGCTTACCTGTGAACATATTTTATCCTTCCAGTAGAATATTGAATGTAAGTTTCTTGAGTGCAAGGACACATGCTTTTTTGTATTTAGATTCCCTATATCAAGCACAGTGCTTGCAACATAGCAGATTCTCACTAATGCTTGTGACTGATTGATAAATGGATGTTATATAGGAAGATGGGAAAACAGACTGGACAGCCATGGGATAGCATGACGACTCTGGCTGTCAAGAAAAAGTGAAGATTAGAGAAAAGCAGTGTAATTACATGAATAATAATAACAATAACAACATTTCCACAGCTTTGCAAAAAACTTTATACTTATTTGAATCTCCTTTAGTACTCTATTTACCTTCATTTTACAGCCGAAAAACTGAGCTTTAGAAATGATAAGTGATTAGTTCATAATTACAAAATTAATAAGTATATGAAGAAGAATTTGAAACTAGATCTTCTCAGTTCTAAGTCTAGCATGATATCAATGATATCCAAAAGCTATTGACTACTTTAGGCAACATTTATAGATAGGGATTTAAAGTTTATGATCCATATTATCTCATTTGATACAGCAACCTTATGAAGTGTTATTACTCCCATTTTACAGATCACTAAGAGAAGTTGGGATTAGTCCCAAATCACACAGCTAATAAATATCTCAATTAGGATTTGGATTCAGGTAATCCTGACTCCAAGCCCAGTATTCTAACCACTGCATTACTAATTATCTAAACAAAAGTTAGGAGATTCAAGATTTAGTCTGGATTTAGTTACTAACTAGCTGAGTGACCTTAGCCACATCATTTGCCTTCTCTGGAGTTTAAAAAAAAAATGTGGCTGAAGTAGATTTCTTAGGGCTCTACCAGATTTATGACCATGTAAGACTCTAGTCTATGAGTTGACATGTATTCCAGATTAGGGCTTCTTAAACTTTTCCCTCTTGCAACCTTTTTTTGCCTGAGAAACTTTTACATGATATATAGGTATATAAAATAGAATACAAATCAAACATTTATTGGCAATAAATCATAATTTCATGACCCCCACATAGAGTTACAAGATCCCATATGGAGTCATGACCCACAGTTTTTTCTTTTTTCTTTTTTTTGTTGAGGCAATTGGAGTTAAGTGACTTGGCCAGGGTCACACAGCTAGGACGCGTTAAGTGTCTGAAATCACATTTGAACTCCGGTCCTCCTGACTCAGGGCTGGTGTTCTATCCATTGTGCTACCTAGCTGCCCAGACCTACAGTTTTAAGATGCTGAGTACTAGATGATTGGTAGAGAGTATTCAACTTCTGTCATGTCCAGGTTCTAATAATGATCCAAATTTTCTTATTGGAACCAAAAGTTCTGTCTTTGCTCTTGGATCTCAAGATCACATTTTTGTCCAAATCATCAGATATGGAATAGACAATGGAGACCTAAACATATATACTTTTTGAAAGATAATCACTATCCTGTCAAATATATGTAATATTTTGATATATTTGATATGCAGCCATATTTTGATAAACTAGAGAACACTTTAACTTTTATCTCAAGCAACTTCAGTACTTTTGCTATAAACAACCAGTTTGTTTTCAAAGTTTATAGTTTATTTTTGAAGTTTCATTTCATAAACATGAGCAAACATTTATTGAATGCTTGTTTCAGTCTGCATTCTATACCTGAGGATGCTTTCAAATTTTGACATTCCTAGAAGGTCAGGTGATTTTTGTTGAATTTTCCATACCCTGTGAATTTAACTTTATTTTCTGGGATGCAACTTAAAAACTCAATAGCATTATTTATTTATATGTAGGGCAGACTTTTTATGAGTTGCATGTACATATTAAACTTAAGAATGTTGTTAAGTAGAATAAGACAATGACCTTGACCTCTGGGCATAATTTTTGTATTTGCTTTATCATTTTTGTAATGGAATCAAGTATTTTGTGCTCCATAAAAAAAATCTGCAAGGATCCAAACCCATATGGTCCTTTTATATAGCCTTAGTGTTATTTGAAGCTCTGTAGAAATAATTACAAAGGGAAATTTGTCAGATTCTCCTGTTGAAATTATTAGCTAAATTTACCAACAATACTGTCAAAATGAGTGGTTTTATGGAAAGTTAGCATTGATACCTGAAAAGAAATAATAGTTCATACATAGAAATTATATATTCTACATAATTATATATTCTTATTGAAAGATATTCTTTAGGACCAGCAGAGGTCTCAGAAAAGATAAATAGGACAGTAGTTTTATGGTTTTCAGATCTGGATCACATGTTGGTTTTCTACCAGCTATCTTGACAATACAGAAGCTTACGGTCTCTAATCAGCAAGTTGGGGTTGACAGCTTCCTACATCGCTCTTGAGATCTGCAACACTCCAGATGGAGTGGGTATACCCAGGTAGAGGAGTAGCATCAAAGAAAGAACAATGGCTTTGCTTTTTTTTTTTTTTTTTAATGAATAGTATTGTTTCTGGTGTACTTCAGATCTCCCAATTCATAGCATTTTAAAGACTTATCTAGATTGGTGATTGTCTAGATGTAGATACAAGATCATCAATAAATTGTAAATTTTGGAAACAGAAAACAACCTTCTGAGCAATTCTGAAATGTAAGGCAGGATATGCATGCTCAGTTTTTACTGTCACTTCTCTCCAAGTTACTATGAGTTAAGTGAATTAGACTCATAACAACTTACAATTAAGTCAGGCTCAGCATTTTCATTATTATTCATTATTTCCCATCTAGGTTGATGGATGTTAATTTTTGCTGAGCCAAGTCTGCATTCACCTATCAAGTGCATTCACCAAATGTTTAATCAGCTTGTCTGCATTTGCTGAAACAAAAGCAGCAACAACCACAAACTTCTGTCCTTTCACCAGCTCTCTGTTAGTAGTATTCTTAAATCAGGACAACTGGAGGTGGCTGGTTGCAGAGGGAGACCTTGGCCTTTTAAAGCTAAGATCTGTAACAGATCTCTGTCTGACTGAAAAGATATCCATTCAATGATTAAGGCTAGATAAGAAATGAGACAAAAAAAAAAAAAGGTTTCTTTTATATAGTCAAAAAGGAGGCCTTTCTTTGCCTCAATTCTTGCCCAGCCTTAATCACTGAATGGGGGTTGCCACAATCAAATTGAGACTTGTTAAAGACATTATCTTAAAAAGGCCAAAATCTCCCACTGCATCCAAGGCCATCTCCAGTCATCCTCCTCTATATCTGGCCACTGGACCCAGATGGCTCTGGAGGGAAAAGTGAGGCAGATGACCTTGCCCTTACTCCCTCATTTAAATCCAACTCACTTGCATGTCATGATATCCCCTCCCTGATGTCATGATCCTCTTAGAGAATGAAGAACAACAATCTCTGTTCATAGATTTGTTGCACTGGGGAGCCAAATGAACTTCAGATTAGCAATATAGCTCTGTCTTCTCAATTTTTTTATTTTGTTCAGCTCTGGTCTTTTTCTCAGGAAAGCTTGAAACCTATTTCATCAAATAATCTCCCTTTTTTCCCTTGAAAGGCTATGTTCCATTTCATTGGGTAGATGATTATTGCTTGTAGTCCTAGATCCTTTACCTTCCAGATTATGATATTCCATGATCTTCAGTCCTTTAATGTTATTGCTGCTAAATTCTGTGTAATCTTGATTGTGGTTCCCCAATATTTGAATTGTCTCTTTCTGGCTGCCTGTAAAATTTTTTCCTTGATCTCAGAGTTCTGAAACTTAGCTATAATGTTTCTGGGAGTTTTTATTTTTGGGATTTCTTTCTGTATGGATTCTGTAAATGCCTACTTTACCCTTTGATTCTAGGATATCAGAGCAGTTTTCTTTGATAATTTCTTAAAATATGATGTCCAGGTCTTCCTTCTGATCATGACTTTCAGGGAGTCCTGAAATTATGTCTCCTACATCTATTTTCCAAGTCAGCTGTTTTTCTAATGAGGTTTTTTTTTATGTTCTCTTCTACTTTTTCAGGCTTTTGATTTTTTGTTGGGAGGGCATCAATTCTTGGTATCTCAAAGAGGCATTAATTTCCTCTTATCAATGCTAATTTTAAAAAGGCTATTTTTTAATTAGCTTTTTTTGTCTTCGTTTCCATTTGACCCATTCCTCTTTTTTAAGGAGTTGTTTTCTTCAGTGGATTTTTGTATCTCCTTTTTTATTTGGTCAAATATACTTTTTAAAAAAATTACCCTCAAGGAATTTATAATCTAATAGCAGGAGACTATATTATATTGGTGGAGATGAGGGAAATGAGGGAAGGTTTATGAAAAACATGATGGAAAAGCCCAAAGATGGCTGCCCCTCCTGAAATGGAGGTTCTAGGAGGAGATCTCTGCTTTACCGTCCAATCAGAGGGGCCCCAGAGGCAGAAAGTAGAGATGAGCTGTGTGTTCCTGGGCTTATGTGATTCTTCACAATGAAGAGGTTGTTGTATGGATGGAGTATTATGAATGCACAGGAATACATGCAGGTAGGAAATGAAAATTAATTTAGTTGTATGGCTGATTCAAAATTTAACTGATTCTTCTCTAAGAGTACACAGATCTATTTCCAAAAAGCTTTTTAGATTATGCTGGTAATGTTCCTGTGAAACAACCCCACAGTATCTTTCCCAAACATCCATTTTTAAAAATTCAGTTATTTCAAATGATCCACCAGCAAACATTCTTTGTTTAGTAAAACTTTGAACTCTGCTTTGGTTCCATCTGCAGAAAAAAGTTTAGTGAAACAGTTTCCAAATATTTTCCAAATATTTTATCTCACCAGTATTTTTTATAATAACCTACTGATCATCCAGGTAGGCGTAGAAAACAACAAGAGTTTTTTATCTTTATATCAGTTAATATTTCATTTCTTGCCAAGGTTTCTATAGCATGTCATATAGTAATATCAATATTGATTAATCATGAGAAATTATTCAAACTGGAGGACTTCTGTGTAACAGTAATAATAACCAGCATTTATATGTCACCTACTTTGTGCCAGGTTCTATGTTAAGCACTTCACAAGTATTATCTTGTTTGATCCTCACCACAACCCTACAATATAAATGCTGTTATTATTTCCATTTTACAGATAAGAAACCTGAAGCAAACAGAGGTTCAGTGCCTTATTCAAGATTACACAGTGAGCATCTGAGGAAAGTTTCAAACTCAGGTTGTTCTGAATCCAGGCTTACTGTATTACCTAGCCACCTCATAAAGCAAAAAAAAAAAAAAAGGATAAAATCAGCTTAAAGAAAATTTGGTAAAAATAAATAAATAAAATAAAATAAAATAAAGAAAATTTGGTGAAAGCACCATTTGGATGGTGTTATTACAGAGACATTTAAAGATGATCCCAGAAAAACAATAAAATTGAAAAATTTTTATAACATAATTTTTTACATCAAGGACAACAGAAAACTCTAAACTTGGATGCTAACATCTCTGTTCCATTGTCCCTCACTGTATTACTGCACTCTTATTCTAAAGCTTCAACTTTGTTACAGTTCATTGGCACTCTCATACTCATTGTGTGTGTATATCTATATATCTATCTATATATGTATATATATATATTTACTTCAATGCATACCTATATAAAAATTATCTTAAAATGATATATTGCCACAGAAGAAGAAGAAGAAAAGAACAAGAAAAAGAAAAAAAGAAGAAGAAGAAGAAGAAAAAGAAGAAGAAGAAGAAAGAAGAGGAGGAAGAGGAGGAAGCAGAGGAGAAAGAGGGGAGGAAGAGGAAGAGGAGGAAGAAGAGAGGGAGGAAGAAGAGGAGGAGGAGAGGGAGAAGCAGGGGAAGAGGAGGAGGAGGAAGGGGAAGAGGGGAAGAAGGTGGAAGAGAGGCAGGAGGGGGAGGAGAAGGAGGAGAAGGAAGAGGGGGAGGAGGGGGAGGAAGAAGAGGAGGAGGAGAAGAAGAAGAAGAGAAGAAGAAGAAGAAGAAGAAGAAGAAGAAGAAGAAGAAGAAGGAAGAAGAAGAAAAAGAAGAAGAAGAAGAAAAAGGAAGAAGAAGAAAAAGGAAGAAGAAGAAAAAGGAAGAAGAAGAAGAAAGAAATAAACACACACACACACACACACACACAAACACACACACACACACACACACAAAGGTAATACAGTGGGTAGAACTCGGCCTGAAGTCAGGAAAATCTGAGTTCAAAACCAGGCTTAGATACGTACTAGTTATATGATCCTAGGTAAGACATTTAACCTGTTTGCCTTAATCCACAGGAGAAAGAAAAGACAAATTTCTCTAATATCTTTGCCTAGAAACCCGCATGGATATGGGGACTTCATGGGCTCATGAAGAGTCAGACACACCTGAATAGCAATAACAACATCCCTTGCTCTCATTACATGATTGACTCACCTCTTTTTCTATTCATGCACCTCTTTTGATGATATCCTTTATAGCAAAACCTCTTAAACTGTGGCTCATGATCCCCTATGGAGTCACATAACTGAATGTGGGGGGGTTATCATGGAATTATGATTTAATATCAGTAAATGTTTTACTTGTACACCTATTTTAGATACCTCAATAACTGGAGCAGTGTAAAAATTTTTTGGGAGAAAAGGGGTTGTGAGCAGAAAAAGTTTAAGCAGCTCTGCTTTACAATGCTTCTGCATATTTCTTCTGAATGAGACATTGTCACCTGCTCACTGTCCCTCTTCAGAGATTTCAACTTCTCCTGACCTGCAACCATATATCATCTCTGAAAAGTATCAATGGTAAAAAGATGGGCCTTTGTTTCAGGGAGAAGGTTAAAATCATGCATCATTGACCATAGTCGATTTATCCTGCTCTTCTCCTGTTCCCTGTTCAATTGCAGGCCCATGGCTCACTGTCTCTCCACAGTATCTAAGATATTTGTACTAACAGATAAGTTCTATGAACCAAAGTCAAATTATCATGAAGAAAATATATCCTTGATTGGCCTGGAATTAGAAATATAAACCAGTTCCACTAAGCCACTCAAATGTAATATTTTTAATTTTACAGAGACTATCTCTTATCTGATTTGAAAAGACTTTCTGCCTCCTTTCTTCTTGACATAAACCTTTTATTCTAGGTGAATTTTATGGTTGAGCTTACTCTCTCTTTCCCAAGTGATTTCCTTGTATCCTGGTGGTCTAATAGATCTAACCCCTGCTGATTCCTTATGTGCCTCACCTAGGAGCATTAGTGAATTCATTCTCTCCATCTTTCTCTCATCATTTATTCATTCAGAGCAATTATTTATTTATGTAGGTCACTTTAAAAAGCTAGTAGGTTTACAAATATTGAAAAACAGATGTGCATTTATCCTTTAAAGGGCACAAAAGCTAAAGGGAAGGAAGGAGGAAAAGACATAGGAAAGGTGGAGTCGGCTGGAAGGGTGATCATAGGCAAGGGAGCTTTTCTCTCATTTCTAAGTATGTGTGTGTGTGTGTGTGTGTGTAGGGGGTGAGTTGGGATGTTGGGATTCCTTCTTTAAGATAAAAGGGATAATTTTAGCCTATGATCCTTTAACATAGAATCACAGGATGAATTTGTAACAGGGTTTGTGGTTTAATCTGACTGATTTGTTTCATCTCTTTTTTTCCTTGGGCTCCAGTTCTACCTCCTGTTTATAAACAGAGATGTGAGGAATTGTGATGTTAGAATCCAGGTGTAATATTTTTACTGTCCTTGATGGTGAAATAGTGTTATATAAAAATCTTTCAGTTGTTCTCCTCTTTTCATCCTTAAATGTCCTTAGGATGACATCACTTAGTGGAGACTTTTGTCAAATTTACTTTTTAAAAAACTTACTTTATTTTAAAGTTATGGAATAAAACAAGCATTTCCTAACATATTATACTTTAAAAAAAAGATGATTGCACATGAAACTGCTAAACTACTATGCACAACTTATTATTCTTTCAAAATATGCAACAAAATT
The DNA here is from genome assembly GCF_016432865.1 of Antechinus flavipes. NCBI lineage: Eukaryota > Metazoa > Chordata > Mammalia > Dasyuromorphia > Dasyuridae > Antechinus > Antechinus flavipes. The sequence goes on along the minus strand of NC_067400.1, from coordinate 262,295,622 downwards.
ATCATATAAATTTCTTTCTTTCCTTCTTTTTCTTTCCTCCCCTGCCACCATAGAGAGAGCTATCATTAGATGCAAATAGGTATATAAAAGTGAAATTCTTCTGTACATACTTCTATTTATCAGTTCATTTGCTGAATGTAAACAGTGTTTTTATATATCATTTAGAGTGAATTGGGGCATTTATAATAGTAAAAATAACTTATTCTCTCAAAGTCACTTAAAACAATATTGTTACTGTATAAAAAGTTCTCTTGATTTTGTCCATTTAGATCTTCATTATTTTGTGCAAGTCTTTTCAAGTTTTTCTAAGATCACTGAGCTCATAATTTCTTATATCACAGTAGAATTGCATCAAAACTATGTACTTCAACTTGTTAAATCATTCTCCAATTGATGGACATCCCTGCACTTTCAAGTTCTTTGCCATCACAGAGAGAGCTGCTATAAATATTTCAGAGTTTATAGATTTTTTCCTAATAATCTTTGGAAATAGACCTAGTAGTGGGTGTACTTTAAGTTGACTTTATTCTTTTTCAACTTTATGAGGCAGCTAGTGAATGACACAGTGAATAGAGAGCTGCAGCCGGAGTCAGAAAGATCTGATTCAAATCATAAAATGGACATCAAAGTAGCACTTCCCAGAGTTGTTGTAAAGATAAAATGAAATTATTTATAAAGTCCTTTGTAAACCTAAAGCACTATGTAAATGCTAATCATTGTTATGATTTCCCATTAATTTTCTTTATTAGGGTTCACAAATGAACTTATGCCTAAACCAATGCTGCCTTTGGATGCAGGTATATCAAATGTGTGCTAATTAAGGCACTTTTTAGGCTTTTTGGAGGTCTCTCGTGGCAAATGGCTTATATCAGTTAAACTGCTACTTGAAATTACTATAAGCAGCATTCACATCCTTTTTACTATCCATTGTTGGTAAAGTGTCTCAAAAGTCCTAGGACAGTATCAAGTTTTTAATAACAGAGTACTTTAATTTTAGAATACTCTATATTTTTCACATTGCATTGTTTCAATTGAATAGTTTATCGTTTAAAATTATTTTTTTCTTTTAGCTTTATACTATCCTTTATTTTACTTTTTATTCTAACGATTCCATGGCATGAATTTTTACATAGACAACTGATTCAGGAATGATTTCCACATAAGAAACAAACCTGTTTCTGTCTGTTATTAGTGTTTGCCATATATGGTGCCTACCCAATTCTCTCCTCAAATAAAATATCTGTGATACAGAGATATCTCATATTTGTATCTTTTAACTGTAGCCAATCTATTGTTTGCAATTCAACCATGATTTGACAAGTTAAAGTGCATCTCAATCTACTAATTCTTTTCCCATTAAATTTATTGTCATTAAATTTGAAATGTGACCTATGAAGCTGCTTCTCATCCTGGTAAAATTATGTTCATTAAAATTAAATCCTCTTTCAGATTTAGCTGTATATGATGACAAAAGTTTTTTTTTTTTTTTAGCTTTTTACATAGTTTCAGGAACTAGACAACTGTTTGATTCTACAGCATTATCTATAAAATTCCAAAATTATTCAAATTATTTTCATGTCTTAAAATTTCTCTTGTTATATAATTTTTTTTCCTCCAACTATCCTTGGTAAAGTTAGATCTTCATGAGGCCAAGTAGATGATATTTAAGAAGTGAGAATAATTAAAAATACTTCCATTGTTTTCTGTACAATAAAAATGTAACTTTATATGTTGAACATTATCTATTGGTGAGCTGAAAATTTAACAATTGGCTTTTGTTAGCCAGTACAAGCAACATCTAGTAGACCGCTGTACCTCCCCAGTTCTTTCTAAGTTCCCTGGTACTTCAGAAGAGAAGTTCAGGGACTTATCTCTGAAGCCAATGGAGAATGGTAGAGGACAAAGCCAGGACAGCAATCCATCTGCAAATCTTAAGCTGTTCTTTTCCAGCGTGGAGGTTGGGCCATGCCCTAGAAACTCACAGCTCACCAATATCAAGGGCTCCAGAAAAGCATTCGAGGAAGTTCTATCATCCATTGGACACTCGGGAATTGAAACTGGAAAATTTCTCTCTTCCTTTTGTGCTGTGAGGCAATTAAAGGTAACTGAGATTGCTGCCTTGGGTGAATAGAAAGATGGTGTTGTCCTTAATAGAAATAGGAAACTTTAGGAAGGGGAGATAGTTTTTTGGGAAGATTATATTGGATTTGACATGTCTAAAGGACATAGAATTAGAGAAGCCCAATAAGCAGTTTCTAGTTTGAGATTGCAGTTCAGGAGATTAGTTCCAGGTACACTGATTTCAAAATTGTTTGCAAAGATGATAATTGAACCCATGGAAGATGATGAGTTGAGAGTGGGGAGGGAGAGTACAAGAAGGGGAAGAAAAAGAAGTAAAGTAGGAGAGAGAGAAAGAGAAGGAAGGAAAAAGAAGAGAATTGGTCTATATCTGTGGTGAGGAAATTCCAACACAGATAATGATCTGGAAAAGGGAAACTGAGAAAAAGCATCCAAATAGGTAGAAGGAAAATTAGGAAAAAGCAAAGTCATGAAAATCCTGGAAAGAAAGAATATCAAAGATAAGAAGTCAATAGTATAAAATACTATGGTCAAATGAAGAAGGATAAGGACAGGCAAAAACCTAGCACATCTGGCAATTAAAAAGGAATTAATAACTTTAAAGAGAATAGTCTGAGTTGAGTGTTGAGAGTGAAATTCAAGATTGCAAGGAAAGGGTGGGAACCCAGATGCATGCAGTATTATTTGAAGAATATTGATGTTAAAAGATGAACTTTTGTTTCAGGGGAAAACACAATATTATTTAAAAAGAAAAACAAAATTACTGTAGCTTGAATTGAATTTGTAGTAATAAGTTACTAGATTCATTCTAACCATTCTATGATTCTTTATTGCTAGGAATTTCTTTTTCTTTGACAGAATAAGTCACTCTTCCCATGCTGATTTGTATTATATTTTGGGACTTCTTTCACTTCACCTTTTGTAGGATCCTAGACAACAAACAAAGATTTATTTATTTCTCAGGAACCCAAGGCTAGGAAGAAGGAAAGGAAGCACATACAGGGGTGCCTAAATCCATATAGAGAAAACAATTAATCTGAAAACAATTAACATAGAGCAAACTGTGAGGGCAGGTAAAGGACAGGGATTGGTACAGATCATCAATCCAATGGCCTCAGTCAAGCTGTTCTTTGCTAGCCACAGTGCTAGAAGTATTTAAAAAGCTATTGAAACTTAAGATAAGTGATGAGCTGTTATTTTATCAGCTTGTAGTTTATATGATGATCAATTCTGATGGACCTGGCCATCTTCAGCAATGAGATGAACCAAATCAGTTTCAATGGAGCAGTAATGAATTGAACCAGCTACACCCAGCAAAAGAACTCTGGGAGATGACTAAGAACCTTACATTGAATTCCCAATCCCTATATTTGTGCCTGCCTGCATTTTGGATTTCCTTCACAGGCTAATTGTACAATATTTCAGAGTCCGATTCTTTTTGTACAGCAAAATAACGGTTTGGTCATGTATACTTATTGTGTATCTAATTTATACTTTAATATATTTAACATCTACTGGTCATCCTGCCATCTGGGGGAAGGGGTGGGGGGAAGGAGGGGAAAAATTAGAACAAAAGATTTGGCAATTGTCAATGCTGTAAAATTACCCATACATATAACTTGTAAATAAAAAGCTATTTAAAAAATAATTTGTAGTTGTGATTATTATATCTAAGTTACTTTGGGAAAAAGTTTTGAAAACAGTTGAAGAGCTGTAAGACAAGAGATAGGAAGTGAAAATGTTTCAATTTTGTGGATGGAATCTTCAAATTATAGCTGATGAGCTTGTCTTCAATTCCTGGAAAAGTTCTAGAATGCATTATTAAATGAATGGTTGGTGAGTTGTTGAGAAGGAACACACTGATGATTGTTAAGAACCAGCATGAACTCATTCAAAATAAATCATGGTAATCTAAACACTTCCTTTTTGAACAGGAGTCCTAGAAGATTAGATCAGGGAAAAGCCAGACATAGTTTAAAGGTATTTCAGTCAGTGATTTGACAAAGTTTAACATACTGTTCATGTGATCAAGATGGAGTGATATGGACTTGAAAATAAAACAGGTAGATTCTGAACTGACTATACTCAACCCAGAATGGTGATTAATAGATCTGTCAATTTGGAAGGAATTGAGTTAACACAGAGCTCTCAAGTCATTCAGCTCTATTCTATCCAAATTATTAGCAATGACATGGACGAAGATCCAGATAAAGTGAATTATCAGAGTTGCAAATAATGTGAAGTTTAAAGAAGGTATAACACAACATTTGTTGTATTATAGAACTGAGTCCCCCCAAAATCTCAATAGACCTGTTGGATCAAACAAATATAGTAATATTTAATTTAATAGAGATAAATGAAAAGTCTACTTGGGTTCTAAAGTCAACTACATAATTACAGAATCAGAGACAAATGACTAGAGAGTGGTTCATTTGAAAGAGATTTGAAATATATAGTGATCTGCAAATTCAATACAAATTAAAAATATTACATATCATCCAAAATGCAAAAAAGCATTGCTATATTAATAGAAGTATAGTGAGCATAACAATTTTGTTTCTAGGGAAGCAAAGCAAATGGTTGCCAACCTTCAGTTCTACCTCTTTATAATCATATTCCTGAGATTACTTAAATGAATGCAATTAAAAGGATACTTCTCTGCACAGCTACATCCATCTTCTTTGCAGCTTTGCTAAGTAGAACTCCTGAGGTGATGTGTAGAAACTCAAGTTGACATTCAGGTGTATTATGGGAGTTAAAAGGAATTTTTTGTGTATTATTGGAATAAAGCTTTTGATTAAGAGAACCTTGTGAGATTGAAAAAGATGGACTTATGTGCCTAAGTTTTTCTACTTAACTGGCTAGAATATCTGACTGGAGTCTGAAATCAAAAAAAAGAAAAAATACCTAGGTTATGAACTTAAAAAAAACCTGATAGACCTTTCCCTAACAGAGGAAGAGTCTAATTTAAGAAAGCCCACTATTTAAATCTAAAAGACAGGGTTTAGGTTAAACATCCCTTGCTTTTTACAAGGGATTGATGCTATGGCTTCAGGTAGTACAGGAAAAATTCCAATGTGCAAAAACATCTGTTCTCTATGTGATCACAAGAAGATGAAGGACAGATAAAGGAAGGAAGGAGAAGAGAACAAGCATTTATTAAGTATTAACTATGTGTCAGTCACCGTGCTAAGTTCTTTACAAAAATCTTATTTGATTCTCACAGCAATTCTAACAGGTTTTGTTATGCTTCCTATTTCTAGTTGAGGAAATTGAGGCAAAGAGAGATTAAGACTTGCCTAGGATTACGGTACTGAATCTGGATTTGCATTTGAGCATTATGCCTCTAGACCCAGTGTTCTAACCATTGTTATCACTTAGATAAATAGTGGGGAGTGGGAAAGGGAAGAAGTCAATATCCAGGTGCAGCAACATCCTGCTTCCCATTGCTTATGGTCCTGTTTCTTCATAGCTTAGTCTAAAGCTTAAAATGGAAAATCATTCATATATATATATTGCTTCATAAATTTACCAGTTTGTATTACCCCTACCCAGAGTTTAAAATATGGCAAAATTACAAAATATACCTCATGCCTCATTTCTCATTAAGAATCTTCTTCCCAACTTCACTATATCATTATATTTACTATGTGACATCAGAATTGAAAGATAATATGAAAAAATATATGTGTTCCCATAGAAGATATATATATATATACACACACACACATATATAGATAGATATAGATATATAGATATGTGTGTATATACACACAAATATCCTCATGGACATGCCTAAATGTATGAACATGCAATTCATGGTTGGATGGTATGAATAGATATGTATGGAATTTGGCCCACTCCTCTACAAAGGAGATGTGATTTTTGCCATAAGGAGAGTAAGAGAAGTGTTATTTTCTCCATCCCTTGCTCAACTCTTAGAGGAATATCAAGTTAGAATTGTGTATCTCTCCACTCCCCAGTATTGCTGGTCTAATAGTATTATTGCATAACAGCCAGTTTCAAAAGAAAGCTACTTCTTTGGTCATTCTTAGGGAAGTAATAGCCCAAGCTTCTATCTACTACCTTGGCTCCTTTCCATTAAATAGATGCAGAAGACCATCACAAATAGCAAGTAGAGAATAGACCCATTGATCTAAACAAAACAGCAAGCAAATATATGGAGAAATTATACAGATTAGAATATCCAGAAAGTACATAAGATTAAATGATTTCTTTAGCTGGGGATTAGATGAGATTTCAATTCAGGGCAAAGAAAGAATGTTTGATCTTGCCCAAAGGAGTCTCTAGGGAGGCAAGCTAGAAATTAGGGACATGTTGAAAAACCAACTTCTCTATGTCTATAGCTTCTAATATATATATATTTTGTTCTCCTAAAGATGCTCTGGAACTGCAGATATTTCTAGCCCAAGAAACTCTGGCTCTGACTCTGGTCCTTAGATATACAGTATTACCTCAGCATTCCACCCTCAATTAGAAATCTTGTCTTGTTGCAAGCAAAATTCCCTAGGCTCGGTTGAAATTAAGTTGCAAAATAAAACAACTTCCCAAGTGACTGGACTCTGGCTAAATCTAGCTAAATCTAAACCTCTAACTCAGTTCACAACTTTCCTTTTGCCAAATAAATGAAATCTCCCTGGAACTATTGGTAAAAAGCAAACTATAAAGAAAACTATCCTTTATTCTCCTCCAATATCACAGTTCTAAAATGATTAAATGTATATTCCTATTACACCATCAGGACAATTTCTATAAATGAAGCTGTTGCTATTTGGCTAATTACCAGGAGAACTGTTAGACCTTAAAATCACTAGGATCCCCTCAGAAATCCCTCACCTGCTATCTGAAAGCTCATACTATACATCTGTGATGTATCCTGGGCAAAGTCTTCCATAGTAGAGCGGCTTCTTCCAATAAGTCCTTCTCTACCATCCAGAACTCCGCATGGTATGACAGAATATAGAATTCCTCTGTTGTAGTTCCCCCTCTCCTGGAGTCTTCTTGTTTAGTGGATGCTTTTCTCAGGCATGCCTTTCTGACACAACCGAGCAGCTTAGTCCATTGACTTATAATTACCCTGCTCAGCATTGAAGTTTCTCATCAGTCTTGTTATTATCAACATTTGTGATAATTCCGTCCAAACTTTGTTTTTCTCTTCTGTCTAGATGGAAACTAGGAGCCTGGCTCACTCTATATGTAACAGGAATCACATGGGTAGTGAGGTAACACATACAGGTAAAGAGCTATTTTTGAGTGACTTGAAGGGAGGCAAAATCGAAATCTTTAGCTTCTTCTTTCCCACTCCTCTTCTTTTCCAAGGGAGACTGTAATTTCATTCAGGAAGGGAAGCAAGAAATTGGGGCAAGAAGCCATCACTCTAGTCTCCTCAGAGAGAAATTTATCTTTCTGTTCCCTTAAATATTATTAGTCCAGGGGATGTGATCAAGTTCAAGCCAACTTTTGATCATTTTGTCATTTGGAGGGAAGGAAGTTCTATTTCCAAGGTTTAATCCCCTTTCCCAGGAAATACCAGTTCTATAATGAATCCATAGAACAAATACTGAGAGACAGAGAGACAACTTGCCTCAACTAGGATAGTTCTAGATCTTACCCAAAGGGAAATTCCCCAAAGTCTCTATTGTAGCCCATTAGGGACAGAGATATGATAGAAACTGTCAGATCCATTAATGTCTGCCCAGAACCTTCTCCTTTATCAAGCTGAAATCGGGTTGGCTTCTTCCATCTTCCTTCTCAAAGCTGGAATTCAAAAGTAACTGAAGTAACTTAGAATTTGAAGAGTCTGAAAGAAGAAGGAAGAATTCTGGAGCTTTGCCCCTCTCACCAACTATCATCCTGCCCCTCACATGGGGCAGGGGCTTTATTTTATGGACTTTTGGGGCAGGGGTTACATTCCTTCCTTGGACAGAAATTCTTTGCAATTCCATCCAAAGACCAGCTGGAACAAGTCTAAAACCTCTTAGCATACAGTATAAACACAAACATCAGTGCTTTAAAATAACAAGCATGATTTTCCTGGTGTCCCAGGCAACCAACTTTCAATACCATTGAAACCAAAATAAAATAAATGCACATGAACAGTACGTGCAGATTTCTCATGTATAATTGATATCACTTTGCTTTCTTTCTCAATGAGCAGGGGAGGATCAGGACAGAATCTGGAGCTCACAGTTTTAAAAGATGAATATTAAACAAAAATTTAAAATGTAATTGGTAAATATTTAATGAAAGAAAAGGAACTGTCACTTGCAAGAATATATAATAACAACATGCTTTACATGCCTACAATATTTGTAATACATGCACACTTCAGAAGTATATACAAATGAATACAACTATAATACATACTTCAAAAAGTGTTTTGTAGTGATTGTAGTGGCCAGAGAAATTGCTACCATTTCTTAAAAAAACAAAGATAAATTGTACATGGAAATATTTTATATGACTACACATGTATAACCTATGCCAAATTGTTTGCTTTAGCAATGGGGCAGGGGGAAGCAGAGAATTGGAACTCAAAATTTTATTTAAAAGAATGTAAAATTATTTTTACATGTAATTGAGGAAAATAAAATATTAACTCCCCCCCCAAAAAGGTAGAGAGTAACAGTTTTTATTGTTATTCTCTACAGAGTCAGAAAGAATTTGAGTTTAACATGATATATGAGAAGTTTGTGGAGAAGACTGAAAAATAGGAGGAGGAAGACTTATTTCTTGAAAAATTATCTTAATGATAAATGTTGGAGGGAATATGAGAAAACTGGAATTCTAATATATTATTTGTGGAGTTGTGAAATGATCCAACTATTCTGGAGAGCAATTTGAAACTATCCAAAGAGCTATAAAATCATGCATATTTGATCCCAGCAATCTCACTACTGAGTCTGTAACCCAAAGAGAAAAGGATTCATGTGCAAAAATGATTGTAGCTGTTCTTTTTGTGGTGGCAAGAAATTGGAAATTGAGTGGATGTCCATCAATTGGGAAATGATTACATAACTTATGGTATAAGAAGATAATGGAATATTATTATTCTATAAGAAATGATGAGCACACTGATTTCAGAAAAGCCTGGAAAGACTTACATGAACTGAGAAACCTACCTCATCCAAGTCATCCAAGCTTTCAACATGGGTGTCATCCTTAATTCCTTATTTGTACTTATTTCACACCTCCAATTGTTTTTAGCTTTTTATTTTCAAAATACATGCAAAGATAGTTTTCAACATTCACCTTTGTAAAATGTTATGTTCTAAGTTTTTTTCTCCCTCTTTTCCTCCACCCCCTCACCTAGACAGCAAATAAGGCAATATATGTTAAACATGTATAATTCTTCTATATATATTTCCACATTTATCATGCTGCCCAAGAAAAATCAGATCAAAAAGGAAAGAAAATTAAATGCAAGCAACTAACAACCAAAGAAGTGAAAATATTATATTGTGATTCATATTCAGTCCCCATTATCCTCTCTCTAGGTGCCAATGGTACCCATCACAAATCCATCACAAGTCTATTGGAATTGCATTGAATCACCTCATTGAGAAGAGCCATGTCCACCACAGCTGAACATCACATAATCTTCTTGTTGCTGTGTACAATGATCTCTTGGTTCTACTCACTTCACTTAGCATCAGTGCATGTAAGTATCTCCAGACTTTTCTGAAATCAGCCTGCTCCTCAGTTCTTATAGAACAATAATATTCCATAACATTCATATACCATAACTTACTTAGCCATTCTCCAACTGATGGGCATGCATTCAGTTTCCAGTTTCTTGCCACTATAAAAAGGGCTGCTACAAACATTTTTGTACATTTGGGTCCCTTTCCCTCCTTTAAGATCTCTTTGGTATATAAGCCCAGTAGAAGCACTGCTGGATCAAAGAGTTTGATGCACATTTTGATAACTCCTTGGGCATAATTCCAAATTACTCTCCAGAATGATTGGATCAGTTCACAACTCCACCAACAATGTATTAGTGTCCCAGTTTTCCCACATCCCCTCCAACATTTGTCCTTGTCTTTTCCTCTAATCTTAAACCAATCTGAGAGATGTGTAGTGGTATCTCAGAGTTGTCTTAATTTGCATTTCTCTGATCAATAATTGTAATGACCACGCTAGCACCCAAGACACCCCAGAATCAGCTGGAGTCAGGATAAGTAAAAGTCTGTCTTTATTCTTGGTCTTTAGGGGTAGAAGTGAAGGGGATGGAAGAGAACCTCTGCAAGCGCCTTCTCCCTCGTCTACCACTGAGAGTGTGTCTCTGGATAGCTTTACTCCACCCCCTAGTCCCTCCTACAATCCTCTATATACCAATCATCGAGCCAGTACGGGTAGTGGAAAGGACTATTTTCCAAGCATATGCCCATAGAGTATTGTCCAATCAGAAGTTAGCCTCAAGCGCTCAGCAGTCCTGACCTCAGTGCATAGTTCCAGTCCTCTACAAATAATCATTTAGAGCATCTTTTCACATGATTAAAATTAAAGCTTTTTATTTACAAAGCATATGTATGGGTAATTTTTCCAACACTGACCATTGTTTTTTGTTTCAAATTTTCCCCTTCTTCCCTCCACCTCCTCTCATAGCTGGCAGGTAGTCTAATAAATATGTTGAAATATACATTAGATCCAATATATGTATACATATTTATACAGTTATCTTGTTGCACAAGAAAAATCAGATCAAGAAGGAAGAAAAAGAAAAACTGAGAAAGGAAATAAAATGCAAACAAATAACAACAGAGAGAGTGAGAATGCTATGTTGTGTTCCACATTGTTCTCATGGTTCTCTCTCTGGTTGTAGATGGCTCTCTTCATCAGTGAACAAGTGGAACTAGTTTGAATTATCTCAATGTTGAAGAAAGCCACATTCATCAAAATTGATCATCATATAGTCTTCTTGTTGCCATCTATAACGATCTCCTGGTTCTACTCATTTCACGCGGCATCAGTTCATGTGGGTCTCTCTAAGCCTCTTTGAAATCATACTGCTGTTCATTGTGTGTGTGTGTGTGTGTGTGTGTGTGTGTGTGTGTGTGTTTTGAGGAAGTTAATTTATTGACTTGGAAAGGGTTTATCATTCTTGACAACTATCCATATGACAAGGGAGCCTTTAGAACAGAAATAAGCTTCTTAGCAAACTATCCATTCAAATAACCTAAGAAAATATCTAAAACAAAGATTTACCACCATAAAATCAATTTAAAAGAGCAGTTCTCCTGCCAGTAATTAATGCCAAAAACTGGAAGACAGTAATCAAAGTTGACCAAGTAATCCAATCCTTGATAGCCCTGGTAAATGACTCTGAGCATGCACTTCATGCTGACTTAGCTGAAAAATACTTTATAGAGCATAAAAATTTAGAATAATCATCCTGAAGCATTTCCCAATCATACCCCACCCTCATCATCCCTAACCAACTTTGTCCTCATACTACTAGAATGGCCTGACTTGATTGAATTGAATGTAAGTTGCTGAATGGAACCATAAAACTAATTAATCAACCAATGGTTAAAATCATCCTATGCAAAAAGATAAAGTATTCTATCTTTTTTATTATAGATTTTTATATACAAAACATATGCATGGGTAATTTTTCAACACTGACCCTTGCAAAAACTTCTGTTTCCAACTTTTCCCCTCCTTCTCTCCACTCCCTCCCCTAGATGGCAGGTAGTTCCATACATGTTAAATATGTTAAAGTATATGTTAAATACAATATGTGTATACATATTTATGTAGTTATTTTGTTGCACAAGAAAGATCAGATTTAGAAAGAAGGTAAAAATAACCTAAGAAAAAAAAACAAAAATGCAAGCAAACAATAACAGAAAGAGTGTAAATGCTATGTTGTAGTCCATACTCATTTCCCAGTTTTCTTTCTCTGGGTGTAACTGGTCCTATTCATTACAGATCAATTAGAACCAATTTGGATCCTCTCATTGTTGAAGAGAGCCACTTCCATCAGAACTGATCATCATGTAGTATTGTTGTTGAAGTATATAATGATCTCCAGGTCCTGCTCATTTCACTTAGCATAAGTTCATGTAAGTCTCTCCAAGCCTCTCTGTATTCATCCTGCTGGTCATTTTTTACAGAACAGTACCATATCCATACATATCCATAACATTCATATGCCATAATTTATTCAGCCATTCTCCAACTGATGGGCATCCATTCAATTTCCAGTTTCTTGCCACCACAAAAAGGGCTGCCACAAACATTTTTGCATATGTGGGGACCTTTCCCTCCTTTAAAATCTCTTTGGGATATAAGCCCAGTAGTAACACTTCTGGGTGCAAAGGGTATGATTTGATAACTATTTGGGCATAATTCCAGATTGCTCTCCAGAATTGTTGGATCCATTTACAACTCCACCAACAATGCATCAGTGTCCCAGTTTTCCCACATCCCTTACAACCTTCGTCATTATCTTTTTGTCATCTTAGCCGATCTGACAGGTGTGTAGTGGTATCTCCTGCTGGTCGTTTCTTACAGAAAATTATTCAATCTTTTGACCATTTATCAATTGGAGAATGACTTATGTTCTTACAAATTTGAGTCAGTTGCACATCTCCAATCTTTTACAAGTATTATTGTTTCTATCTTCATGACATCTCTCCTGTATGTTTTCTTCACAGCATTCAGCTGTCAAAATGATCTTGATAAAGTTCATATCTGACTGTTTTGTCTCCATGAGGGCAGGTACTGTGTTTTTGTCTTTCTTTGTATCCCTAGTACTTAGTACAGTGCTTGGATGGGAAGAAAACTATAATGAGGGCTGTTGTGTGATAGAATACACATCTCTAGCCTCTTTTCCCCTATGCTTCTCCAAGGGACACTTTAATTCTTTCCAGGAGGAGAAGCAGGAAGTAAAATAAGTAAAATAGAGGCCATTCTTCTTCTCAGACTAGAATTATGTTTATCTTTTCCCTTAAAGGAAATATGATTGGATTCAATCTAACTTCTGGTCACTTTGTCATTATTATTGGAGGAATATACAATATTTGACTCTTTTCCAACAAATACCAATTCCACAATGACCACAATGTAATGAATAGCAAAGAAAATTCATTTATCTGAATCATAGCATACCAAAAAAAAAAAAATCAAAGAAGGTATACATAGGAGAATTCATACCAGACAATATAAAATGAAGGAACTTTCCCTTTGGGGAACTAGGCAACTCAGATCAATCAAGAGAGAGGGTCCTGGATCTCATCCAAGAAGAAAATCACTAAAGTCCTTACTGTAGATAGTTGGGAATAGGGACATGATAGAGACTGCTTCTTTCCAGAATTTTTTCCCTTAGCAATCTGAAGTGAGATTGTCCTCTATTATCTTTTCTCTTGAAACTAGAAGTCTAAAGCATCAGAAAAGACTGGAAGCTTAAAGATTTGAAGCTTGAAGAATCCCAAAGGGGACTGAAGAAAGAGAGTTTTCCCATTCTCAATAACTTCACCTTACCTTTCATGTAGAGCAGACCATTCATCTCCTCCTTTAAGGAGAGAGTTCCATGGCAATGGTTTTTGGACAATGATTACACTTGGTTGACTACTCATCTTTTAGGGCTCTCTCTATCCCACCCAAAATGAAAAGGATAATGTAGTTTCTTCCTCACCAGTCATTGCTTTTGTGTATAGATATGCCCTTCAAAAGACACCTGATATAGCCAAGAATTAATCATGGGGTCAGGGGATAGGTACCTATGTCTTAGTTAGGATTCAACTGTCCTGAGTGAGGGGCTGGTGTCAATGGCAGAAGAAAAGAAATATAGCAGGAGAAGGGAGTAGGGTGGAGGATTATTGAGTGAAAATTGGTTGTGTTGAAGACAAGCTCTTGGTTGTTTTTTGGGGGGAGTGTGGGATGCTACTCATCTTCCCATCCTCTGGTTGGTCACATGTAGTTTGAAGTCATCCCCCAGCAACCCAGGAGGCCAAGGTCCTAATTGTGTAGACCATTACTTTAGAGTAGTAGCAAACCAGCTTTGAAAATCATAACTTTAATCCATCAAGGAACCTTATATCCCTAGGGGATAATACATCGCTATACTACATTGCCGTTTAAAAAGGAATTTAAAAATGAAAAACACAAAAGAACAAAAGTTAAATATGAACATAAGTAAGCCCACTTTTCAGTTGCAATTTGAGTTTATTTTTACATTATTCTTCTGTCCTTATTCTTCCCTGTTTCCTCCCTTCTTTTGCTCTCAAGTAATATGTAGGGTCAGCCAATAGAATACTTATATTATCAGTTTCCTAAAGTGTATGAGCTATGAGGAAAGTCTATTGCTATGGCCATGAGCTAAAGAAAGGACTGTCTTTTAAACCCTTAGATATGGGGAATCAAGAAATCATTTCATTGATACTAACTTCTATTTCAAGACTCTTTATAAAGAGTTTACTCAGGGCATGTTCTCCTTATGCAAATGGTAACTTTGTGTGACTGAGACAGTGAATTCAATTGTAATTCATTCAGCTGTCCTTTGGAGGACAGCAAGGACATGTGATAATGATTCTCTGTTACATACAGACAAATCGATTCAGGACTCACAAGAGATGTCAGATTTATTAGTCAAGCCTTAAAAAACTTAGACTCAAAGCAGTATGACAATAAGCAGCATCTAAACAGTAATTTGATTTGTATTGTCTTAGAATAAGGTGCCCTTGTGGGCTCAGCATAATCAAAGATTTTATTTTTTGCTTGAATATATCTTTTACTTAAATTCTTTAAGACAAAATAATATAATCTCACATTTGTTTTAATGATCAGTATGGATGCTTCTCTGTAATACGGTAAATGAAATGCCATTTGTCTCTAGTCATTAATGACAAAGAGACAGGCAGATTTCAGTTTTATTGGCTCTATAAAATTCATTTTAAAATCCTCACCAAAACTAGTAAAGTGTTTTCAGATGTGGTCCAATGAGAAATAGGGTAAAACTAAACACATCAGATTTTAAGAAAAGAAAATCATATCATTTGTAAATCTTTAAATTATTTGTATTAGGAATACTCTAACAGGTTAACAAATGTAAGATAAACAAACAATTTGTATTGTATATTGTATTAAATGGGATTTTGAAAATAAATGGCAAAACAGGCAATTAGCAAAATATCATTTATATAATTTTTATTCTATCTGAAAGAACAGTATGTTCTTTGAGGCCATCTTTGGTCAGTAGATATTATTAACAAAATAAACAGCCATGTCAGGCACAATGCGAAGTACAAGGGATACAAAAAAATAGTAAAACCCAGTCCCTGTTCTGCTCAAGAAGTTCACAATCTAATAGGGGAAACAACATGCAAACAACTATGTACAAATAAGTTAAATGGGGCAGCTAAATGATACACTGGACAGAGCAGCAAACCTGAATTCAAATCCAGCCTTAGAGACTTACTAGCTGTGTGAGACCAGACAAGTCACTTCACCCCATTGCCTCCAAAACAAAACAAACTATATATTTTAATAATAGCTAGCAATTATGTAGCATTTTTAGGTTTGCAAAGAGCTTTATAAATAGTATACAATATTTACAAGCATATACAATACAGTTATACATAGCCATATGTTGGGATGTATTTTCCTGAGATAACTGTATGCCTTCAGCTTAGGATGTCACTGAATCCTCTCTGGCTGAACTGAGCCCCTCTCCAAGGCTTGTCTTCTCGTGGCAATACAGCAAACTTCAGGCCTTTATCCTCTCATAAAACTCAAAGTGACAATATCTTAAAAATGAACACTGATTAATTGTAATAACCAATCTCCATCATAACTGTTGATTGTTGTGATGGAGCCACCTGCTAGTGGCTGCTGGAGGTCTAACTCAGACCTGTACAATGGATCTCTTCATGTGAGAGGATGATGATGATTGAAGATTGAGGATTGAGGATTGAAGATTGAGGATTGATGATTGATGATTGATGATTGATGATTGATGATTGATACAAGGAAACAGAGGCAGTTAGGTCTCTGACCTCTCTTCTCTTCCCTCTGCCTCCAATTTATTCCATTCCCAGTCCACAAGCAACATCTGTGTTAGTAAAGGCTGTTTTGCAGTGCCTTCAGATGTTATGATCCACAGCTGTGGAGGCTTTGACCTGCCCCTTCACTTAGGCATGGTCCTTAACATTTGATGAAACAATTTTCTCCTCTCTGAGTAAAGTGTCATTACAGATATGGAATATCATATCTGTTAAATATGGAGAGTTGTGGTTTTTTCTTCAACATTTTTCTTTGTTATAATGGGAGATATAGGTAGGTTATTTCTGTGATAGAGAAGTATCTAAATTGTGTGAAAATTAAAAGATATCAGCAAAACTTAAAAGAAAAAAAATTATGTATCATTTATCAATAGACAAAGACTTTGGACTAGACTTTATCATTATGTACTTGACTAGTGCTGTTTGGTCCAGTGAATGGCAGTTAGCTGGTGAAGTGAATAGAGTGTCAGGTCTGTAGTCAGAAAGATTCCTCTTCCTGAATTCAAATCTGGTCTTAGACACTTATTAGCTGGGTGAATTGTTTAACCCTTTTGGTCTCAGTTTCTTATTTGTAAAGTGAATTGGAGAAGGAAATGCAAACCATGCCAGTATCTTTGCCAAGAAAACCTCAAATGGGGCCACAGAGTTGGACATGATTGAAAATGACTGAACATCCAAGGTTACACAAATAATTTGCTTTAGAATTAAGCTTTTCCTAGCTTTAAAAGGGCTATCTGTTATTGTGTCTATTTCTTTCTTGTTAGTCTAAGGACCTTTGCAGATTATTTGTTCAAATCATGCTTTGTAATCATGCTTTGTTTGCCCCCATTCTATTCTAAGAAATCCCTCTTGTCCTTGGATTGGAAAGGTACTCCACAAATGTGTGTGAAATTGAATAGCTCAGATTCTCTCTATATTTCCTAATTACCTAAATCTCCATGGGTATTTAGAACAAATGTTTAATTAAATTAATAAAAGCTTAAAACACAAAAGGATCAATGATATTCAGTGGTCATCAACTCTAATTCCCTTGTTGTTCATCTTTCAACTCAAATGACTTCATTCTACCTAGCCTTCCAAGTATAAATAGGAGGAAGGTAAGGCAAGACAATAGTTAAAATGTTGAGAGACTCACTGGCCCCTCTCCCAAGGAATAGTCTATAAATCAATTTGCTTTGACACAATTACTCTGTTCGTGTCAGTTCCTGCTTCAGCTGTGCTTTTGGCACATTCTAATTCCTCTCTTCTTACTGCCATGATTGCCAATTTTTTACTGTTCATCAATTTATCTTTTATTACATTTACTGTCTTTATCTAATACTGATAAAGGCATCTAGCCTCTATTAGAATCAGGGTAGGTAAGAATCTAAAGGATTTTTGTGGTGGACTCCCTCTATTTTAATCTTTCTTCTATTCACATTCAAATGTCCTATCCTTCTCTGATGTTCTTGCTTTCCTTCCTTTTCCTGAGCCAACCTCTGACTACAAACCAGAAGAGTAAAATTGATATGACCCTCCTCAGTTATTAAGGAGTTATTATTTTATTAGTTATATTACTTATAATACATATATACTTATACATATAATACATATATGCTTATAATTCATAATACTTATAATTATTACATATTATTTATATGATTCTTGGATTCTTTTCCTTTCCTCTGGCCCTATTTAATGATTATAATCACTTTTATCTTAAATTGGAATATTTTCCATCAAATTAGCCCCTTTAAAAGTCCCATATTTCTTCATGGTTTTTAATTCTGAACCTTACACAATCAAACTACATGCCATATGAAATGATAACTTTTATTGGTTTCAAATTTTCCAGCCATTAACTTTATTGAGTGATTATTTGCATTCAGGTTATAAGAGTTGGCAAAGGAAGATTGAAACAGATTTCATTAGGTGATCAGAATTGTGAAATGCTTCAGTTATATCTTTTCTCCCTTTGTCATATATGAAGAATTCCACTCAGTCTTAGAACCTGAGCTTATTTTTCCCTTTAGGGTCTTCTGGAAGACCTGAAAGTCCTTTCTCTGCTTGGGGAATCTTCTCTGAAACACAACTCTTAGTTGCTAGAGAAAGTTCTCTTAAGTATATAGCCAACTCTTTTCTCTGCTGCCAGGGAAGATAGTCCTTGAAGCTGCTTCCAAACTTAATTGGCTGAGTTTTTGGATCTACTTCTGTCTGATGAGTGTTTATCTATAGCCGATTCTTTTCTCTGCTGCCAGAGAAGATGATCCTTGAAGCTGCTTCCAGATTTAATTGGCTGACTTTTTGAATCTTCTTCTGTCTGATGAGTGTTTATCTGCTCTCTCAATTATGCCTTGAACTTTCTCAAAATTACTGCCTACCTGCAGGATCCAGTGCCTTCCTCTGGGTGAATAGCTATTCTTAGCATAACTAAGAATTTTTTTAGCAGGATAGAAGAGGGATAGAATTCCCTCTTGCCCCCCATAGCTGAAGAGCTAGGTTCTTCTATAAATGACTAAACATCCAGAGGTGACTTTTCTGAGAGCTGAATGGATTTTTTTTTATCACACAGATCCAAAGAACCTAACTGATTCCACCAGTCACTAGATGTTAACTATGTGGTATGAATTGCTTTGATTCAATGGTCAAGGTTCTATCATATTTTCAAGTTGCTCAATGAACTTCTTCATACTTTGTTGTGAGACTAGCAGAAAATTCCACATCATCTTTTATATATACATCTATTTATATATACATATATATCCATCGATATGACTTAATAAAATTTAACACTTTTATTTTGGAATTAATCTGCATTGTTGGTTTATTTTGCCCCAACTCATGGGATAATTAGGATCATAGACTAAGGACCAAGAATTAACTTTACTTCTTATTTTGCAGATGAGGTAACTGAAGCCAAAGAGGTTAAGTGACTTGATCACAATTTTTATCTGTAAGCAATAAAAAAAAAATCAATCAATGCTACAAATCTAGCATTCTTTCCGCTATACCATCTGTTTCTAAGCCATTCTCACCCATTGTTTGGGTATAAAATTGCCTTTAAATAGGCAGGTAGATGGCACAGTGGAGAGAGCTGGTCCTGGAGTCAAGAAGACTCATCTCTCTGAGTTCAAATCTGTCCCCAGCCGTTTACTAGCTAATTCCGTTTGCCTCCGTTTCCTAATTTGTAAAGTGAGCTGGAAAAAAAACTGGCAAACTACTTCAGTATCTATGCCAAGAAAACTCCAACAGGGTCACATAGAGACAGACATGACTAAAATGACTGAACCACAACAAAACAGAACAAATGCAGTATAAGTTACAATCAATTCTCAACAATTCATGGAGGGATTATCCACTTTGTGTTTTATCCAGATTTTTCTATCTCCATCTTGCTTTGACAGCTTTAGAAACATGGTCGAATTCATTAGCGTTTTTACCAAAGAGTGAATACAGAAAGGGGAAATTCAAATCCTTCTTTGCCTGGTATTGATTGGCAAATCAATTCTTTCCTCTCCTATTCACATCACCAGCATTTAATATGCTATAAATCAGCACATCTACTTTGAGAAAGGATATGCCTTTGAAAAGTCTTATTTTTCAAAAAGCCTTCCATACTTTCTTTACTTGGAATTAGGAATAGAGCTTGAATCATGCATTTATGGTTTCTCTCTCTCTCTCTCTCTCTCTCTCTCTCTCTCTCTCTCTCTCTCTCTCTCTCTCTCTCTCTCTCTCTCTTCTCTCTCTCTTCTCTCTCTCTTTTTACTGCATTGTATGGTTTTTTTTCCCACTAAATTTTGCCTACCCTATTGAATAGAGTTCAATTAGCAGGTTACAAGGAGCAAACTTATATATATTCTCTTGATTATTATTTAGTGATATCTAATGGTAAAATCCATTGATTGAGGCTTTTCTACAGTTCTCTGAATAACTGAAAGTTTACTGTTATAATTGTAATAGAGGTAAGTGCTTCTTTTTTGCCTAACTGGGAATTTCACACACGTTGACTGAAAATATGATAGTAATATGCATAGCAATCTCCCCATTTGCTTTCTCATGTATTTTTATAAGTTTTCACTACATTCACTCATTGCTTAAGGAATTTCAAGTTTGTAAGATCATTTTGGAAAGTAATTTGGTAATATACAATAAAGGTTACAAAAATAATCATATCTAATAATATAACTATCATGCCACCTAGTTCTAATAATTGCTGGTCATATATTCTGAAAGTTATTGAAAAACACTATTCAAAGATTTTTATAGGAACATTTTGTATAACTGGGGAAAAATTAGATGCAATCCAAATGTCTAATAATAAATATATTTTTAAAAACCCAATAAATTAAAATGTTAAATAAATTTTAGAACATAGGTGGAATACTTTAATGTAATTAAAATCTACAAGTATGAAGAGCATAAAGGAATACTTTAAAAGAATACAAATGAATTTTGTTTATTATTTAAAAGGCAAAGTTACAAAGAATTTTTATTTTTTTATTTATTTTTTATTTTTTTAATAACTTTTTATTGATAGAACGCATGCCAGGGTAATTTTTTACAGCATTATCCCTTGCATTCACTTCTGTTCCGATTTTTCCCCTCCCTCCCTCCACCCCTTCCCCCAGATGGCAAGAGTCCTTTACATGTTGAATAGGTTGCAGTATATCCTAGATACAATATATGTGTGCAGAACTGAACAGTTTCAAACAGGGATAATTGAATTCAGAAAGTATAAATAACCCGGGAAGAAAAACAAAAATGCAAGCAGTTTATATTCATTTCCCAGTGTTCTTTCTCTGGATGTAGCTGCTTCTGTCCATCTTTGATCAATTAAGGCTCTCTTTATCGAAGAGGTCCACTTCCATCAGAATACATCCTCAAACAGTATCGTTGTTGAGGTATATAATGATCTCCTGGTTCTGCTCATTTCACTCAGCATCAGTTCATGTAAGTCTTGCCAGTCCTCTCTGTATTCATCCTGCTGGTCATTCCTTACAGAACAATAATATTCCATAACATTCATATACCACAATTTACTCAACCATTCTCCAATTGATGGACATCCTTTCATTTTCCAGCTTCTAGCCACTACAAACAGGGCTGCCACAAACATTTTGGCACATACAGGTCCCTTTCCTTTCTTTAGTATCTCTTTGGGATATAAGCCCAGTAGAAACACCGCTGGATCAAAGGGTATGCACAGTTTGATAACTTTTTGAGCATAGTTCCAAATTGCTCTCCAGAATGGCTGGATGTGTTCACAATTACAAAGAATTTTTAAAGAGTTTCATGAAATCATATGAAACATAAGAATAGAATCCAAAAAACAAAGGACATATTAAGTTATTAAAGGCAAAGTGAACAAAAATGAAGAAATAATTCTCATAAGGATTTGCATTGTCTTCATCTTTCAGTCAGTCTAGGAGTTAGTCTGCTGTGGTATGCTGTCCTAAAGTCCATCAAATTCCTGCCAATGCCCTCATCAAGGGTGCCCCAGGTATTTTTATAGATGACCCCAATATAAGGACTGCTGCATTTCGTGATGATGTCTTTAATCAGACTTCCTTTGAAATGGTTTCATCATAGAAATGTAAGAAATGATTCATTAGGACTCCTGCTCTACTCCAATCAGTATTAATCAGCTTGATATTTTATATAAATCATAATATCATATATAATATATTAACATTACATTATTATAATAATATATATAAAATAATCACATAATAAAATCATATATCAAATAATAAATAGGGATAATTAGATGAAATAGGTTCTTATAAGAGTCCTCAAACTTTAACATAATGCTCACTACTGGTTTACCAGTTATGAAGTTCACTTCATAAGAATCCTGATAAAGATATCTCCATCCTGTTTTGCTCAAATTCAATGTCCAGAACCAATGTTAATGGGATGCTTTGATTTTTTGGGAAGTCCCCCAATTATATTTGTACCTCTGGTACTCTCTTGTCCAACAGGAGTAGGTGGAGTCAGGGGAAATGCCTCATGCTTTGCCTGATTAAGACTCTTTCTCAACCTCCTTCCTCCCCCTTTCCCTGATACAGCTTTTTTCTTTTTTGACTGATACATTTTTTTGGCCATTGAAGCAAGGTCTTTCAACCAATGAGAATCTATATTTTGTGTAGCCCTTCAGGGATCAAACCTGTCATTAAACTTTAAACAAATAAGGACCTGAAGCAAGAGGGTATCTCAAATTGTGAGGAATATCTGAGATTCACTTTATTTTATGGGATTATGGATCCTTTAATAAAGTGCCATTGGTTCAGAGCTCTGCCAATTTATTATTAGTTGAACGATTTTAAACTCTACAAGAGGAAAGCTAGATCTTTCTCTGAATGGTCGGAATTCTGTGAGTTGTACTTCAAGCACATCTCATGTCCCACTCGTGCAATGAGAACCTACTTGTCTTCTTGCTAAGTCCCAGTCTCAGCAAGTACTGTTGTAGTACTAGGATCCCTCACTTATCTCAAGATCTTTGTGAACAGTTGAGGCTCCCATGGTATTCAATGGGAACTCTTGTCTCCATCCTCTTGTAAGCTTCACAGTCTGCATATATGGTCAAGGTGTGTAGTTGTTAGGTTCCTGTTTGTTACTTATAGTATCCCTGCTAGAATTTTGAAAGACCAGAATTAATTCTAGTTACTGATGACACTTCAGTGAGTTTTGGAGGCTTTGGATTTGGCAGTCAGAGTGTCTACTTTTGTATTCCAGGCTTACCAGATGTATTCTAGGCATGGATAGTCTTTATTATTCAAACCACCAAGTTCAAGCTCTGTCACAGAATTTAGAAGTGGTTCATCCAAATATTTGTCATAAAAATATTGGAAAATGGTGGACTTTTGAGATCCATTATCCAGGAAAACATGGTAACCCACATTTTCGATTTTCACTATCATCTCTGCACAGAGCTTTGAGTCCAAGTAGAATAGTTGTTTAGTTGCCAGCTGTGTATAACTCTCTTTAACCCTGTGGGATTTTCAGGCAAAAATACTAAAGTAGAATTCCTTCTCTGGTGGATTTAAGGCAAACAGAGATTAAATAAGTTGCTCAGAATCACATAGCCAGTAAGTTTCTGAGACCATATTTGAACTTAGGTTTTTCTGACTCCAGGTTCAGCATTCTAGCCATTGAGAAACTTAGCTGCCTCTTGATGAAGTTCATATGAACATCTCTCCTTGGTTTTCTGAAGTTGGAATTATTAAGTGTCTTTAGTGTCCTAGGCATACTTGGCTGTATAATCCAAGTCTCCCAGGATTGTTCTTCTGGGACACATGTTTCATATCCAGAGAAAATATCAATTTGGGACCCATTATGTACTACAGAAGGTAGTACATCTTTTTAAAAAGTATTCATTTAAAAAATTTTTTTTATTTTTCCAAATATGTGCAAAGATAGTTTTCAAAATTCACCTTTGCAAAATCTTGCATTCCAAATTTTTCTCCCTAAAGATAACTCACTTAGATAACAAGCAATCTAATATAGGTTAAACATGTGCAATTCTTCTAAATATATTTCCATAGTTACCATTCCATGCAAGAAAAATAGATCAAAAAGAAAAAAAGAAAAAAAAAGCAGACAACAACAAAAAAGGTGAAAGTACTATGTTGTGATCCATTCAGTCCCATTGTCCTCTCTCTGGATGCAGATGGCTCTCTCCATAACAAATCCACTGGAACTGGCCTGAAGCATCTCTTTGTTGAAAAGAGCCAAATCCATGAGAGTTGATCATCACATAATCCTGTTGTTACTGTATAAAATGTTCTCCTGGTTCTGCTCACTTCACTCAATATCAGTTCATATAAGTCTCTCCAGGCCTTTTTGAAAACAGCCTGCTCATCATTTTCTTACAGAACAATAATATTCCATAATATTCATATACCATAACTTATTCAGCCATTGCCCCAAATGATGGGCATCCACTCACTTTCCAGTTTCTTGCCATTACAAAAAGGGCTGCCACAAGCATTTTTGCACACGTGGGTCCTTTTTCCTCCTTTATGATCTTTTTAGAATACAGACCCAGTAGTGAGATTAATGGATCAAAGAGTATGCACAGTTTCTTTCTTTCTTTTTTTCCTCTTCTTTTTTTAAATTTTATAATAACTTTTCATTTTCAGAATCCATGCCAGGGTAATTTTTTACAACATTATCCCTTGCACTCACTTCTGTTCTGATTTTTCCCCTCCCTCCCTCCACCCCCTTCCCTAGATGGCAAGCAGTCCTATATATGTTAAATATGTTGCAGTATATCCTAGATACAATATATCTGTGCAGAACCAAACAGTTCTCTTGTTGCACAGGATGAATTGAATTCAGAAGGTAGAAATAACCCGGGAAGAAAAACAAAAATGCAAATAGTTTACATTCATTTCCTAGTGTTCTTTCTTTGGGTGTAGCTGCTTCTGTCCATCATTGATCAAATGAAACTGAGTTAGGTCTCTTTGTCAAAGAAATCCACTTCCATCAGAATACATCCTCATACAGTATCGTTGTTGAAGTATATAATGAACTGGTTCTGCTCATTTCACTTAGCATCAGTTCATATAAGTCTCTCCAAGCCTCTCTGTATTCATCCTGCTGGTCATTTCTTACAGAACAATAATATTCCATAACATTCATATACCACAATTTACCCAACCATTCTCCAATTGATGGGCATCCATTTAATTTCCAGTTTCTAGCCACTACAAACAGGGCTGCCACAAACATTTTGGCACAGGATATGCACAGTTTGATATCCCTTTGGACATAGTTCCAAACTGCTCTCCAGAATGGGTAGCTCCACTACCACTAAATCCACTAAACATGTACTAGTGTCTCAGCTTTCCCACATCCCTTCCAACATTTATCATTATCTTTTCTTGCCATCTTAGCCATTCTGAGAAGTGTGAAGTGGTACTTCAGATTTGTCTTAATTTGCATTTCTCTAATCAATATTAATTTAGAGCATTTTTTCATATGACTAGAAATGGCTTTAATTTCTTCATCTGAAAACTGTTCATATCCTTTGACCATTTATCAGTTGGGGAATGACTTGTATTCTTAAATAAGTCAATTCTCTATAAATGCCTTTATGCTTAAGGTCTGGATCTATTTGTGATATTAGGAGATCTTTATGTTTTTCAAAAAAGCCAAAAAATTAAAAGCAAAACAGTCCCTCTCAAGTATATTAGCTCTCATCTTTTTTTTAAAAAAAGAGATTGATATATACCCATATTAATACACAAATAAAGTGGTACCTCAGTATTTTGTCTACTTCCAAACTTGTTGATAGACAAAAAAAAGTTTTAACATTTGACACTTGCTTGGCCCCCATAGCACCTGGTGGCTGTCTTGGTTGAGCAATAGGGGAGTGGGGCTGGCCAAGCCTACTGCCCAGCCCCCTGATGCTTCTGCTATTACCCTGGGCCACGGTCAGCTTCTCCTCAGTACAGAACTGTCAGTTGGAGGCCAGGATGCTGAGAGGAGGTGAGTTGGTGGGAAGGCTGTGGGGCAGTTCTTGCAGGATGGTATGGCTGCAAAGTATAGTCTCCTGGCTCCCAAACTATTAGTATTGGAAGTGGCACAGAATGCTCAGCAAGAGAAGCAATAGCAGGAGCAGCAGCAGTAGCAGGAGCTGCAGGAGCCCAGGCAGAGGCAGCAGACCCAGGACTCCTGGCATCCCCTCCATATTCAGTTTCTCCCCCTCCCTCCGTGGCTTGCATGATGCAGAGTGGGAAAAAAGCATAAAAGTTTTGGTTCTTCTCAGAAAATGAGTTGGGTCAAAAAGGGAGAAGCTCAGCTGGGCTGTTTGTTTCCAATAGATCAGCAGCTGGAAGCTCCACTTGCTCCTCTGGGGAACTGGGTGGGGAATGTATGATTTGGAGTAGAGATGAATTCCTTAGGGAAAAATTAGTTAGATACTCATTATTTTTCACACTCCTACTTTCTGGAACCAATTAACAACAGGTACCAAGATACCACTGTATTAATACAATCAACAAATGTACAGTATTTCAGCAATCATTATTGCTATGCCATTTGATATATCATATTTATAGTACAGCAAAACATCTGAATTCAAATCATGAAAACAATACTATTTATGTGTGCAAAGTTAGCCTAATCTTGCCAGGACTTTGGGTACCTGCCCAGCCAGCCTGCAGGAGTTAGCAATCCATAAATACCCTTGTATGTACATAATTACCCATAAAAAAAAGCTAAGCTTGTATAAAATCCCATTCCTCTTGATATATGTACCAGAGTACCCTTATATGGAAGGGTTTACTCCTATCTATAAGAGTCAAGAGGTCTGAAATCATGGGCAGCTGAACTCCAACCTGTTGAATGTAGCTGACCTTGCTTGCCCAAGAGCTGAAAAATGTCTGAGAGTGATTTAAATCAATTAAAGGAGGACTATATAAAACCATTAAAAAAAGAAAAGATGAAAGAAAAAGGAGTCCACAGTTCTGATCAGATATAGCCATTCCCAAGCCTTCTTCTCAATGGATTTTGGATGATTGTACAAAACAATTTATATAACAGTTTCTGGAAGTTGAGACTCTCTCCCAGTTGAAATGTACCTAACTCTGCCCCCTCTGCCTCTCTTGGGCACTCTAGTACCAAATTGCAATTTCCTTGCCATAATTAAAGATTCTAATTTTTGCTTTTTTGGTTATCTTCTTTTATTTCTGTTGACAAACCACTTGCTGCCTTGGTGTGCTAATAAAATACTTTGATTTGGATGCCCATCAATTGGAGAATGGTTGGGTAAATTGTGGTATATGAATGTTATGGAATATTATTGTTCTGTAAGAAATGACCAGCAGGATGAATACAGAGAGGCTTGGAGAGACTTACATGAACTGATGCTAAGTGAAATGAGCAGAACCAGGCAATCATTATACACTTCAACAACAACGCTGTATGAGGATGTATTCTGACAGAAGTGGATTTCTTTGACAAAGAGATCTAACTCAGTTTCAATTGATCAATGATGGACAGAAGCAGCTACACCCAAAGAAAGAACACTGGGAAATGAATGTAAACTGTTTGCATTTTTGTTTTTTTTTCCCGGGTTATTTTTACCTTCTGAATCCAATTCTCCCTGTGCAACAAGAGAACTGTTCGGTTCTGCATACATATATTGTATCTAGGATATACTGTAACATATTTAACATGTATAAGACTGCTGGCCATCTGGGGGAGGGGGTGGAGAGAGGGAGGGGAAAAGTCAGAACAGAAGTGAGTGCAAGGGATAATGTTGTAAAAAATTACATAGGCATGGGTTCTGTCAATAAAAAATTATAATTATGAAAAAAAAATACTTTGATTCCCCCCTGCCCCAGTGAGTTTGCCTTATTTGAGTAGAGTAAGGCCTGAACCAAGATTTCTTTTTTACATATATAGCTACATATAGCAAATAATTGTACATTCACTAGCAATCAGAATTTCAAGAAAACATATTGTTGAGGTTGGGAAGGGGACCCCAAAAGTTTGGGATCACAGACTGGTCTCAAAAGAATTGCAGGCTTGAACCCATTTCCTAGTCAAGGGGCAAAGTTTACTGTGATTGTAATGCCATTACAAGTGGACTGAATTCCAAAAGAAATTAGCAAAGTCCTAAGAGAGAGGAGACTCTTTCATCCATCTTTCTGTTATTGACATGCTAATTCTATGGCCCAAAGGAGTGGTCTCTGGAATTTGGTTATCACTGACCAGATTGTCACTGACCAGATCATCAGTCAGCAATGAACTGAAGAATGGTCTATTCACTATTATCTCAGGAATCTGATCTGTGGGAATATCTTAAGACTGGAAGTTATCTGACTGAGGAATGGTCTATTCAAAATCAGACAGAGTGTGGGAGAGTTTCCTGAGACAGACTCCAAAGCCAGAAGATTTAAGACTACTGACTTATTGTTAGAACAGAAGCTCCCCTCCCCCCACCCCGAAAAAATCAGGAATCCTCAAATGTTACATTACATCAATATCACATTAATGCAGCAATTGCATAACAGCCAAGTTGAAAAAACTTTATTATACCTTTAAAAAAACCAATATAGAGATGGAAAATTACATTGCAAAAATTACACACATACATACATATATATGTAATCAGAATATAATAATAATGATATAATCAGGAACCTAATAATCTCTGACTAAAAAATTCTACTTCCTAGGAAGAGGAAAAAAAAGGAAAAAAATGTAAACAAAAATTTTTTTTAGAATGAGAAAACAAAATCCCACTTTTTTGTTTATTTGGTTTACATTTACTGATATTTACCAAATTAAAAATGAAAATAGTAACATTATTATGAAAAGAGTCTTGAGCTCACAAATCCACTGAAAAGAACCTGGGAAACCCACAAGTTCCCCATATCACACTTTGAGAAGTGTTGGAGAGAGCAATGGGTTAAACTTAAGAAAATAAAAATCAACAAGGAGAAATTTAAGGTTTTTATATTGGATATAGAATGTCTTTTTTTTTTTTTTTTTTGGGCTGAGGCAGTTGAGGTTAAGTGACTTGCCCAGGGTCACACAGCTGGGACTTGTTAAGTATCTAAGGTTAGATTTGAATTCAGGTCCTCCTGACTTCAGGGCTGGTGCGGTAGCCTTTGCACCACCTCGCTGCCCTTAAGGTCCTATGTTGAGTACAATTGTTTTGAAAGTGATCTGGTGATTTTAATGAATTGCAAGCTTCATTTGAGTTATCAGTATGATATCAGAAAAAGTTAGTGTGGTAGGGGAAGATCTTTAAAGTTTTCCCACAAAAATTTATAACAAACAAAAAAAATGCAAAACAGGTTATTTGCAAAAAAATATTTCATTTCAAAACATATAAACTCATCTAAGCAAATAGCCTTTTAACTCTAATAAGAGGAAGAAGGGTTTTATTAGGCAGTCAATAATAGTCTGAGGCAATTTGCACCCACAGGTGTAGTTAATATTCCTATTTGAAACATTAGCTGGTCCTAAACTTTCTGAAGCATGAGAGAAAAAGTAAATTGACTCAGTTTTTAGGCA
The DNA here is from genome assembly GCF_016432865.1 of Antechinus flavipes. Classification (NCBI taxonomy): domain Eukaryota; kingdom Metazoa; phylum Chordata; class Mammalia; order Dasyuromorphia; family Dasyuridae; genus Antechinus; species Antechinus flavipes. The sequence continues at coordinate 262,266,505 of NC_067400.1, read as the reverse complement.
GGAAAAATACTATACTTCCCCATTAATGAGGTCCTAGATGTGGTTGGCAGAGAAAGAATGAAATATTGATGGAATTATTCCCTGGAGCAGACAGGAAACAGCACAGTTTAGCCTAGTGGTCCCACCTTTTGGGGAGGATACCCTACCTCCCACCTCCCTATCCCCACCTCCACCTGCCATGGGTAGCCCCACCTTGCTGTGTCCTAGGTCTACCTGCTGAGGTTAAATCTCCCCTATCAATCCACAGCTCATGCCATCTTTACCGAACCCCTTTGGATCAGTCCACCACTGCCTCCTGGTGTCTTTCCTTTCACCCCTCCTCCATGCCACAGGTGTCTCTCATCCCTCACCAACTTAAAACCCCTTTCCTTACTAATTATATGCTCTCCCAACTCTATTTCATATTTATCACTCCCAGTGTCTATTGGGTTTTTTCATTTTGTCTGTAACTCTTCTCCTAAGTAAACCTTTTGCCAAAGAGAATGGCCATGGTGAATTCTTCACATGACTGAACCCCAACTTTCAGTACTTAGATCAATCTTGACATTTGGTGCTCTCCTAAATCACATCATTTGGTGCTTACAACCACATCATCCACCCCAGCCAAATCTTGCAAAAGTGACCAAAAATTATATTCCTAGGGATAGAGTGAAGTGTGCCTCACATGAGCAGAAACACTTATGCGTTGTGGGGCTAGAAGGGAGGCTGAATAGACATCTGTAGCTTTTTCCCCAACCCCTTTCCAAGGGAGATTTTAATTCCTTGCAGGAGGTTGGAGCCAGAGGCCATTTTGTTCTCCTAGAATTATATCTTTTTGCTCCTTTAAATATTCATTTAGGGGATATGATCAATTTCAAGTTAGTTTTTGACTGCTTTGTCATCATTTAAGAGAAGACTCGTCCACTCCCAGTGAAGTAGCTAGGTGTTGAAGTGGATATTTAGGGGATCAGGAAGACTCATCTTCCTGAGCTCAAAGCTGATCTCAGATGTTTGCTAGCTGTGGGACCCTGGACGAATCACTTAACCCTGTTTGTTTCAGTTTCCTCATCAAAGTAAGTTGGAAAAGGAAATGGCAAACTGTTCCAATGTCTTTGCCAAGAAAACCTAAGATGAGATCATGAAGAGTTAGACATGACTGAAAAACAAGACCTTAAGCTCCCTACTCAAGGTTCCCCACCAAATACCAGTTCCACAATGAACACACATAGCAAATAGCAAAAAAATCCATTTATCCAAATCTTAACAAAATAGAAATTAGAGAAGGTATGCAAAAGAGACTATATAACAGACAACAGAATGTGTAGGAGTGAGATAACTTAGTGATCCAAGTTCTGGATCTCACCCCAGGAGAAACTCATTGAAATTTACAGTATAGCAAACTTAGGGATATGATGGAGATTGCCAACTCTAGCACCCCAGGTGGAGGCCTTTGGTAAAATTTTTAGCTGAATTCTTTGCATTAACAAAACCATTATGACTCCACGCTTATTGTATCCAATAAAAAAAAGCCAAGTTATAATGCTATAATGTCAAACTCCCACAGTTATATTTCTCTTGTAAAAGACCTACTCTACTGTAATTCCCATGCTAGCTTTTTTTAGGTACTAAATCCCTGTTAGGGTTAGCTCACCAGTCAATGGTGTAATCCCCTACTTGCCACACCTTAACAGCATCTTCTTGTTAATGGCATCTTCTCCCTAAATAGCATCTTAGGCCCCTTGTTAATTGCTAAAACCTTTTTCCTTATGGATTTGGCCTGCTCTTAGCAGGGTAATAAAATCTTTGCCTTTTGATTTTGAGAAAGTCTAAACCTATAAATTCTTTTAAAACAACTCATGATATTGGCCTGTAACCCCAATATAATTTTGGTTATTATTCCCAAACCCCATCATTTTGGTAGGGTAACCTCATCATTTTGGTGGGGTAACCTCATCATTTTGGTGGTCCAGTATGGGGAGATCCTGATTGAACTCCTAAATCTCAATAGGATCATATTACTTTACCAAATTAACTCAAGTGGCTCCCTTTTGTCTGTAGGATAAAATATAAAAGTCTTTATTTTATCAATTTAATTTTTATTTTTGCTTTCAATTTTGCTAATTTTTTTCTTTGGGTTTTTAGAATTTCTATGTTGGTTTTATAGGACTATACATGTATAATATTTACTTCATTCTTAATGGTGAAGGGGGAGAAGAATGGAGGGAGAGAATTTGGAACTGAAAGTTTTAAAATGAATGTTAAAAATTGTTTTCACATGTAACCAGGGAAAAATAAAATAAGTAAAAAAAAATAAGAGGATTGGATTGTTAAGGTCCTAATGGGGTTTTTATAACCTGTCATATGCAAATAAATCTGATTTGAGGAATAATAAATAAAAGTTACTTTTAGGATTTCTACTTTGATGTGTGGTTGGCAATTTTTTATCTGTTGGCTTTTCTATTTAAAAAAAATAAAGTTATGTGTCCAATACATTGATTGGATCTATTTCTCTTTTAAAGCATTTTAGACTTTGGAGTAGTTCTCTTAAACACTGCTTTAACTGTCCCACACAATTTATGGTCATTTTTTAAAATGAAATTTTCTATTTTTATGATTTTTTTGACTTATCAGTTCTTAAGGATTAAGTTATTTAATCCCCAACTAATTTTTGTTATTCTTTATTCAAAGGCCTCTTGCTGAATAACATTTTATTATATTATGATCGGTAGAGGATGTGCTAAGTATTTTTGCTTTTCTGCATTTGTTTGTGAGATTTTTAATGTCTCTCTCAACCCTTCCTTTCCATGGTTAATTATGGTAAGATGCTATGCATGGCTGTAAAATATGTAAAATCCTTTCTGTTCCCATTCAGTAAGTTCGAAATAACTATCATCTTTAATTTTTCTAAAGTTCTATTCAGTCCTTTAACTTTCTTCTTATCTTTTTAATAGATTTATCTTATATAATAGGAGACATGAATAAAAATATTTTAATAGTACAGAATCAAGGTGAAATACAAAATTCCTATTTAGCAGTCTACCAAATAGCATCATGGGGGTTGAGTAGCAGGTAGGATTTTCTTTAAACATGACTAATAAAGGGATTTAAGTTGTCTGAAGCAACTGGACTGACACATACTGATGACAACAATAATAATTTATTATGGTAGACTCAATGTTTATTGACTGGGTTTTTGTTTGTATTTTTTTATTCATTTGGCCTTTCTATTCTTTGAAAAAGTTATAAAATATCAATCAACAACAGATCTTTCCTATCCATTTCTGAGCCCTCAAGTTGGGAATGTTTCCAACAATT